>NW_021604615.1:8665790-8720292 GCF_004785775.1 Grammomys surdaster | reverse complement strand
CCTTTCCTTTCCTTTCCTTTCCTTTCCTTTCTTTTCTTTTCAAGACAGGGTTTCTCTCTGTGTAATAGCTCTGGCTGTCTTGGAACTCACTCTATAGACCAGGTTGGCATCCAACTCACAGAGAGCCTCCTGCTTCTGCCTCCTGAGCACTGAGATTAAAGATGCTGGGATCAAAGCCATGCACCACCACCACCTGGCCTCACTCTTAACCACTGAGCCACTCCAGCCCCAGGGAGAATAAGTCCTCATGACACAGCAGGACAGCTATGGCTTACTTTGCACGGTGAATTTTACAGTACCCTATCATCTCTTTTATAAAGAACAAGAAGAGAGGCACACTCAAAGGCCCTGAGCACAAAGAAATAACATGAAGATATTTACTTTGATTTGACTGTTATGTACTTATATGCATTGAGGTGTTACACTGTTCCCCGAAAATATATAGACATTATGGTGTAATCTATAAAGAATAAATAAAATAGAAAAGGAAGTTGTGCACTCACTCTTTTTTTAATAGTAATAGGGAAGTAGGCTGGGCTGTGAAGTATCACAGAGCGATGCAATATTTCCTTACTGACTGTTCTTTCTTGGAGGATCTTGTTAGATCAGTGGTTCTCAACTTTAATACAGTTCCTCATGTTATGGTGACCCCATCTGTAAAATGATTTCTGTTGCTACTTCATAAGTATAACTTTGCCACTGTTACGAATCGTAATGTAAATATCCGGTTTCTGATAGTCTTTAGGTGACTCCTGTGAAAGGGTCATTTGACCCCCAAAGGGGTTGCAACCCACAGTTGTGAGAGAACCACTGTGTTAGACTCTTACTCTCTGTACCAGTACCTCAGTTAAATGGACACAATATTTCCTTGAATGCTGCCATTAATGCCTTTGTTAAAACTGGGGGAAATGTTTGGTTTTCATAGACAACTGCAAGATTCTTAAATCATCCACCTGAGCATCCATCCCATGTGCAGTCACCAAAGGTAGATGCTGATGTGGAAGTCAGGAAGTGCATGCCGATAAGAGCCTGATATGGATGTCTCCTCAGAGGCCTTCAAGAGTCTGACATATTCAGAGGCAGATGCTCACAACTAGCCATTGAACTGATCATGAGGTTCTCCATGGAGGAGTTAGAGTGAGGACTGAAGGAGCTGAAAGGGTTTGTGGCACCATGAGGAGAGCAACAATACCAACCAACCACAGCTCCCAGGGTCCTAACCACCAGCCTGGGAGCACTTATGGAGGGATCCAGGGCTTCAGCTGAATATGTAAGAGTGGAGGGCCCTGCTGGGCACGGGTGGAAGATGAGATCCTTGACCTCATGAAGGCTGGACGCCCCAGGGGGTGGGAATTTTGAGGGTGGGGAAGTGGGAGTGGGGGGGAGTAGGTGGGGGTTACATCCACGGAGAAGAAGGAGGAGGGGTAAGGGGATGGGGGGTTCCCGGGTGGGTGGGGGATGGGGTAATGTAAATAAAATATCTAATAAAAAAAAGGATTCTTAAATCAAGAACAGCATTGAGCAGAATCGGGGTTCCCTGGGTCTGTCACCAGCAATCCAACTTCCCATTCCTCCATCAGCAACACACATCCTTAACAGTCTTCCTAAGTTTCTGATTTCCAAAGAACTCGACACTCGAGCAAGCTTTGCTTCTTTTGTTTTCTGCCTTTACATTGATATAGAACTCTGGAGGGCCTTTAGTTCTTTCTGGAAATTGTATCAAAATAACTCAATTCCCTCGTGGGAAGGAGACTTAACTTCTGCGTTTGGTATGGCGACATATTAATTTTAACTGGGATGTTTTCTTTCACTTGGCTTTTTCCTGTATCCATCATTTCCTGACTCTGATTGCCCAGTCAGCTTGGTAATTGTGTTTGTTTTCCTGCAGGCTGCTTTTTAAAATTGGTATTAAAACACCCATTCCCCCTGTCTTTCATTTTCCTGTGATTGCTTTTTTGACAGACACTAGAGTTTCAAGTTAAAACTTGCCCCCACTGTTAGAAAAGGAGTCTGTTGGTGAGGGGTGAGAAAGACAAGGTTCCCTCTGGGTCCTGGTGGTGGGTTAGGAGTCTCTGTCATGACCACTAAGCAATTTTTATTTCCTTCACATGAGAACTCAGCCTTTGAGCCTTCTGAGGCCTAGGACAAGAGCCTGCCTCTCAGGGACCAGGGTAATCATCTACTTTTGTGAGAGTATTTTAATTTATTTTAAAGCACAATAGAATTTAAACAGAAAAAAAAAGAGAGATTCTTAACCATTAACTTGATTTGTAGGCCCGTATTTATAGTATGTAAATCTATATATCATACACATAATATTCCCCAAAACATGCCAGGTACAAAAGGAGCATTTTAACACATTAAAAAAAAAAAATACTTTTGCCCGGCGGTGGTGGCACACACCTTTAATCCTAGCACTTGGGAGGCAGAGCCAGGCAGATTTCTGAGTTCGAGGCCAGCCTGGTCTACAGAGTGAGTTCCAGGACAGCCAGGGCTACACAGAGAAACCCTGTCTCGAAAAACAAAACAAAACAAAAAAACAAAAAACAAAAAAAAAAAAACTTGTTTTTTCCTTTGAGACAGAATTTCATTTATCACAGGCTGGCCTTGAGGTCACTTGGTAGCCAAGAACAACCTTGGATTTCTGATCCTTTCTCCTCCGTTTCCTAAGTGCTAGGGTTATAGGGTATGCACTACGATGCTTGGTTTCATGTAGCACTGGGAACTGAATTCAGGTCTGTCTACGTGCTAGGCTACCACCCTGTCCGCTGATCAGTGTCTGCTGTCTAACACCGTATATGCACTGTAAACTCACATACTAAGGCTCAGTTTTGTGGGGTTTTTTTTTTAAGTATCCATTTTTGTCTGTTTTCAATATTAATCAAAAAAGCAAGTTGGCGTTTTAGAAAGCATTCATTATTTGCGGAAGAAGTTTTATGTATAGGAAACGGTCGAGCAGCTTAATAAGTTGTGTTATAACCTGGATGTTCAGTGGTAGCATTGAGTAAGAAAGTGTCTACACAAAGCTATGATCTGAACTGTCAGGTATTTCTAAGTTAGTGGGCCGAGCACTGTTAGTGACAGGAAAATGCTTCTTTTTGTCTCCCGTCTGTAGACTCGTGTACCAGCCTGATGCGGTGCGGCTGCTCCGCTCCCCTTCGAAGCGTTTAGGGATTGCATTTACTGTTGTTCTTAAGCATCGCAGGGACCGTGGAGACTAGCAAGGGCGGGGCGTAGAATGTTTGGTTTCAGGGGCGGAGTTTTAGATTGCGGCTCCAATATCCCACCTGCAGTCTTGAGCACTAAGATATCTGTAAAGCCCAAGAATGACCCAGCAATATTAGTTGGTAGAAAGTAATTCATGATATTTTGATTTTGCTCTAAAGCTTTGCTCTTTTCTAAGTGACTTTAACAACTAAGATCGCATTATTTACCAAAAATGCTTTATGCTTTATATTGTGGCATTTGAAAAACATTTAGACATTTGTTGGCAGTGTTGCTTTAGATGTCAAGATACCGGGATTAAATTGGACTAATATTTATTAAGCTGAATGTTAAAGACTAAAGCTCCATTCAGTAATGAGATACCCATGTTGACTTCTCTTTGAGACCATCTGCATTCGAGCTCACTCACTGATTCGTTATATAAATAGCACACGGGAATGGTGTATAAAAGCTGCTTTTCTCGTTGCTGTGACAATGTAAGTGTGGCAGAAACAACCTAAGGGGGGAAGAGTTTGTTTCAGCTCATGTAACCATAATGGCCTCTCTGTGCCCACCCTTGCTCTGAATAAGGACACAGATTTATTATATTTAGTATAAGCTTTGGCACTATAGCCGAGCAGATTCTCAGTTATTCTATCCCGACAACACTCGCCTGGCCTACATCTCGCCACATGGCCCAGTTACCTGTCCATCTTAATCTCGTCCTGGCACCTGCTTCCTCATCCGTGTCCAGCTGGTGACCCTCTCGCCTCTTGTTTCCACCTGAGAACCCTCTTTCAGCCCGGAAGTCCTGCCTTAACTCTCCAGCCTTACTATTGGCCGGTCAGCTCTCTATTTGACCAATCAGAAGGTGATGGAGAACAATGTTTACAAAATATTTAGGCAGGCTTTGCTTCATAATAATGGCAATACCAAAGCCTGCCAGGACAGAAATCAGCATCTGAATAATCAGTCTTTACATAGTTCCTAAAAAGATTTTACCCCTGAGCTCCCATTTTGAGTCTGGCGGGGAAGGTGTGGCAGAGGAAGGTGTGGCAGCGATAACCAGCTAGTTGGAGCCGCAAGAGCGTTGGATGGCTGGTGAGGACACCGCTGTGCTGAAGAACGGTGAAAAGACTGCTGTTGCCTAGTTCCCTTTTTCTTCTTTCCTTTAGTTCGGGATCCCAGCCCACGGGATGCTACTGTGCACATCCAGGATGTCCTTCCCCTCAGTTATAACTCTCAGAAAAGCCTTTCACAGAGAAACCCAACGCGAGGCTCCTCGGTACTCCTAAATCCTAAGGACAATGAAGATCAATAAGCACAAGTTCACCCTTTGTCAATTTAATTCCCAAAATCATCAGCTTTAAACGATAGCATTGCTCGCCCTCCCGGCTCCCATAGACTTACGGCCATTTTGTAACATGCGTTCATTTCAACTCCACAAGTCACCGTATTATTTCTTTTCTGTATATGAGTGTTTTGCCTACTTGTATGCATGTATGTTTGTGTGTATGTTTGTATGTATATCATATGCATGTCTGGTGCCTACAGAGTAAAGAAGAAGGCATCAGATCTCCTGAAACTGGAGTTACAAGTGGTTGTGAGCCATCATATGGATGCTGTGAATCAAACCTGGGTCACTGGCAAGAGCAGCAAGTGTTCTTAACCTCTGAGCCATCTGCCCAGCCTCCAAATCCCCATATTCTTAACAGTCTCAGTGTTGTTCAAAAAGTACAAACGTTCTTCTGACTCAAAGCAATCTCAAGGAAAAGCTGTTACATATTTCCAACACCGTGACATAGAGTAAGCAACTCTATTTTTAGTAGGGAAGAACAAGAGAACGACTGGACCAAAACAAGATACAAACCCAACAGGACAGACACCAAATACTACCTCTCTGTGTGCAGCAACTAAGACTTTCAGGGGCATCAGCTGTGCTCTAAGATGGGCATCCCTCCCCCTGCAGCATATAAGACCTCTCCTTTGGGCTAGTTATAGAATGTATCTACAGCTTTCCTTGTCAGACTTCCTTTGATCCTTTCATTTCTGATGTCCTGGAGTCACCACTGCATGTCAGACCTTAGTTTTGCAGCTTTAATTAGTGACCTCTGAGGGTTTCCTCATAGAGAATTCCACTCAACCACACATTGACCTCAGCTGCTTTCTGGAATCTTGGTACAAGCCTCTATAGCCCCATAAGTCTTGTATTCTGTGTGCTTGCAAAACTAGCACCTTGTGGAAAATCCCACCAAATTCTCCTGCCTTTGTGTGAGTTAATCTGGCCATCTGTGATGGAGTCTGTACCTGGGGCCGCCCCAGGCAGGTTGGTTTGTTTTGTTTTGTTTTGTTTTTACAGCTAATCCCTTCAACCACCTTCCCATTTCAGGCTCCTTGAAATCAGTTTCACTTTTACAAATTGGATCCTTTGATGGGTGAGGTCTTTCCTTCAGGACCTGTGTGCCTTGTTTTCTCAGTGCAGAGCTTCTGGGTCTCTGTTTAATGGCTGCGTTCTTCTCACCTGCCTCATTTGAAACTGTAAATTTACCCGTGCTCTTTTCCTCACCAAACTGCACATTATTTTTTGTATATTTCTGCCCTCATCCAGATCTAACTAAGAGTGGTGAGCAGTAACCAGCCATAACCTGGATGTTATGCTGTTTTGAAATTCACCTAATAAGTGACTTAGTCCATTAATTTTGAATTTAAATTCAAATTAAAAGAACATAGGCATACCAGGCGGTGGTGGCGCACACCTTTAATCCCAGCACTTGGGAGGCAGAGACAGGCGGATTTCTGACTTCGAGGCCAGCCTGGTCTACAGAGTGAGTTCCAGGACAGCCAGGGCTACACAGAGAAACCCTGTCTCAGAAAAAAAAAAAAAAAAAAAACATAGGCAGAGAGCAGCTAGATAAAAGTAACAAACTGGAATCCAGACTCCTTTGCAAATAGAGTTTTTGTTTCCCCTCCAAAACATGAACTGGGCCCCCCACTGTCTGTAATTCCTCTTAGGGTTCTGTTTTCTTGAACTAACACTGGGATGGCCCTTTAAGCTCCACTTACAGCCCTGTAGGACTCTGCTAGCCTAGAGCTCCAAACCCTTCCACAGCCTTCCCACAAACCTGTCCCAAAGCCTTAGGAACCACACGATCAAGCTTGTCACAGCAGCAGTCCCTCATCTGATACAATTGTCTACAGTAGTTACTTTTCTGTAACAAGATGCCTGCCAAGAGCAACTTTAAAAGGGAAGGGTTTGTTTCGCCGTATAGTCTGAGAGTACAGGTGTGGAGTCAGTCACAGCTGCAGAATGAGGCAGCAGCTCAAATGACTCCATCCAGGACCAAAGAGAAGTAAACACTGAAGTTCAGTTTCTTGTCTTTTTTTTTTAAGTTTATTTAGTGTGTGAGCCATCCTATGGATGGATGCTATCCTGACGTAGAGGGTGGATCTTCCTTAGTTAAGCTTCTATGGCACTGCTCTCATAGAGAACCTCAGACATGCGTCCCTAGGTGATTCTAAATTCAGTCACATTGAAAATAAGGGTTAGCCACTTCAGATAGTAGGATGTAGCCATCGAAACAGTTACGATCAGCATCCTGTATTGAACATTGACTTTACCATAATAATTTTGCAGCCGGGTGGTGATGGGCATGCATTTCCTGAATGCATGCCACCTCTTGCAGAGAAGAGATTGGAAGCCAGAGATAAGCAGCTCTCGAGGGATAAAGTCCTAGCATAACAGGGAACTCACAGTAGCTTCTTGAGCTTACAAAACACTTTAATACTGTTTGGGATGATGAGAGTTTCCCCTTTGGTTCTTTTAATCTTGTCTTGCTTTGTCTGAACACTGTTCAGTTTCAGTTTACAAAGGAAGATTCCCCATAAGTCCTCCTTGGTTGATGTGTATTTAGAATCTGTGTTGACCCTTGCACACTTGAAGTTTTATGACATTTTCCCACTCATCTCTTCTACATAAAACTTTGAGGTAGAAACTTTAAGGACTTTTAGACTTAAACTGTGCACCTTTATTTTTAAAATGTAAACCCATTTTTGTACATTCTTAAGTCCTTCTGTGGTCTTGATAACCCAGCTCATTACTGTTAATATTGCTTCTGACATTCCTCCTGTCTAATGACAAGGACTGGTGTGGGAAGGATGTGCCTGTCTTTGGTGTGTCAGCATTTTTGCTGTTATATCTGTGCTGCCTCAGGCTATGATTCAGAATTCTACTTTCTTCTTTTTAAAAACTCCTTTCACATCTATTTATTTATTTATTTATTTATTTATTACAACAACTCCAACAACTGGATATCTACATGTAGAAGAATGAAATGTGTTTCTTCTCTCTCACCCTGCACACAAGTCAATTCCAAATGGATCAGAGATCTCAGTGTTAGACCTGAAATGAAAACTTCTACAAGAAAGAATTAGCCAGTACCTTATAAAAAAAAAAAACCACAATGTTGAATTTGCTACTAAACACATATTTAAAGGAGTGACTCTTGGCACAGATTATCAGGGAGTACGGTGGAATGAGAAGACATGGCTTCTATAGCTAGACTCCCTATATATGATCAGGGAAATCTTATCTGCTCTGTCTACAAGCCACCCTCAGGATCTTTTCTCCAGGTTCACATTGCATGCCACTGCCTTCAGTTGCTTAACTCTACATCTTGCACTGCCTAGCTGAGGAGTCTAGGATGCTTAGGACTCTTGAGGGTGCAAACAAAAACAAAGCAAAGAATTTCCACATGCACACCAAAGCTTTACAAGCCGTGCAAACTTGGTCCTCCAGTTCTACTTGTCAGCTAGCTCCATTTAAAGAAGAGAGCTGTTGGAGCAGGTATTACCCTTCCATGGCCTGCTGGTCTCCTCAGAGCCGATCTGTCACTCAGACTACAGGAGTTATACCACCTGCGCGTAGACTGTCCACCATAGCTGGTTTCTGGAACCTAGTGCCAATTCCACTGTGTGGTGGCTCATTAGACTGTACACAGTGTAGGAGAAATGCAGTGTAAGACCGACCCCCCCCCCCAATCAGGGGACAGCAGTCACAGAGCACAGGTGGCTCCCTGCAAGTGCAGGAACAGGTAAACCTGAGAGTGTTCTTCATCCCTAGCAAACCTAGGACCCCCCACCACCCACGAGTCCACACCTTAAGAAGGCCAAAACCACAAAAGTGATCATCCTCTTAGTACGGGTCCTGTGTGGGGTCATTTGAGGGGCAGAGTCCATGGGAGTCCATTGGAAGCATGGGCTCTGGGACATTGTCTGCCAAGCAGTGTCTGCGCACTGGCCTGAGAGGATGTGCCTAGGATGGGGCCAGTCTCTTGGCTGTTGAGTAGTAAGGATGCCTTTGTTTTGAATGAAAGCCATATGTGACTTAAGTAAACGTAGTAAATCATTTCTATTGTTAATCCGTTGCCTTCGTAGTGTTTACTGAGAAAGTGCTGAAGAGACTCTTCCCTAATGTTTCAAGTGGTCAAGAAAAGGGGACTCCCCAGACTCCAGCTTTGGAGACACCATCCAAGGATGTGACCCCTGAAGCAGGACAGCAGAAGCATGTTCACAGTCTGACAGGTAAGGATGGATGGCAGGTATCCATGTTTCTCTACACCTAACCCTGGAACTGTAGATCCCCTTAGCCTGCGGCCTCCGTGGATGAGCACACTTTTCGAGTCTCGACAGCAGAGTTTTTGGCAAGACAGGACTCACTCTCTACACATACAGTGTGACTCAGTGTTGGGAATCTGGTGTTAGTACCTCCCAGCCGCACACTGAGGAGGTCACGGTGTAGTTCTTGTTGCATTCATTTCCATGTTTTGTTCTGGTAAAGGAGACCGGACACGGGCGGGTTTGGGCTGAGCTACAATTAGAACAGGAGCCTCTGCCACTGTCACCTTGTCCACAGTCATTATACTGACTCCTGACAACCCCTTCAGTACCAATTTGGCTTCTGCCAACTCAGGGAGGGCAGGTGATGCTTCTTGCGCACTGCTCTTTGGCAAATATGCATCCTGGAGAAGTGGGGCAGCAGGAAAGGCTACAGTGAGAGCCCCAACAACTCCAGTTCCCAAGCAGCATAGTTGTTTCGACCTGGGAGACTGTTTGTTCCTCAAAAGACTCCTTAGACCACGTGACGTACAGGCACAGCAGGGGAGACTTCTTTTGTTCCCGACAGATATATAAATACATAAAACCTGACCTTGAACTTACGAATTTTTTGAGATCACTTCTCTGTCATTTTTTTTATATTATTCTTATTCTTTGAAATTATAACTATACCATTTCCTCACTTCTCTTTCCTTCCCTCAACCCTTTCCATGGACCCCACTTCTTGTTCTAGCTTAAATTCACCACCTCTTTTCTTTCAGTGTTCTTCCATGTGGGCTTGGGGTGTGTGTGTGTGTGTGTGTGTTTATGTGAAATGTATGCTTGTGTATAAATAGATATACAGATATATGTGTACATGTATATGTGTGTGTGACATACATGTATACACACACATGTGTATATATTAATGAATATATAAATATAATCTGCTCTGTCCATATATTGTTACCTGTATGTATATGATTTCAGGGCCAACCATCCAGTCTTGGCTAACCAATTGGAGTCTTGGAGAAGATTCTAATTCTTCCAGTGTTGGCTTCCCTTGGTTGCCTATAGTTCTTTGTCTGGGGGCAAGGCCTTGTGAGCTCTGCTTTTACATGTTAACCTGTCATCATTAACCTTAGTTAGGCAGCCACGGTGATGAGACCTCATGGGTGTATCTTCTTTGACATTTCTGGGTGATACAATCTTAGCAGACATCTCCTTTGACATTTCTAGGTGATAAAATCTTAGCAGACATCCTGTTTCTATAGATATTAAAATCCTTCTGATGCCTCTTGTGCAATGATCCCTGAACCTTAGGTGCAAGAGTTGTGTTGTAGATGTGTCCGTCGGGATTAGGCACCACACAGTCTCTTGATCTCTTATTCGCTGCATGTTTTGACCAGTTATGGTTTCCTGTGCTGGTCATTGCAAAAAGAAGAGTTTCCTTGATAAAGCATGTGAGTTACACCCATCTGTGAGTATAAGGATAAATATTTAATGTAGTTGGAGACTGTGCTGACGTGAAGCGGCAGTTGTAGGTTCCTTTCCGGATCCTTGGATTCTCTTGTTCCAGGTAGTTGGCCAGGTTTCCCTCTTTATGAGTGTGTCTTAAGTCCAATTAGAGAGCCGTTGGTTACCACCAAGGTGTGTGTGCCATTATTGCATTCTTAGGGTCATAGTGCCATGGTAGTTGATGTGGTTTGTAGTTGTGATGGGACTATTGGTGGCTTCCCTCCCTTAAAGCGTGTATCAGTCCTTCTGGTACCATGAGAGGTAGTCTTCAGGGAGGAGGTTGTCAGGTCCTTTGGGTCCTGTGTTCAAAGTGCATGGTGTGTTCAGCAACTGGTGTGGTGTGTAATATTAAAAATCAACCCACACTATCACCGGCCACTCTCTGGCCCCAGTAATCTTGCCACCACCATGGCTAACCCCATGTGGCCACCGCCCAACTCAGCCGGTTTGCTTGCTGCGTAACCTCCTCATATTCCCAGCCATCCGCCCCCTGAGGTTAGCTGTCTCAAATCCCCATAACCCAGTAAAATCAAAACTCTAGAGGCTTGTAATTTATCAGTCAGATTTATATCAGTAAATTCTCAACCCACAAAACGCCCACACAATAAACTCAGACCCAAATGAAATTGGGTCAGACCCAAATGAAATTGATACAACTGCCCGCCTAGATTGGACAAATTGTCCTGTATTATTTCATCCTTTCTATGATATTCAAAGCGGCCTGTGGATATGTAAAGCAATGTGGATTGGGTTTGTCCTCTCCTTCCTTCATCTTCTCTCCTTCTCCCTCTGTGTTCCTATCTGTCCCATCTCTAAAACTCTCAGCCCACCTTCTTTTTCCCACTGTCCAATCACAGGCTCTAGCCTTATCTTTTGCCTGCCTCACCTACATATAGACAACAATCCACATATTGGGGCTTAACCTACCACCTCAGGGAGGCGATCAAGGGCAACAGCAATAGCCTATAATATTTTGAGAGCCTCTTAGGCAGTCCTGAACAACAGTTCAAGGGTTTTTCATGCCTGGTGTTGAGGATTTTTGATAGGTAGTCCATGGATCTTGGGGGAGCATTGTCAGCCCAGGTGTGTGTATATGTGTGTGTGTGTGTGTGTGTGTGTGTGTGTGTGTGTGTATGTGTGTAAGTGTGTAGGTGTATAGGTATGTAGGTACGTATAGATTCATATGTACTATATGTAATCTTAGGAAGATATACAATGTTCCTTTGATGTCTTCAGACATCCTGTTTTCTGTTTTACCACCTTCCCTCCTTCTGTATGTGTCTCCTTCCTCCCTCTCAAGTTAAAGCCCCCTAGCTTCCCTTTTTCTGTTTCCCCCTTAAGATCACTTGTGCCTTGCTCTGCCACCCCCCACCCCACCCCCAGGTGTTCCCCCTTGTTTTCTTGGTTTCTGTAGTTACTGCAAGATCTAAACTCACATCTGAAGACTTGGAGCCGGGAGCCACAGATAAAAGAGAACACATGCTATTTGTCTTTCTGGGTCCCGGTTACCTCACTCGATCTATCTTTTCTAGTTCCAGCCATTTAACTGCAACTCTCATGATTTCATTTTTCCTTCACAGTTGAATAGCATTTTATTGTCTATGTACCACATTTTCATTATCCGTTCATCTGTTGAAGAACTTTTAAGTTGTCTCATTACCTGACTGTTATGGGTAAAGCAGCAGTAACCATGGCTGAGCCAGTATCTGTGGAATAAGGATGCCAGGTTTTTTGGGCGTGTGCCACCAATGTAACTGGGTTATATGGTAGATTTAGTTTTAGCTTTTGTGGGGTTCTCCATGCTGATTGCCAACCCCACCATCAGTGAGTGAAGGTTCTTTGTAATCTCACAAGCATTTGTTGCCAGCTCTTTTGTTATCTTTGCCATTCTCACTGCGGTAAGATGAAATCTCAAAATTGTTTTCATTTGCATTTCCCTAATTGTTAGGGATAATGAAATTTTTGAGGTATTTTTTTAGCCATTTTTATTTCTTCTCTTGAGAACTCTGTTCAGATCCAAAACCCATTTGTTAACTGGGTCATTTGTTTCTTTGACTCCGTATTTTTTGAGTTCTTCATACATTCTGGGTATTAGTTCTCTGTCAGATTCATAGCTGACAGAGATCACTATTTTGTGAGCTTCTTCGTTCAGTTTAGCTGTTCAGCAGCTCTTTCGTCCTAGGAGGTCCTACTTGTCCATCGTTGGCTTTAATCCATAGGCAAACGGTGTCCTGTTCAGAAAATACTCCTCTATCCCATATCCTGTAGTGTGCTGTGCTTTTTCTAGCACTTTCAATGCTACAGGCTTCACATCAGGTCTTTGATCCAGTTGGAGTTAGTTTTTGTACTATATGAGAGATACCAGTCTAGCTTCTGTCATCCACTTGTGGACATCCAGTTTTCCCAGCACCATTAATTGAAAAAATATTGTCTTCTTCAGTATATGTTTTGGACATCTTTGTCAAACATTACCGCACAGTCGTGGACACAACTTACACAGTATTGTTGTTTGTGTTTCGGTGGCCCTTTATGTGTTAATGATTATAGCTTAATTTGTTTTTTCTACAGTTTCTTAGCTACAGTCGTTTCCCTCTTCACCCCAAAATACCATTTCCTCTGTTTTCCTTAGACTTGATCTGTGGGATACAATTTTTAAAGGTTGCTTGTATCATGGGAAGTTTTCCTTTCTTCTGTAGCTGCGGCAGGCAGCTGGTACAATAGTCTAGGATGGCCGTCATGGTCTCTTGAACGCATTGCTTGTGCCCAAATTATCAGTCATGGTTCGTTGCCTACCAGACAGCAGGTACCACTGTCCGCACACCTCTCCTCTAGGCATAGGAAACTCTGAACTGTAAGCTTGTTTCTGCTTAAGCAGTAGATGTGTTGGAGCATCTGTGAGTGTGAGTCTTGGTAAGAACACAGGGGTTTGTTTTGTAGGGGTTTTTTGTTTGGTTTGGTTTTTAATGTTTAGGACAATTTGACAAGATTCAGAATGAGAGAATTGGGAAACCATAAAAGCAAAGTTTGAGCAGAACATGATTTGGCATCCTATTCCACACCTACCCATTAAAATCATTCAGCTCTTCAAGTGTGGGGTAAGGGATGATTGGCATCTGGACCGGCAAAGTACAAAGGAAAGATAGCTCGCGTAGCCAGGGACAGGGCAGATGCTGAGAGAGTATCACCTGGAGGTGGTTTGCAGCTCGTAGACAGCCTCAGGTCTTGTAATTGGGAGCCTGAGCCAACTTCCCTTCCTTCTCAAAGATGTGGGAGGAAAGAAGCCGCAGCAGGCTATTATCTGAGCTTCAGGTTATAAATCTGAGCACTCAATATTTGAAACTGGTTTTCTGTGTGTATTCATAGGATGGAATGTTCTTCATGCATTAAAGTCAGGCTACTAAGAGTGTGAGCGGATATTGCTTGATACGAGAGAAACGCCTTCCAACCATTTGGGCAATTCAGATTTTAATCATTCAATTGTGTTTTGATAATGGTGGTTTTATTGATGGAACTGTGGGAAATGTTTACTCTTCTCCTTGACTGATGACCACACTTGCTGTACAACGCTGTGAATTTTCATTGTTATGTTTGTGTGTTTGTTGGTTGGTTTGTTTGTTTTGAGGTACAATAGCCTGATCCATTGCCACTTACGGAAATTCAAGAGGGTAATATAGGGGAAGAGAGGCATGATATTTCATGGTTTATCATATGCAAAGGTATATTTAATTGCATACACATGTGTGATACGGGATAGGAAAGCAAAAGGGAGACTTTCGGGGGTGGGCGGACACCCACAAGTTGTAGGCCAGGGAGACAGTGGGAGTGAATTATCAGCAGGGCACAGAGATCTGTACATAATACAGATTATGTAAATATGTATGCTGACTGTAATTGTTTTTAAGATTTTAAAAATATGTCAATGAGAAAAAGGCCAAATCCAGTTTTATAATTTTCCTGAATAATCCCTGATAATTCTTCCTACCATTAACATGAATGGGAAGTGGAGAAATTAAACACGGTGTGTTCATCTAGAAGAATGTTTTAAGGTTTTAAATCACTGAATCCTTTTGAGTCTCACCATTAAGGACAGCTCCAGTGGAAAAGTAACCACGGGATCCATGTAAAAGTTTGATTTTCCTGTAGACACATGCCTGAAAACATACCACGTTAGGTTTAGGACTCCTCCCTGGAATTTCGTGGACTGATAGTCACGTAAGCTCTACTACCTCATGTAAGTCTCCCACAGGGCAGCGGTATCCTTTCTGTTGCTACAGGCAGTGGTGTCCTTTCAAGTCACCTTGCTCTTAGATCAGTATACACACTCATTTCTGCACCTTCAGAAGATCAGATCTGTGTTGTGACAGTCTTGACTCTCCTGATCCTTATGGCCTTCCCTAGTCCCCCTGGAAAGGGAGGTATTACTTCACTAGTGTATTCAGTCAACAACACATGAACTTGTCTGGGGAAGGACAGCACCTACAAGACAAAGGGACACCAACCGTGAGCTTGCAGCAACAACAGAGAGAGTCAGAGCCCCACCCCCAGCCTCCAGTCTTTGTGAGCTCTGAGATCATTCCTAAAGTTCCCCCAGAAGGCACTGTTTTTGGTATTGTTTGTACTGGGTTAATTTAGTCCTTGTTGCACTCTTCAGCGTGGGGTGCTGTCCTTGGTGCTGACTCCAGCCTAAAGGCCATTGTGTCCCTTCAGGCACTGTCCTGATCTGTGTGGTACTGTCCATGGTCCTGGCCTCTGTGTGCAGTGCTTTCCTCGCTGCTGCACCACTAGTGTACACTTACCCAGTTCTCTAGCAACCTGTTCAAACTGAGGCTCAGACTTCATGGATACTTATGATGAGTCCTGTCCTAACCCAGCTGTGATGATAGTGCTTAAAATCAGATCGGGCCCAACAAATGTCTTTGCCTGCCCAAGATCATGCTGTAGGACCTGGATTTATAGATTCTGAGCAGTCTGGTAGACCTCCAGGGTTCGGAGAGTCTGAAATCCATCACTGTGTTACAGAAACAACACTAGGAATTACCAATCAGGCAACAATTTCCCTCATAAACATACTGTGTGGTGATTATAGATTGTGGAGTAGCAAAACAGACACCTTCTGCCAAGCTTAAGCTCACACTCTACTGGGGACATGATCAAACCTGTGAAAAAGTAATGGAAAATATGAAAAATGCAATAAGACTGTACCCAGAGTGTGCTTAGCCTCAACTGTTTCCCTAGTTTCTGCAAAGAGGAGATTGGAGAGATTGCAGAGTGCAGGAGGCAGCCCCAGAGGCGCATTTGAAGTGTCGTATGCTGAGGTAGGAGCTGACTTCAGTGAGAGACACTGTGAGGGCCATTCTTGACTGACAAGCCACTGTGCATATGTGGTTATGAAGAATGCATCATGCAGCATAAAGAAGGGAGAGCAGTATAAACATGGAATGAGAGTATAGGCCAGACAGACCACCAAGGTCAGGGCACACTGAGACCTTACCCAGTGAGGTGACATTGTACTACCTGTGATGTAACTGTATCCCCTGCATTGTGACATTGTACTACCTGTGATGTAACTGTAGAATCACCTTGTAGAAGGGAACAAGTGAGGATACTTCATACCTACATCGCTTAGGCATCTTTCCAATGATATATCTACCAAAAGAACATTCTGTATGTCTCAGCAAAAAAAAACAAAATTCAGCCTAGATCAGAAGGCAAATATGATTTGGAAGAGCAATAAATATAGAAATTGGTTAAAGAAATTATAGTGATATAATTGAGTGTTGATTATAATAAAGAAATAATTTTTCCTTTGATTCACAAGGAATGTAAGCCACTGTGGCTGCAACAGCAAATCTCATGGAGAAAAGGGGAGGGGCCACTTCAGAGCACAAACTTTGGGTGGAGGTGACCATAGCCAGGGGCAGATTGGAGGGCAGAGCATCTTGCGGAGCTTTGGTCTTAGTTCATGTGTGTAATGTGGTTTGGTAAATGCTCATAGAACTGATTGCTTCGCTTTCATTTTAAAGCAAAAGTAAAGGCCACTACAGAGAGGGAAAAGCTACAGTGTGCTCAGGCAGCACCAAGGACAGCGGACCCGGGGCTGCACTTGATCTGTGTCCACGTGACTTTTGAGCGGTTCTGATTAGACATTAACTGCTGAGGTATCACTGTTCTCAGAGGAGCTGACGGCTCTCTAGTCACCAGTACTGTGGTTTTCCAGATGCCAGAAGAGGGAATTCAAAGGAGCCACATCTTGTAGCTATAGAGGAAGAGTGATTCTGCTATAAACCGCAGCTGGGAAGGAAGGGGAGAGTGGGCGGGACGGTATGAGGGCAGGAGCAATGGGCGTGGCTCCAAGTGAGGATGAAGAGGTAAGACAACCTTCCTGGCAGCATCCCACGAATAGATAGAGCTGCTCAAACATACTCCTCCTCTGCCTTGGGATTTCCAACCCCTCCAGCTCTCCTTTGTGTGTCAGTAAAGACTCAGAGCTGACGGCTTTCATTAGTAGAGATAGACTCCCATTTGCCTTCTTGTGCCTTCACTGCTTTCCCGGGGAGATCAATGGTCCCAGCAGCTATGCTGACAGACACAGCACTCTCTGCACTGCCTGGAGGTAATGGACTGTAGAGACGAATGACAGCTAGCCACACCAAGTGTCACCCATCTCACCCTGGCCCTACGCCTACACAAAAGGTCTGGCACCTACTTTTGAAAGAGTAAACATCACAGCAAACTGTATTCTACAAAAGGATATGGAAAATTAGAACCAAGCATTATGATAGGTGATCTGGTCACCTTTACTTACAGATGAGGAAACCGGGGCCCAGGGTCATAGCTTCTCATCTTTCCTGGTTGTGCCCGGCTGTGCACACGTGCAGCTTAGAAGCCCATGTGTAGAGTCAGCGTGCAGTTTCCAACCAGAGGAGCGTCTCTGTGACACGCTCCACTTCCGTGCAGTTGTTTTTCACATGTGAGTCTTCCCGTGCTTCACTTCCATGTTACTTCCTACATCCATCCCAGTAATTAAGTGAACAATGACATTTCTAAGTTCTGTTTAACATTCTTATTAAGAAAGATTTAGTGGTTAAAAGCCTCCAAAAAAATACTCTGTGAAAAAAAAAAGATCAAATGTTGATGTTGCGCGATAGGATTAGTATACATAGAAGCATATCTCCATCTGCCCTGGATTCTAGCGGGGAATGGTGTAGTAATTAATCAACTGTGCGAATCAAATTAACAGAAGAAGCAGAATTCTGGCAACATCCTGAACACTTAGCCTCCAGAGACTGAGATGTATTGATGGCAGAGGAACTAAGCAAAGGTTTCACGGCTTGTTGTGTTTAACTATCTTAAAAGCATATCTTCCCTGTGTTCTTTTCTTCAGTCATGATCACTGTTGGTTTAAAATAAAATGTTAGTTGTGGATTTTAGAATAGAATCCTAGTCACTCTGTGCAAGACTAATGGAGATATGCATTTGTGTTTGCCAAGTACGTGAGAGTCACTTTAACATAGCGTAAACGAAAATCAAGAGTTGAAGAGGATTGGTGGGAAATATTGAGGAGTGTGGGAGAAAAGATCCTTTTTTGTTGTTGTTGTTGTTGTTGTTTGGGTTTTCGAGACAGGGTTTCTCTGTGTAGCCCTGGCTGTCCTGGAACTCACTCTGTAGACCAGGCTGGCCTCGAACTCAGAAATCCACCTGTCTCTGCCTCCCAAGTGCTGGGATTAAAGGCGTGCGCCACCACCGCCCGGCTGGGAGAAAAGATCCTTATGTGCTTTGTATATCTAAAAACCACAGCAAGAGGTTCAGACTTTTCAAACCAGCAGTTCTATTTCCAAGAAGGTATCAGAAGAAACTGAATGGCCAAGCATGCCAGAGGCTTCACAGCGAGGGTGGCATCATGATTCAGATGTAAAATACAGGTCCATGTGTCTGCACACTTGATTCTTGTCCGATGTTCTGGGGCCCTGCGGAAGCTTTAAGATGCTGGGCTAGATAGAGACCGTAAATCTCTGGGCCACAGGCCTTGACGTTTGGAGCCTGGCTTCTCTTTGCATCCTGTTCGTGGTTCTTGCTCCGTGACAATGTGTAAGCAGCCTTACTTTCCTGCTTCTACAACCGTGAGCTACTCTTGTGCCTGCCCAGCCTTTATGGACTGTACCTCTTCACTGTGAGCCAAAATAAAGACTTCTTGCTTAAGACACCTGTCAGATGCCTGAGCACAGAAGTGAAGAAAATGGCTACTGCAGATGTCCATAGCTACCATTCATAACAGTGACCGTTCAGAGCCGCCACCCACATGCAGGATTTAGGGTAAAAGATAAGTAACAGTTTGTTCATAGAATATTTTATACTATTAAGGGTATGCTGGCGAAAATCCTACATACTGTGCTGCATTATTTTATGATATTATGCTCATTTTTAAATGCTCATATAATACATGTGAGTTGTGTTTTGTGTGATGTTAGAAGGATATTATGTGTGTCTGTATAATATGTGTATTTCTGTGTCTGTGTATCTGCATGTTCCTGTGACTTAGAGTGCCTGTGTGCACGTGGGTCTGAAAGGGTGTGCATGTCTGTGTCTGTAAATGGTCATGTGTATAGATTTGTGGGCATCTGTTCTAAGTGTAAGGAGAACATGCCCACCCTCTCTGTACATGTTACAGACATGGAGACAATTAAGGAGGAACCAGATACAAAAATGTTGGAAGATTCGTGTTACAACAAATCGTATGTTATATGCAGTTTATATTTTCCGTTTCATATTCATGAATTAGTTATATCTTATCTCACCTTACAAAAGCTCACAGGTTTACATTTTGACTGACTTACTGTGAATTTAAGTAATCGTAGGTGGCTCAGTCGTCATGACCGGTCATATAGCCGACTTGCTTTCCTGACAAAATACTTGGCTTTTTGATTTCAGTGTTTATGACAGTGATTTGGTTTTATTGAGTTACTTGATTTCTTGTCTTCACTGAATTTTATTGGAGAAACAACGCTAATGTAATCAGGACAAATAACTGTCTGCTTGTATTATGTAATATTTACTACTGTTTGCCGTGCCCCTGCCCCTTTTCTTTACAGATGGTGACATTAAGATCCAGCCTGAACGTCGACTCTACACTGTAAGTCTGCCTCCTCAAGGGTATATTCCTTGTTTGCCCGAACCGTCCAGCTGTGCGGATTCCGAAAATGCCCCCAGCGATGGTGACACAGAAGGTAAAAAGCCTCTGCAGAAGGAAAATGGAACCTGTTTTCATCATTATTTTCTGTATTACACCATTTTTCAGTCTTGTAAATTAGCTTTTAAACTCATAATTTGATGGGTGTGGTTAAGCATGGCATTGTATAACCAATCATATACTGGGATGATATTTCACAGCCATTAAAAATTATTACAGTCTCAAAATGACAGAGGAGAACTTGGGACGGGACTTACGGGCCTGGATAAGGTTATGAGCACATTTGTCAATGTATGAGCGGTCTGGACTAGAGTACCGCAGTGCTCCACAGTGCTGACACTGGTCTCGCTTTAGTGGAACTTGAGCTATGATTTTCTAAGTTTTTCAAATTCTTTAAAAATTATAAAATCAAGGAGTTAACATTTTTATCTCTCTTGAGAAAAGATTCGCCTATTATAATGGTGTTTATTGTTGAATGACTTCTTGAAAGAGAGTATGATATTTAGTGCAGCTCATTATTGAGTAGAAGTGTTAATGTTTCCAAATGTTACGTGTCTGCCTTAAAATTGAAATGGTTGGTTTTCCCTTTGAATAGTCAACTTGAAAACTTTTTAAAGAGGAAGTTATAATCTTTAAATAAGGATTCCCTCATCCTAGGATGATTCCTATCAGGAATAAATTAAGAAAGTCTATATCCTAAATCTTAGTTAATTTGACTGTCAAGAAATTGTGTTTCTTATAACACATTCATCTTTCTGGTTTCCTAATTAAAAATCAGAACCACTTAGGAGCTGGAATAACTTAGGAATCACATAGTTATTATTTCAAACTCTGTCGAAAGTCTTTGAAATATTATCAGATGAGTAATTTATTTAAGAAATTTAAATGTGTGCTTATGAAGACTGATTATTTTGGTGAATATATGTCATTGTGTGCCAGGAGCCAACACTGACAGTCAGGTCCTGAGGTGGGAAAAAGCCTAAAAAGAAGGCCAGAGATTGAGGGACCTCTGACCTTGTAAGTCTCTCCTACTGTTCTGGAGGCCAGAAGCAGCTGACTTGGTAATTTCACAGAAAGGAAAAGAAAGGAAGTCAGGTACACGCGCACACACTCACACACACTGGTTGGGCCCAACCATTTGTTCTATCAATTTCACAAGTGTACATGCAGACTTATACACACACACCTACATACATATGTGTACACATACACATGTACACAGGCATGTATACATACAGACATATTGTACATACATATAGATGAACAGACATACACACACACACACATACACACACATTTGGTAGATGGAGCAGAGTACCAAAAGCCACACTTTATTTCTTCTCTCAGCCATTTTATACCTTCTTAGACAATTCTTTATAAAATTACCTCATAGATAAAATGATACACAAAAGGGAAGTTACAGAAGGATGTCGATAGTAAGTTTAAAGCAGTGTTTCATCCTATAAGCTCATCATAAGTTCATAGCAACAGTTTCACATGGCCTTACTTTATCATAGTGCACACTTGCTGTAGCCTTTCCTGGGTGGCTTCTGTCAATTGTGAACTTAATGTGTTTCATCAGAAAGGGTTCATTCGTGCGCTGTTATGTGCCGTTGGTTCTCACTTACGCACCTCTGTATACAGTTCATTCGCTTGCATGCCTCCACAGAGGTATTTTATTCTGGGTAATCGACCCAGATGCTGTTCTTGCAGTAGGCTATCCTGTGCTTTTATACCCCGTTGACACTTATTCACATGCCAGGGTATCAACTCGGCTCTGATTCTCCCGCTGCTGTGTGCCAGGCTCTCACAGGCCATCACACGCATTAGTCCTCATTTGCATATCACAGAGTCAGCTCCCACCCCCTCCCTGCGTACACGCAATACTCACGTGTCACATCTGTATAAAGTTTGCCATTGTTTGCAACGCTGAGGTCAGTTGTCGCTCGCTCGTGAGGTTTCACAGGCATTTGGTTCTCACATACAGCTGTTACATAGCGGTGTTCACACATGTACCGCCAAATGTGGTGTTCGTGCGTGTGCCACTATATGTAGCCACTGGTACATAGCAGGGTTCATGCGTATGCTGCTATATGTAGTCACTGTTAGATAACAGTGTCCACACATGTACCGCTGTATGTAGTCAGTGTTACATAATGGTGTTCATGCATGTACCGTTACATGTAGTCGCTGGTGCACATGGTTACTTACTCTTGTCCTACTGTTGGCTCCATTGCCGATGTGCTTGCGAGCAACCAAATACAAAGAACTGTGTTAGTTAAAAAAGCCTCACTTTGGCTGGAGAGATGGCTCAGTGGTTAAGAGCACTCACTGCTGTTCCAGAGGTCCTGAGTTCAATTCCCAGCAACTTCATGGTGGTTCACGATCATCTATAATGGGATCTGGCGCCCTCTTCTGGCGTGTAGCTATTCGTGAAGATAGAGCTTTCATATACATAAAATAAATAAGTAAATCTTTAAAAAAAGAAAAAGAGAGAGAGGGGGAAGGAGGGAGGGAGAGAGGAAGGAAGGAAGGAAGGAAGGAAGGAAGGAAGGAAGGAAGGAAGGAAGGAAGAAAGAAAGAAAGAAAGCTTGCTTGCTTCACTTTGCTGTAAACATGCAGTCTGTGCTTCCTAACTGTGCTAGGTGAAACTCTTTCAGGAATTAGAAACCCATCAGCACCATGTTGGCAAAGACATTGTTTTCCTAAGGTTTCTCTGTGTGGTTAGGTGTCCCTGGGCTCTTGAGTAGTTATCCTCTTCCTGTGGCCTACAGCTATGGCCACCTCCTCCAGGCAGGCTTCTGGGAACTCTTGTGGCCTAGTGAAAACAGAGCTGAATTGAGTTCTGAAGTCCAGGCATTGGAATTCGGTCTATTGGAACTGCAGCGGCAATTGGACAGGCTCAATGGTATGCTTACTGTGGCTTTGAATTGTTACCAGAAGTTACACTTTTAGTTGATTGTTCGTCAAAGTGTTTCTACTATGTATTTTCTTCCCTGCTCCCTGGCTCCTGGGAGGTAAATATGTCATCTTTGTTGTAAATCAGAAGTGTGTGTGTTGACCATACCTGCCCTGGAACAAGTCAGCCAGGAACCTGGGCTTTAGGGCAAACCAGTACCCTCTAAGCCCCAAACTTGACTATCTTTTTTGAGAGAGTCTTGCCTTTTCACCCAAGCTGATGTCAGACTCACAATCTACTCTCCTCAAACTCCCTTGTACTAGGATCTGAGGGGTACACTACCATGCCCAGACCTCTGACAGTTCTCTGGTGGGGTCTCCACTTCCCTGACCTAAATGTGCCTCTGTCTTGACACCTGGGCCTGCCTGCAGAGGATCTGCCAGAGACCAGCCTGCTACTGTGTGCTTCCCACATGGGACCCTGCTGGAGGTCTGTTAGCCTGTTCATGAGTCAACATAAGCTAAAAACATCTCTTCAGTTTCTCAGGGTGTCTCTGAACAGCTTGTAGATATAATTCAGCTTGGAAGTTGATATCTCAGCATTGAATGCTTATAACTTAAACCCAAATGTTTTGATTTTTTTTCTATCAGCTTATATAAGTATGTTTTTTATTATAAATTCCACACAATAAGCATTTAATGACATTTGAAATGATAGGGTTAGAGAAAATGTAAGAATCCCCACTGTTTGCTCATGTTGACTGTGTCTGTTCTCCATAAAACAAGAATATTACGAGTCCTGGCCTGCATTGTACCAGGCTGGGGTGAGATTGAGCAAATCCTGCACCCAGAAAATGAATTCAGTTAATAAGTATAGAATCCTCAGTATTCATCAGGTAGTGGGCTGTGCATTGGGGACAAAGGATGAAGGGCCAAGCCCCAGCCTAGTGGAGCACAGGCCTGACAGACCTGAAGATGCGCCAGTGTAGTGAGTAACTAAAGAATTCCATTAGTGTTCCAGGGGCACAATGACATGGGAAGTATAAGGGTTCCAGGCATGGATTTCTTACGTTAACCACCAGACTTGCTGCCCTTTCCTGGGACTGCAGGACTTCTACAAGTCGGGAGGAGTCCCCAGCTAGTAGATGCAGAGCCTAGAACCCTCAGCTCTTTCTGGTATAAGGCATAGAGACATCTGAGAGGAGCAAAGGGGAGTTTCTAGACTCTCTCAATTGTCATTTTAAGCAAAAAACAAACAAACAAACAAAACAAAAACAAAAAAATAAACACATGGAAGTTGAGAATGGAAAGAGGTGGGGTTGTTCTTGCTGTTTATAGAAGCCATTTCAGTCATTGTCTTTGATTTTGATTTAGTAGGACTGACTGACTGACTGACTGGACTGACTGACTGACTAGACCTACTGACTGACTGACTGGACTGACTGACTGACTAGACTGACTGACTGACTGACTGACTAGACTGACTGACTGACTGACTAGACTGACTGACCTGACCTGACTGACTGACGGACTGACCAACCAACTGGCAGTAACTTGTAGACAGCTAGAGATGGGATCAACGTTGACTACTGCTGTGTACCAGTCCCTCACCAACTGCTTCCCACATGTCTGCACTCTGGGTTCTGCCCATCCCTGTAGTGTACATGGAAGCTAAGACCAACTGCTCAGCAGCACCCCCACCCCACCGACATAGCAGCAAGTCTGGTGTTTACATCTGTCTGGAATCCTTGAGTCTCCCGTGCCCCTAGGACTCTGAGTTCTTCTGCTGGGCCACAGTAAGCAGCACTGAACGCAGTACCGCATCTCCAGATCTGTCGGCCCTGTGCTCCATCATGTTTAACCCCTTGTCCCTAATGTATGGCCTACCACCTTATGAGTCGTGGGGATTCCATTCCTTTGTTCTAAGGCTTGTGTGTGTGTGCAGTGAAGACAGGCTGTGGGACCGAGACCCACACACAGTCATCCAGCTCACTCCATTGTTGGGGTAATCTCTGGGTATAACAAATACAGACTTACGGCTACTTAGGAACAAATGGAAATAATAGGAATATGTGAGGGAAGGCACATTTGTAAAGCTGACGTTTTAAAAGTAAAACGGGGCCATTCCATGCACTCCCCATCTATGTGGATTAAATTAAATGTAGCCCTAGGTAAAGAGAGACTCTTCCCCTCACTGGGGCTCCATCCCTCTCCTTGTGCATTCATGGTCTATGTTGATTCTCAAAGCTAGTCAGCTTCCGGGCCACTGCTAACAGAACAGCCCTCTACAAACTCCACCAAGACAGCTTTTCCTTTTCAGCAAAATTTCCCTAGCAATCCTTTACTGTGCTAATGATTTGTTCACTGTTGGCACATCTGTAGGCTGCTGCCCTATGTGGAGTTATAGGATCTGTTGCAGTGGTGGTAAAATTCCTTTGCAACATCTGGGGTCATAAGTAAGGTTTATCCTCAGAATACACTGATCCCAGTCACGTGAGAGAGCCAGTAACGGGATCCTGGGCTTTCAGATGTCATCTAGTGAAAATACACAAGAGAGAGGAGCTGCTGACTACAGACTGAGACGCCTTCCCTGTAGTCAGAAAGCTGGCCCCTAAGTGGGTAGGACGACACAGAAATAACCAGTTAACTTTTAGAAAAAAAAATGTCCAAAGTCCTCAGCATATACTCTCCCAGGTTCCTGAGGGGTGCGCCAGCCAGCAACATACTTGTTGAGGAGAGAGAAGCTTGCTAGTCTGGGGAGTCCAGTTCAAGGAAAACATGAATCAAATCATTCAGTGCACTAGGTTTTAGAAGTGTTCGGGTCTGATCATAGGACATTTGGAGCTAGTGTGTATTAGTATTACATAAAAACAAAGTCTTAGAATCTCATTTTCATATGCATATGTCATTTTAGGTTGAAGACACAGAGGAGGGGCTTAGAGAGATGACATAAAGACCTGAGTTCCCTCCCAGAATCCACATTAAAAAGTCAGGCAGGGATATATGTTTGTAGTCCCAGCCCTGGGCAGATGGAGACAGGAGAAGCCCTGCAGCTGTGTGCCTAGCCAGCTTAGTGGAATCAGTAAGCCCCGGGCCAATGAGAGATGCTCTCATAAAACAAGGTGGGCAGCTCCCAAAGAATGACATCCAAGATGTTCCCTGGCCTATACACACACACAGGCACACACACAGGCACATACACCTGCATGCGTGTACACACACATATGCACATGTATCTGTATACACACATACACACACAAACACACACGTGTGCATGCTAACCTGTGGCATGAGTGTTCATTTTTCTCTTTTGGCGTGTGAAACTATTAAAATCTTATTCTGTAGACACTGTGTGGTCACTGATATTTATAGACATCCAGGTGAAAAGAGTTCAGTGCTAAAAATCATTCTTTATAATAAATCAGAAAGTAATTTATTTTAAACAATTCTTTAGCATTTTATCATCAAAGATTAAGGCAAATTTGCATACTAAGAAGGTATGTATGCTTATTTATTTTTACCAAGGGAATTAAAATTAAATATTTGATGTAACAGGGCATGGTGTTTGGTTTTTCTGCTCGTTGCTGTCATCAAACACCTGACAAAAGTTATGTCTGGATAAAACTGTTTTGGTTCACAGTTTGAGGGAATACAGGCTGTCACAGCAGTGAAGTACAGCAGCTGGGGCTGGAGGCCACTGGTCATTGCACCCACAGTCGGGAAGCAAAATGCCCCATGAACTTTGACCTTATGAACTGTACGCTGATGAACTCGGGTAGGTCATATATACCTCTCAGTAACCTTCTTGCTGCAGCCACCCGGATGCTCAGTTTGCAGCCTTTCACTGTGCTCACCCAGGGGCAGTTGTTTTCCCAGACCTTTGTTTTTGGATAAGCTAGCTCTCCATCCCTCCCATTTTTCTTAGCTTGTTGAAAGCACTGAGTTTTCTGAGCCACATCATACCCTTTCTGAAAGTACAGGGTATTCAGGATTCTACAGCTAGTCACTCCATGAAACTCCTTCCCCCACCATGTTACAATTTTAATATTAGTTTTAAGTTAACATTTAAAGTAATGGGCTTTATTATGGCGATTTCATACACACTCCATTCTTATTTGTCCTCCCCCACTGTGGCCCCCCCCCCCAACTCCTCTGCCCTCGACTTGCTGGTTCCCTTTCTCCCTGCAGTAGTCCCCTACTGATTTCATGTCACATGTATTGGGCCAGAGTAAACTATTCAATGCCTGTGGAAGTCTGCCGGGGCTTGATTGTGTTATGAAGGCGGTAGATAGGGCCTCTCACCATCTAGACACTCGTCCTGACTGGGGCTGTTCCTATACCAGCCAGCTCAGTAGTTGAGTTGTCTAGAAAAGCGCTGAGAGCCAGCATGCAGAGGAGGCTGTAGCCTGCCCACTGAGTGGAAAGAGGCAGAGCACAGGACGTGGGCGCACAGCTGCTCTTGAAACACCAGTGGACCTGCAGATAGAAGCAGGGTCACTGGGACCCTATAACATAGTGGTCAAGATACCTGGCCAGTGGGTGAGGACAGGTAAGCCAGGAGTGAATCATTTTGGACCAAACTTTCAAGGGCTTTAAAGATTTTGACTTGGTTTTGTCCTGGAGCCATACTACCATGTGATTCCCGGAGAATCCAGTGATGGCAGACCCAGATATGTGTGTGTGAACATGGTCACTCTGTGGGGAAGGAATGCTGGGGTGCTTCAAAGGTGCTTCTGCAGTGTGAGCCATCAGATCTAACAATGCTTTACCTGCATGAGGTGACGGGGAGGGGTTGGGCGGTACCAGGATTTCTCAGCAGCAACAGCAGATTACTTGTGTGGACAGGCAGTAGAAACTATTCTTGAGGCTGAGATCCCCAGGGGAAGGGACTGGCCAGCCACCTCTGTCCTTCCTGAGAAAGTCTTCTTGCTGGTGTCTTTCTAAGTCTCTGGATAAACTCTCTTGGGTTCTGACACAGTAACAGAGGGAAGATGTGAAACTTCCAACAGTTAAGGTAGGGCCTGTTGAAAGCCTTATAAATTATCTGGAGCCAGAACATCTAACATTCCATGAATTACGTGACAGACTCTGATGGTTAAGACCTTCATATTTCATCTGGAGTCATTGTATCTAGTTGTAGAGGGTTGGTCTCCTGACTTGGAGACATTGTATCTAATTGTGGCAGTTGGTCTCCTGACCTGGAGACATTGTATCTAATTGTGGAGACTTGGTGTCCTGAGCTGGTACTGCACTTGGACTTCTTCCTCCAAGATCATAACAGCATTTGTTTGGAAACCTGTTCCTTTCTCTCCTGTTTGGGAGTGTCAGTCACATGTCTCTGTCTCCTCACCCCCACCCCCGTCCCCACCCCCACCCCGACACACAAATACCATGTCAGCCTTGAGCTATTGACACTCAGTGTAGCGATCATCCTGACACAGTGATTTCTATCTCAATATCTGCTCATCACCCAGTATTAGCATGTACTGGAGTATGGGAACACACTGGGAAATCAGAGAATCCTGGTGAGCATGTTCAAGTCCAAAGCGAATCCTGAGGTGCCTGACAAGATAGAATGCTGTTTTATATTTAAACTGTCACTGGGAGCCAAGTCACAGTTTTCTCGAAGACAGAAACAATACAAGCCTTATATGCTAGTCTGGTAAAATGTATTTTGTTTCAAAATTGAAATACTTCTTCGTGTCTCTTTTGTAGATTTCTTGCATTTTCTGGCCGTGATTTAAAGCCGTGTAGAACCCTGTTAATGTTCCTCCCAGTAAGACAAGGTTAACCTCAGGTCACAGCGTTTTGAGAAGCCCACCTTTCAATTGAATACTGATGGCTCAGTTTGTTTCTCATGCCCTATATTTACTAATCGCTTAAGTAGCTGAACCACAGATGCAGCTCTGCAACAGATAGCAACAAGCCTTGACGCCTTGCCTTGTCTCCTTAGAAACAGCATTGTAACTATGCTCCCTCATTTCAGTTCCAGCTCCACAGTGAACCCCCAGGTGTCCAAGGATCCTGATGTCTTAGGCGTCCATTATTGAAGATACCACTGGGCAATGTCAGGAGTGCATTCAGCTGGTTGCCAGGTTGCCGATACACCCGTCCTTAGCGCTTCCTTCACTTTAATCTCCATTTCCCCAGTGAAGTGAAGACTCTGATTAGCGATTTCCCTTTTCTGCTTTCAAATGTTCTCATCTCGTTACCAAGGATGTGTCACTTGGAACAAAGTAAGCGGACAGTCATTTGTGAGGATGGCAAGCTCACATGGCTCTAAAGTAGGCTTCCTGACCGCCATGGCTGTGGATTCTATCTAGTCTGATGAGAAGGACACAAGTCCTGCCCGATGGTAGAACCAGCCCAGGTCCTAGGCCATCATCAGCATCTATGCAGAAAGCTCAGTTGTAGCCAGGCAGTGGTGGTGTCCGCCTTTAATCCAGCACTTGGGAGGCAGAGGCAGGCGGATTTCTGAGTTTGAGGCCAGCCTGGTCTACCGAGTGAGTTCCAGGAGAGCCAGGGCTACACAGAGAAACCCTGTCTCGAAAACAAACAAACAACCCCCCCCAAAAAGAAAAATTTCATGGCTATAGACAATGCTAGTCAAACATAAGAAGATGTACAGGAAGTAAAATGTCACCCTCAGGGCAGTAGGCAGATGTGGTAGTAAATATTAAATCATTCTCTCTGTGCATATTAATGTGTATGCATACACATAGGTTTTATATAAACTGTGATTTTTATATATATTATGGATATTTTTTACTTTTCTATGTATACAGGTATCATTTTCCAAGAATGGTAAAATCTATTTCAAGAGACACTTCTTTGATAACTAGGTTCCCTTTCCCTTTGAACTTCCAGAAGTTTATGTAGTGCTATGCTAGCATCTTTGGACAATGAACACTATTACATACTCACGGACGTCACATTGCATTGCACCTGTCTGGACAGCTCCTAAAGAGAAAGATTCTTGGGAACTAGAGGTTCCAGGTTCTCTTAGGATTACTATTGCTGTGATGAAACACTATGACCAAAGCAAGTTGGGAAGGAGAGGGTTGATTCAGCTTACGCTTCCACATTGCTGTTCATCACCAAAGAAAGTCAGAACAAGAACTCAAACAGGACAGGAGCCTGGAGACAGGAGCTGATGCAAAGGCCATGGAGGGGTGCTGCTTACTGGCTTGCTCCTCATGACTTGCTCGGCCTGATATATTATAAAATGAAGCACCGCCAGCTGAGGGGTGGCACCACCCACAATGGGTGGAGCCCTCCCAGTCAGTCAGTAATTAAGAAAATGCCCTACAGCTGGATCTTACGGAAGCATTGAGGTTCCCTCCTTTCAGATGATTCTTGCTCATGTCAAGTTGTCATAAAATCACCCAGGTCACAGGTTTTAGAGCATATTCACAGTCTTTTATTTTATTTTTACACTAGGTATTTGTGTGTATGTGTGTGTGTGTGTGTGTGTGTGTGTAAGCATGCATTCACTAGCACACGTGAACACTCACATACATCTGTGTAGGGGCATATTTGCCATGGCATATATGTCAAAGTCAGGAGACAGCTTGCAGGAGTTAGTTCTCTCCCTCCACCACATGGGTTTCTGGGATCAAACTGAAGCCATTAGGTCAAGTGGCCAGAGTACCTACCAGCCGGGCTATCTTAAGATATTTAGCAGAATTTCTTAGACAGCTGCCCCACTTCACGTTCTTAAAATTGCCCTAAGCATTTTAACCTCGTAAGTTTTAGCCAACTGTCCGGACGACATATCTTTTACAGTTTCATGTCGGAAAATTATCCATTAGGGAAATACTTTCCTAAGCCTAAAGCTATAACGTACACATTTGAGTATGAAGAAACTTAGTGTCCTCATGACAAAAGACACTGAAAAATAAGCTGAAAAGGGAATTAAGCTGGAAGCATCTGTGTATGGCATGATTTACACCCCAATGAGGAAAGCCACACTGCCCAGGAGTGACACCAATGGGGCAGATGTTCCTGAAAGAACAACTGTGAGCTGTTCTCATAGTAAACATACGAACGTCCGTGCTGTGCCTCATCTTTGGGTTCTTCATACGAAACATCTGACCCACTGAAAACAGTAAATTCTTTCTTCTAGAAAACAAATTTACTTGTTTTAATCCAGTACCTTCTCTTGTATATCTTTTAATTTTCATCAGCATGCTTAGAAAACATCTTCGTAACAAGTTAGTTCCTACATCTTTGTGGTCCTCCTCACTCTCGTTCTTCCTAACCTGAATTCCTCTCCGGATGAGCTCTAAGTGTGTGGAGCAGGATGGTGTGCCAGTGTGGGCGTGGCCAGCTTTGCACGCCTGAGGGGCCCGGGCCTGTGGGAGCTCTCATGTCAGCGCTCAGCGAGCTGAAGTGAATGGTTAGTCATACAAGCTGCCTGCCGGGCAGGTGCCCGCGCTCTCCTCAGTTCAGGATTGCAAGTGTGAGGTGAGGGCGAATCTCCCAGGTGTTATCTCCGAGAATTGACCACTCGTCGTTCAAATATATTTTGACAGACTCAAGCCTTCATTTCAAGGCAGGTTTCAAATCTTATTCATGATGCATTGGTCATGTTCAATTTTTTGTCTTTACTAAGGAGAGCCTGAGCCAGGGCTCTTGGGTATTGTGTGGCCGTGCAACGGGGAACATGCCATCTTGGTAGACTGATAGGAAAGTAGAGCTTTCCCCGGAGCAAGGCCCTGGCTGGGCCAGGAGACACATTCCTGTATGCCACATATGCCCGGGATATGAGAACAGTTCATTCTCACTGTACGTGGACATGAGGCAGAATGTTTAACTCTGTCGATGCCTGGCTTCTCCCTCAAATGAGGTGAGATGGCCGTGAGTGAGGCTATAGATAGAGACATCCCCGGTTAAGGCTTGTGGTGGTTTGGATGAGAATGGCCCCCCATTGGCTCACATGTTCCAATACTTGGTCCTCAGTTGGTAGAACTATTTGGGAAGGATTAGGAGGTGTGGACTTGTCAGAGGGGCTGTGTCTCCAGGGATGGGCTTTGAGGTTTTAAAAGAACCTCATTCCCATTATTCCCAGACCCCCCCACCCCCACCCAGTACTGTGGCACACATGGAGAGGTGACAACTGTGTACAGTTGGTTCTCTCCTTCTCTGTGGGTACCTGGGGCTCAGAGTTAGGTGGTCAGGCTTGATGGCGAGCACCCTCATCCACTGAGTCACCTTGGCAACCCCATCCGTTATTCCTATAAATCATCCATGAACTAGGGAAGGAAAATGCTTCCAGACACCAGGAAAGTGTCTGCAGCTGTTATCAACACAGACACAGCAGAAGCAGGGCCGTTGTATGAGGATTGCTCAGGACTCTGAAGTGCGGTGAAAGAGGAAAGCTATGTGCTAGTCTGTGAGCTTGGAATATCAACTCCATTGTCTTCAGTGCCCAGCCAGTTCTTACATTAATTAAAACCCTGTGCCTGTGAACTGGCAGCTGCCCTTGAGTTCGCCCAGATGACTGTGCGAAGGGCCTTACAATCCACCTCCACCAGGGGGCTCTCTTGCACTCCTTCGGCCATGGCTCCCGGGACTTAGAAACTCCAGACCAAAAAAAAAAAAAGTGAGCTTAGGTTGATTTTCAACTCAGAAGTTCATACAGTCTGCGTGATAAAAGAATGTTTTAAAAATGTTTCTGTTTCAAAACTTTCCACACAAACGAACTGCTTGGTTCTGTGGCTGCCATGCCTTATCCACTGAACGATTCAGCCAAGGAGTCTTGGACATCACTGTGTTACCTCGTGGGTCGTAGAAGCTGCTAGCTACATGTTACAGATTGACTGGTTGATAGCTCAAGGACTCCTAGTTAGAACCAAGAAGAACCAATGTCCTGATTTCAATTCACAGTAATCTTTTCTGATCGTTAGAAAGCCTGAGTAGAAGAGAGCTGTTTTGATGCCCACCCCAGGGAGTGATTCTGACACCCGGCCGATCTGAATGAACCCAACAGCACTTCTTTGGGCTCTAGACGGTGTTGGCTCCTGTTTCTAAGGATGAACAAGTAGATATGCCTTCGGCTTTCAGAATACAAGGAATTCTGCCGTGAGTTCTTCATCTCTGCCTCATCCAAAATCCAAATCTTTTGAGAACCAGCCATGCAGATGTTGGATATGTGAAAACACCTGGGACAGGATCCTTCCTGGTCGAGAGCTAGCAGTCGGTAAGAAAAAACAAATTTTATCAGTAATACAGGCCAAATGCTGTGGAAATGCAAATGCTAATGGGATCAACTTTGGACATTCAGGCAAGTTTTCTGGACTTGGATTTTAAGTCCGTGCTGTAGAAGAAATTGAAAAGTAAAGAAGGGTGTCTGAGGCTTAGGCAGAGAGAGCAATGAAAGTGGGGGGGCCCCGGCCGCCCGGCCGGCGGCCGGGCCCAACCGTTCCGAATCGTTCAGCCTGACGCATCTCCAAGGCTGTAAACGATCTTCCTTTGCCAAGAGTTCATGGTGCATATGACTCAGTCCAAAACCACAGTTCTAAAGATGAATCTAAATTCTTTTAAAATTATTTTTTTAAAATATGCTCATTGTGTGTAAGACATGAGTTTTGTTTGACAACGTAATACTTAACACCGCAGAAGAAAATATTTGGATCGTGATGTGGACCACATGTCATGCATGATGTGTTTATAAAAAGATAAGGAGCTATAGACTATGTTCTATGGGGTGTGGTGAGGCGTGGGGAAAGGGGGTGTCTCAGCAGGCCCATGCCAAGGCATCTCTTCCCCCTGAGGGACCAGCCACACGATGGTGTAGTATAGAACAGAGTTTATTCAGGGCATGGGGAGGGGAGTTAAGAGGGCAGTAGAGGCAGAGAAAGGCAGAGAGAGAAAGAGAGAGAGAAGGAGATGAGGAGAAGAGAAGAGAAGAGAAGAGAAGAGAAGAGAAGAGAAGAGAAGAGAAGAGAAGAGAAGAGAAGAGAAGAGAAGAGAAGAAGAGACTGGCCATGAGCACATGGAGAGAGGGGGAAGGAAAGCGGGAAGGGGCGAGGGGACAAAGTGGGAGCAAGAAGGAGAGAGAGAGAGAGAGAGAGAGAGAGAGAGGGAGAGAGAGGAGGGGGCAAGCAGCCCCTTTTATAGTGGGCAGGCCTACCTGACTGTTGCCAGGTAACTGTGGGGGTGGAGTTTAGACAGAATGTTAACAATAGTGAAACATAAAATCCTGACTTCAGAAGAACCATCAATAATCCCAGCACTTGGGAGGCAGAGGCAGGAGGATTTCTGAGTTTGAGGCCAGCCTGGTCTACAGAGTGAGTTCCAGGACAGCCAGAGCTACACAGAAAAACCCTGTCTCAAAAAAAAAAAAAAAAAAAAACCACAAGGACCATCAAACCATGTCTCCCAATCAGTGAGGGACTCCAGACTAATTAGATTCAAATGCTAGACTTAGGGAACAAATATTAAAATTTTCTCTCTACAGAAGTAATTTCTAAGCACCTGGCAAGAAGGTAGCACTATGTGAGGAGGTGGCACACAGTCAGACATTTTAGACAGTTGATTTTTCCTACAGTAATCTGTGTCAGACCACCCCCACTAAAATTAAAAGACAGAACCTGAGAGTCAGAAACAAGTACAAAGTATCGAGGGGCTTTGATCTTTAGCCATTATCGCTGATAACTTAGTTGGTTCTGTTTACTCCCAGGAAGGGGGGGGGGGATGCAGCTTAGCAATCTAATAGCTGATAACAGGAAGATAAAGTATGCTCTAAACCTAATAAGTGACTAGCCGCTGAAAGCAGCTGAAGAGCCAGCATATACTCCAAGAAAGACAGGCATGATGGGAGAATCCTGAAGTCCTCCAGAGACGAAAGGAGGTCGCTGAGCAGTCGTAACATCTTCTGGGGGTAAATACCACCTCCTGGGTGTGGGCATTATCACCTCCAGTGCATCAGTAAGGGCCAGCATGTCCAACGCGGCAGCCGGACAAGCCTCATACTCGAGAGATGTGAGGCAGGTAGGAATCGCTCTGGCCTGGGCCTTTCTTGTTACAAGTCTGGAGTTTTGTTTGTTAATTCCATTTCCCCACCTCCCTTTCCTGGGAATATTTATACCTCCGTTTAAGTCCTGTGAGGACCAAGCCACCTGACAGATGTGGAGGTGAACATTGCTCCAGACTCCCCTGACTAATGTCTGTGGAGACAAAAGAGATAACCTGGTATTTCCCGGTTTATTCTTGAACTCAGGAATATATTTGTTCTGACCAGTTGTACGTCAACTTGACACAAGCTAGAGTCATCTGAAAGAAGGAAACCTCAATTGAGATAATGCCTCCATAAGATCCAGCTGTAGGGGCTGGAGAGATAGAGTTCCTGAGTTCAATTCCCAGCAACCACATGATGGCTCACAACCATCTGTAATGGGATCTGATGCCCTCTTCTGGTGTGTCTGAAGACAGTGACAGGATAATGTTCTCACATACATAAAATAAATAAATCTTTTTTAAAAATTTTTATTTATTTAATGTATGAGTGCTCTGCTGCATATACATCCACCTGTTTGAAGAAGGCATCAGATCCTCCAATAGATGGTTGCGAGCCACCATGTGGTTGCTGGGAATTGAACTCAGGACCTCTGGAAGAGCAGCCAGTGCTCTTAACCTCTGAGCCATCTCTCCAGCCCAAAATAAATCTTCTTTTGTAAAAAAAAAAATATATATTTTTTTTAAATAAAGAAACCTTTCCCCACTTGCTCTTCGGTCACGGTGTTTCATCACAGCAATAGTAACCCTGGCTGAGACAGTGTTCTTCAGAGATGACACTCCTCTCAGGCTCTTCCGTACTGAGACTCTCCCTGCTCAGCCTGGAGGCCTAGCAGTCCTCCAGGCTTCAACCCTCTTCTGATTATCTTTTTGTAGAATATTTCACTGTACTTAAAGAATCTATATGTCTATGTTTATTTAAAATTTTAAATATCTTTTCATGTGTATTATTTTGTTTTTCTTTATTTTTATTTTTAATACACTTTTATTAAAATATGATTATATCACTTCCTCCTTCCATTTTCTCTCTCCAGCCCCTCCCAGCCCATGATCTTCCCTGAGCCATCGGTGCAGGAGCCCAGTGGCAGATGTATCCCCTAGGGCCGCTCCCCCAGGGTTCATTGTCCTGTCATTGTCTGGTTCCAAAGGAATTTGGAATTTTTTTTCTTTTTTCTGTGAAGAATGCTGTAGGTATTTTGATTGGGATGGCACTGATTCTCTAAACTACTTTTGGTAGCATTGTCATCATTACAATATTGAGACTACCAATCCACAAACATGAGATGTCTTTCCATTGTTTGCGTCTTTCCCAATCTCCTTCTTCAGAGATTTAAATTTCTGAGTAGAGATCTTTCACCTCCATGGTTAGTTTTCTTCTGGTCTAGCTATTTTTAATGAACTTTAGGTTCCACAGGAAAAGGTCTCAAAATACATCTACATATACATATTCATATACATATTCATATACATATTCATATACATATATGAAGAGCAATTGAGGAAAAACATCTAATATCAACCTCTGGCTTCTGCACCTGCCGTCATACACATGTGCACACACGCCATCCTCACAGATCCATACTCTCCATATAAAACAACACACAATCACACACTTGCACTCACGAGTTAAGTGTTGAACAGGACTCTACATACAGTGCTTTCCTTCTTCATTTTTTTCTCCCCTCCCCCAACTCCCCCAGACCCCCTCCCACCCACCTATCTCCATATTCTTTCTCTTAAAACACAAAACAAGAGAGAAACCTCCAAAACAAAATGAAATAAGAACAAAAACCATGGAGACTCTTGAGTTGTCTTGAGAGTCCCTGAGCACGGTCTGTCCTGGGGTAGGACCGATGTACCCAGTGCCACCCCGTTGAAAAAAACTGATTTTCATTCCGCCAGCAGCTGTTGATTGCAAACAGCTTCTTGATTGTGGGTTAGAGTGTGTGCCCATGTCCCCTTCTATGTGCTGGAATTTTGTCTAGTTTGAACTTCACACACAGAGAATTAAAGTATTTATATTAATATTAACCTAGAAAATTTGGAACTTACTTCAGTGTATCAGCTTTTTCAGGAAGGAATTCAGGAAGGAGCTAAACTTATTGAAAATAGTTAAGCAATACGTGTTTGTCCGCATACGTATCACGTAATCATAAAGTAAATATGACCTGAGCAGTGAATAAGTGTTCCAGTCAGTCTTTCCTTAGATGGCAGCTGCCCTGGTTAGATTTCTTGTTGCTGTGATAAAACGCTGATCAAAACTAACTTGGGGAGGAGAGGGTTCATTTGGCTCACACTACAGTCCTGTGAAGGTAATCAAGGGAAGCCAAGCCGGAAAAGGTACTTAAGACAGGAACCTGGATCCAGGAGCTGAAGCAGGAAGACCAAGGAGTACTGTTTATGATATTCTTTTCCCTAGCTTTTTTGTTTGTTTGTTTTTTGAGACAGGGTTTCTCTGTATAGCCTGGGCGGCCCTGGAACTCACTCTGTAGACCAGGCTGCCTTAAACTCAGAAATCCGCTTGCCTCTGCCTCCCAAGTGCTGGCCACCACCGCCGGCTTTCCCTGGTTTTCTCTGCGGCCTATTACAGCCCAGGACCACCCTCGTAGGGATAATCCCGCCCACAGTGGGCGGGGCCTTCCTACAACAGTAACTAACCCACAAAATGCCGGGTAGATCTGCCCACGCCAGTTCTTCAATTGAGGTTCCTTCTTCCCAGTAGTGTTAAGGAAACAACTAGCTAGAACAGTATCTGATCACTATCAAGGATTGGCATTTAAAATCACAAACAGGTCAGTGCCTAGACTGAACTGTTTTACTTCCCACTCCCTCTCTGATATCCGTGGATTCTTTTAATATGATTCAGAAGTAAAACCTGAATTGAGTTCTATCCCATAATTCAAGGCTGTTTCAAAGGAAACAGTGAGGATTGAAACGGTCAGGAGGCCATGGCTATTTCAAGTACCTAGTTCCACACCAGCAGTTTATTCAAAAAGCAGGTGCCAACCAGCAGCTAAGAGAATTTCAACAACGTTAGATTTTTTTTTTTAATTACAAGGTTTTGAGAGGTATTTCTTCGGGATGGCGTCTTTTCAGACTTGATGCTTCAGAAATTATAAATAGCCAAACCTCTGCGGTTCCCTCATGCACATTTTTTGTATCTTTTATGTGCAGGGGGTCACATTGTGGACCTTTGGAGCTTTGAGTGAACGTTCAGATAAAATCCCCTAAGGAGACAAGCCAAAAGGCTGCTCCACACAGCCCAAAGGCCTGCCCGTCTCTTAGACAGCAGAAAAGAAGTTCAGGAAAAGGTTCAGTAAGTTATTCACTGGAAGCTTATTTGTTGTCTCCTTCTCGACTGTCTTGTTCCCTGCTGTGACCTTCCTGGCATCTGAAAAATGGCGTCTTGAGGGGCCTTTCTTTCATTTGCGTCACCTTGAGTCCACTGGCAAAGCTTAGGCAGGTACATTAACGATCAAGAGTATTCATCTTGATGGAGACCTTTACAGAAAGCCACACCTGGTCAAAATGCAGAGAACAGATGATTGTGGGGTACCTGGCCCCAATGACACATTTACAGTACAGCCCCCACACCTGAGACTCGGCACTCGCGTAAGGCATGACCTTACACTGCGTGCTTTGCTGGGAAAGGCTCCAGTGAGACTGTGAAGCCAAGGCCCTCAGCTGACTTACTATCTAGTCACTGCCTCTCACCACTTGTTCTTATACAGGCAACGGGAGGAGCCGACTCCATAGCACAGGCCATCCTGTCCATCTCTGTGTGCAGACAGAAAGTGTGAACTGACCCCCGATGAATGGTGTGAACTTCTGGTGGCTAGTGACTGATACGGGGTCTTGTTTATCTGTTCAGTTGGTCAGTACAGCTATCTCCATGGTGACCAGGCGTGCAGTCCCAGTCTTGACAAAAGGAGTAGACTGCAAAGCATAACGGGACAAGAGCTGGAAGGAGCTTGACCTTAGCGTTGGTGTGCACCGACTGACCTGTGGGTTCACATGCACTGGATAAACACACTTCCGGCTTCACGAGGTCTTCCTTGCATAAGAGCCCCTCTTCTGTGTGCTTGTCTGGCTCTGCCCACCCTGGCCTTGACCACCAGGCCATACCTCCCAGGAGCTCTAAGAGCATGCTAGGAAGTGTCTTCACTTGTGGGGCTTTAGCTTGAGAACTCCTGTGAGTGAGAAGACCTCTTGATGCAATCCCTGCCTGTTTCATAGAATTCTTGAGATGGTTGCCATGGAGTCGACCCTCCATTTCCGCAATCAAATAAAGCAATGATTTTTTTTCTGTTTCTATAAGATTTTTATCAAACAGGCTCTTAATCTGTTTTCTGCCACTCTAAGGAATGCCAAAGGTTGTGTAATTTATAATGAACAGGCTGTGTTTGCCTCGTATATCTGGAACCATGGTAACTCTTAAGATCAAAGGGTCACATTTGATGAAGACATTTGTGTTGAATCAACCGTGGTAGGTTCATCCTTCTAGGAGTGGGAGGAGTCTGGGCTCATCTTTCCAGGAGTGGGAGGAGTCAGGGTTCATCCATCCAGGAGTGGGAGGAGTCTGGTTCATCCTTCCAGGAGTGGGAGGAGTCAAAGTTCATCCTCAAGAGTGGGAGGAGTCAAAGTTCATCCTTTCAGTAGGAGCCTGCTCCATTGATAAAGGCAGAATCTATTCACAAAGGCAGAATTCTCCTGGCCTGATCTCTTCCCAAAGGTCCTGCCTCTTTACATTGTCCTGCTAGGGGTTAAGTTTCTGACGCAGAAACTTTGGGGGTACATTCACACCACTTGGAGTATTTTTATTTATAAGCCTATTTTTTTCTAAGTTTCGCTTTAAAGTTTTACTAGAAAAATTTATAGATGATGTTTATATGGTTTTTAAATGATACTGTACATACTATAATAAACATACTGTTATAGTAATTTTATATCTTGTACCAATACACAAGAACTAAGCCAGGCACAGCGGTACACACCTATAATCCCAGCAGCACCCAGAAGACAAAGTTGGGAGGATCTCCAGTTCAAGACCCGACAGAGTTGCATAGTACACACAGTGTTGGGGGCTGGGGGACACTTGTGTCAACACTGGGGCAGTGTGAGGAGCCAGGGTGGAGTTCAAGACTCCACCAGTCTAGAAAGGCACTCTTGCATTGAGCTCCTAGGCCCTGGCTAACACCGTGAATTTCCCCTGTTTACTCCAGATTTGGAATTTAAAAGTCAAGATCCAGTAATGATGGTTTCACCCTCCACAATTATTTTTTCTGACTACATCTAGTGCCCCGTTTTATTCTTTGATTTATTTCACACACACACACACCCCTTCACCAGAGCCTTCTAATGTGATCTATATCTAGAAATGATAAAGACCGTCCAGACACCCTTCTTCAGGATTCTATCACGTTCTCCCTCCTATAGCCCACCTAGACAGAGCTATGGCCAGACCCTCAACCGGGAGCAGTTGCCTCTCACAGCGATTCTGGAGGCTCCAAGGAGATGAACTCACAGACGCCCCTGTAGATACTGGCTGTGGGTAGTTCATTAGTGACTTTCTTGTCACCATAACCAAATACCTGGAACTTAAAGGAAGAGAGGTTTCTTTCGGCTTACAGTTAGAGGGTACACAGTCCATCGTGGAGGGAAAGCACGCCAGCTGGAGTGGGTAAGCTGGAGAGGGGCAAGCTTGCAGTGAAGGCTTCTCGTGTGCCACCAGCCAGGGGACAGAGAGCTCTGGCCAAACGCCAGATTAACTCTTAAAGTCCTGCCCTCGTGAACACCTCCACCAGTGACATCCTTTACACCAACAGCCCCATGACGTCCCAAAGCAGTGCCAGCAACTAGAGAAAAAACTGCTTAAACATGACCCTGTTGGGGACATTTGACATTCAAACTGTAACAGGTAGGGAACGTAGTGGAGCAGTGTGTGGCCTCTGTACTCGCCTGGTGACATGGTGGTTCACTCGCACTTTCGGGGCTGGGTGTGAAGCCTCCAAAAGGCACGCTCTGCTCGTCAGGAGCTCAGCAACATTAGTCACTGAGGCAAGCAAGCACTTAAGGGATGAAAATTGAATCCTGTGGCGTAATTTATAAAATGAGGCCTTTTATTTCTGTTTATTTTATCCTGTCTCCCGCTCTGTTTTTAAACAGTCTTCATGTGTTTGATTAATGTTGTTTCTTTTCTGTGTCATTCGCCTGATCGTGCTCAGACTAAATGAACATTTTTATCACTTTGTCACTGTGAGTAAGGAAATGCAACTGGTTAGCATAGAAATAGAATCGTCTGAGCTATGAACTGCAATGGGACCATCGTTTGCTACCATGGGTTTACGGGTCGAACGTCTCATCCTCAAAGCTGAGCATTTCTGGAACATTCCTTTAAAGAAGGGATGTCTGTAACTTGCTATGAGGGGGGTTGGAGGGGGGCACTTGCGTATTTAACAGTCTTAATGAGAACTTCCAGAAACAATCCTAAAACTTATTTTTACTGAGAGAAACCATCATGTAAAGGTTTGCAAATTCTACAAAATAATCCTTCCTTCGTGATATTTGCTAATCACTTATTTTATGATGAAACTTACAAGCAAATCTCTACATTGTAGCTAGCACACCGTTAATTTTATAGGTTTTACCTATAAAGTATAAACAAGCAAATAAATTAAATAGCCATAACAGAAGACCTCCAGAAATAGTGGTTTGCCACAGAACCAGATGTGTGACTGTATTTGGCAGATAAACTCTGGTTTTCAGAGAAGGACAGCGAGCTTCAGCAGGACAGAGTTAGAACAATCTGGAAGCTTTTCTAATGTGAGCCCACTCCAGGAGCTCAGCGAGCAGCTGTGCATCTATTCATATAAACTTCTGTCTTAGTTAGGGTTTTACTGCTGTGAACAGACACCGTGACCAAGGCAACTCTTCTAAGGACAACATTTAATTGGAGATGGTTTACAGGTTCAGAGGTTCAGTCCATTATCATCAAGGTGGGAGCATGGAAGCATCCAGGCAGGCTGCTAGCAGAATACTGGCTTCCAGGCAGCTAGGAGGAGGGTCTTAAAGCCCACGCCCACAGTGACACACCTACTCCAACAAGGCCACATCTTATAATAGTGCCGTTCCCTGGGCCAAGCATATTCAAACCATCACAACTTCCATTTGAGTGATGCGTGTGTGTTAGTGGCTAACAGCTGGGTGAACGGGTTTCTATAAATGTCAAACATAAGCATACCAGTTTTAGTTAAAGCACTGAAAACATTAGATGCTCAGAATAGAGGAAATAGCTGAGATCCTGTGATTTCTGTTCAGGCGACTGGAGACTTAATGGGAGACTGGGGAAGGGTGAGCATGGGCTCCACAGAACCAGAGTGGGGAGCGTCTCTGCGGGCTCTGCGTCTCTGCACACATCAAGTAAGACTAGCTGTGTGTGCCAGCTGGCCACTGGGAACATTAGCCCCTTGCCTACCACAGTGACTAGGAGACAAAACAGGACAAAGGTTCCTCCATCTTGTCTTGGCTAGAGCCATCTTTGTTTTAACCTAAAATTGACCCCACCACCACCACCACCAGCTTTGCTACCCTGGCCAGGAAAAGTCCATTGGGAAAGACCCCAACCCCATTCTAGAAACTCAGGGTCAAAATGTCCCAGCTGTCAAGGCTGTTCCCCACTTTGTCTTCTGTCAGGTCTGGTGTATCTTGTTTTCTGTTGAGGCCTTGGATCCATTTGTACTTGAAGTTTTGGGCAGGGTTATAAATATGCATCTATTTGTATTCTTCTACATGCAGGCATCCAGTTAGACCAGCACCGTCCGTTGAAGATGCCGTCTTCCCATGTGAATTTCTGGCTGCCTTATCAAAAATCAGTTGTCCCTGTGTGTGTGTTTAGATTTATATCTGGATCTTCAATTCAATTTCATTTTTTATGCCTGGCTTTGTGTTTGCTTTTATGCTAGTACCATGTTGGTTTCATTACTGCAGCTCTGTAGCACAACTTGAAGTCAGGGTTGGTGATGCCCCAGAATTTCTTTTATTGCACAGGATTATTTTAGCTCTCTTAGTTTTTTTATTTTTATTATTTCATATGAAGTTAAGAAATGTCCTTTCAAGGTCTGTAAAGAATTGTGCCAGAATTTTGATGGGAATTACATTGAATCTGTAGACTGCTTTTGGTAAGATGCCATTTTTACTGTTAATCCTATTGACACATGAGCATGGGAGATCTCTCCGTCTTCCGATGTCCTCTTCAATTTTTTACTTAAAAGATTTGAAGTTATTGCCATACAAGTCTTTCACTTGCTTGGCTAGAGTTACCCCAAGATAGTTTATATTACCTGAGTCTATTGTGAAAGGTGTTGTTTCTCTGATTTCTTTTTCAATCCATATGTAATTCGTATATAGGAGGACTGCTGGTTTGGTTTGGTTCGGTTTGGTTCGGTTCGGTTTTATCTGAGTAAATCTTGTATCCAGCCACTTCACTGAAGTGTTTTTCAGCTGTAGGAGTTCCCTGGTAGAATTTTTAAGGTCACTTATATGTACTATCATATGTAGTGAGACGTTTATGTCTGGCTTTAAATGAACGTATAGTAAAGCCTTTGTGTCTGGCTTTAAATAAAATGTTTTTACAAAGCCTTCGTTATGTTTGGGTCAATAGTTAGAGGCTGGAAAAATTGTTTTGAGGCAATTAGAACCTTAAAAAAATGTTGTCTCTCCGGTAGGTCTGCATTTGGTGGCACGTGAGAGCTTGCAGCTTCACTGATCTTGGTCCTAAGACACTCCTGGCAAACACGGAGCTCTTACTTTCGATTATGGCTAGTCATGGTCGAAAGGGACTGAGATCTGTGCGTTGCCTGCTCTCACGAGTGGCAAAGGGCAAGATAATTTTGACAGCTGAAACCTTTTTCCAGCCTCAGTTAACCTAGTATAATGTTTGAGTAAAGTAACGGGTGTCAGTCTTCCTAGAGAAGCTGTACCCCTCTTCTCTTTCAGAAAATAAGGGCTTTAGAATCTTGGTGACCTTCTTTTTTTTTTACTGTGGCACCTATGTCCAACATCAACCAATAATCATGTCACCTGCAAATAATGATACTTTCTTCGACTTCTTCCTTTCCAGTCTGTACCTCCTTGATCTCCTTCGGCTGTCTCACACTTCTTTAGCTAAAATTTCAGGTACTGTATTTAATGGACATGAGCAGCCTTGCCTTGTCCCTGACTTTAGTGGAATTGCTTTGAATTTCACTCCATTTAACTAGACGTTGGCTATAGACTTGCTGTAAGCTGCCCTTATTATGTTTAGGCATGTCCCGTGTATGCCTAATGTCTCCAGAATTTTATCATGAAGGGGAGTTGGATTTTGTCAAAGGCCTTTTCTGTATCTAATGAGATGATGATGTGGTTGTATTCATTCGGTCTGTTTATATGGTGGATCACACGTACTGATTTTCATATACTGAACCATCCTTACATCTCTGGGGTGAAGCCTACTTGGTGATAGTAGTTGATCTCTCTGATGTGTTCTTGGATTCGGTTAGCAAGTATTTTATTGAGTATTTTTGTATCTATGCTCATAAGGGAGATTGGTCTATAATCCTCTTTGTTCAATGGTTTGGGTGTCAGGGGAACTGTGGCCTCATAAAATGAATTTGGCAATGTACTTTCTGTTTCTGTTTTGTAGAATAATTTGAGGAGTATTGGCATTAACTGTTCTTTGAAAGTCTGGTACGATTCTGTGCTAAAGCCAGCTGGCCCTGGGCCTGTTTTGGTTGGGAGATGTTTAATGCTTGCTTATATTTCACTAGGGATTATAGCTCTATTTAAATTGTTTGTCTGATATTAATTTAACATTGGTAAATGGTACCTATTGAGAAAATCCATTTCTTAAATTTTTTTCTCATTTGGTGGAGTGTAGATTTTTAAAATGTGTCCTTATAATACTCTGGATTTTTTTGGTGTCTGTTGCTATGTCTTCCTTTTCAGTTCTAATTTTGTTAATTTGAATATTCTCTTTCCATCCTTTAGTTAGTTTGGATAAAGGTTTGTCTATCATGAACACACTGGCAGAGGAGACAACTTTCTGAACAAAAGAACGCCGATAGTATAGGCACTAAGATCAACAATTAATAAGGGACCTCATGAAAAGCTTCTGTAAGGCAAAGGACACCATCAATAGGCAAAATATCAGCCTACAGAATGGAAAGAGAGTTTTACCAACCCCACATCTGATAGAGAGTGAATATCCAAAGTGTAAAAAGAACTTCAGAAACTAGACATCAAAAACTCAGTCCAGTTTTAAAATGGTGTATACATCTAAATAGAATTCCCAAGAGAGGAATCTCAAATGGCTGAGGCTTCCAGTGTCAGGACTGAATTGTGTCCAATTGAGTGTTGCCTCGGGAGGTTGGGGGGACATGAAAATCCCCCAAACAACCCAGACTGATGCCAAGACAGAGGACTGACAGTGGAGCCCCATTGCTGAGGACAAAGTGCACACAACTCATCGAGCATGGAGAAGTCGAGCTGGTGCCCACGTGGCGCCCTCACCGCTTTGCTCTAGTCTCTGTGGTGCAGGATATGATGCTCTTTGACTACTGAAAGGGAAATGTAGACACCAACCCAGCCACCAAACGTTTGACCTACAACCTGTCCTGCCTGCAGGATATGCTAGGGCAATGGTGACAAAGAACTTGTGGGAGTGGCCAACCAATGTCTAATTTGACCTAAGGCCCACTCCATGAGATGGAACACATACCCGAAACTGCTTGGGTAACCAAGAACCAGAGACTAGATGGGCCAGAGACATAGGGTAAACCCAAACACAAATGGGGGTGGGGGTGGAACGTCCCTGAAATGATTCTTAAAGATATTCTGCTACACTCATAGATCAGTGCCTTATCCAGTCATCATCAGAGAGGCTTCTTCTAGCAGCAGAAGGGAGCAGATGCAGAGAGCGCCTTCTGAGTGCTGAGGTTAAAGGCATGCACCACCATGCCCAGCTATGAAAAGCTCCTATTTTCAATAAAAGAAAAAAAAGAAAGAAAGAATACAAGAAAAATAAATGTTCCAGCTAACTGCTTGCTTTTAGCTTCTGTTACACTGCTTGCTTGCTTTATTCTGCCCCCTCCCCCAACTGCCAACCAGAGAGTTCTTTGCCTTTAAAAGCTCCCAGTAAAATGCATTCATGGCCACTCTGTGAGAAGTGTTTCTCTCCAGGCAGGCACCAGCAGGCTTAGCACAGACTCAATTCAGGCTTCAGTGGAGCTGAGTGGTCTTTGGGTCTCTACTCTGTAACAGGAGACAGCTCGTCCTTCATAACCCTACCCCACATACCTGCCTCTGGCCACATATGGCTCTTGCACTTGATGAGCAAAAGTGAGATCTACTAGTTGGTCCCCCTGGCACATGAGCCACCCTTGAAGCACACACACACGTACTTACAGCCAGTGGCAACCACCAGGACAATTCCCTGTTGCAAAAGGGTGGCACTGTTGCCATATTTCCAGAACAAATGGGAGGCCACGCTAGAGGGAAGTGCTTTGAGCACAGTGTGATAGAATCAGTGATGTCCTTGGTTTGCTCACTGGGGCTGTTGGAGTACCGTGGAGGGCCATGGGAGAGTTCTGGTGAATGCCTAAGGCTTGTAGGCATAAGGGTGAGGTTCGTGGAGCAGAGTGTCAGTTCAACCGGACCCAAGAATTTGCCGAGGACTACAGGAGTGGCAATGCTGTACCCATTAATGCCTGATGAGCAGAGAGATGGAAGGCAGGTGAACTCAAGCACTCTAGAACCCAGGAGCAGGGACTTTCAGTCCAGTATGCCGTACAGACATCAGCCATGGCCATCAGCACGGATTTCCCTTGTGGCCACGGTGGTACCCGTGACCTGTTGTTTAGAGCTGTCTCCCTCTCTGTGCTGCTCCGTGTGAGCAGAGAGCAGACTCTTCATTGCTTCAGTTCTTCTATAGAAACATGACTGCCCCAGGGATCAGACCTGTGACTTCGCTTTCCTTAGACCCCCTGAGCAAAGTGGCCCTGCCAGAAGTTATAGTGAAATATTTAGGGTATACAGAATTATGAAAGCAAAACCTTTTTGCATAACTATTTACATCAGACATACATACGCATATATGAGAAATTTAAAGTATGGGACAGAAAATTACATCAGACACTAAGTTGAAATTGAAGTGTGTCATTAATTCTTCAGCATCTTATTTCTGTGATAATTCTTATCTCGGGTTTATCTGACAACATGACCATGGTCAGGTTCCTCTGATGAGATTTTGGGAAAGTTGCGACTGAGTTATGTCATAGTATTAAAGAAAAAAATTATTGGCGATGCTTGCGTTTGGCAGACTTGTGTTTAAGATCGTCTTAACAGGTACAGGGACATGCCACAGGAGCCCAAGTATGGCGTGGGAAAGTGAGGATTTAGAGTTAGAGATGGGGGGCGGGGGGTGGGGGAGATGCGGGCGCGTGTCACTAAGGAAACATCAGGGATAAGGATTCCTGCCAAACGAACCTGACAGGATTCTCGCTGAGGGAAGGCAAGTGAGCAGACCTCACCCTGGAGTTGTAGAAAGGTTGATCAGATATGCAAAGTGAGCACATGAGGCAGCCACCGATTCAGCCTAGCAGAGGCCATGCTTGGGCTGGATTGTGTGTGTGTGCACTCGCGTGTGAGTGTGCGTGTGTGTGTGTGTGTGTGTGTGTGTGTGTGTGCAAGTGTGTGTGTGTTTGTGTGTGTGTGTGTTTGTGTATGTGTGTGTTATTCATTTTATCTCTCAGTGCTGATGATAGCCCAGAGTCTCCTTTTATTAGGCAAATAGTTCGGCACTAAGCTATATCCCCAGTCACAATCTTATATCCCGAGACCACTACCTACATGATATAAATGCTTATTACTGATTTTCTGTCTTCTTGACGTAGTTAACAAATACCTTTAAGAAGCACTTAGTAGCCACCTATATGTTTGTCCTACGTCTAAGCTTAAGGTACGTTTCCCTCATTATAAAGTGGTATATGTTTAGTGTTCTCAACATGGAGGTCAGACGGGCACAGCCGAACACGAGTAGCCTGCCTCACGTCGCCCTGAGTGACCAGAGTACACTTCCCAGGTCTGAGCTAACTGTGAATTTTTTTTTAAGTTTTCCTGTTCAATAGCACACATACCTTTATTTGAAAAAATATCATAAATATATCATTTGAGAGCTGTTTTGCTACTGCCGCCTTTTAAAAGTAGTATACCATAGTCTTTTTAAAATAAAAGGTCAATACTGCAATCAATCTTAACAATAGCCATTCATATTATGGCATGACCACTTGAGATAAACCACAGAGGACAAAGTTGGCAATTAGTCCTGAAGGTGGCTTCCAGGGGAAAGGTCTGGAGAGAACTGAAGGCTCAGCCTCCACCCACCATCCTCAGTGAGGAATCGAGACCTCACACACCAAGGGCTCCTGCCACACTGGCTCCCAAATGGCCCTCCTTTGAGATCCTAAAATATGGATGGATTCTTTTCTCCAAAATATTAATGACGTTAATTTTTTTTTTTTTTTGAGACAGGGTTTGTCTGTATAGCCCTGGCTATCCTGGAACTCACTCTGTAGACCAGGCTGGCCTCGAACTCAGAAGTCCACCTGCCTCTGCCTCCCAAGTGCTGGGATTAAAGGCATGCGCTACCACTGCCCGGCTGACATTAAATATTTTTAAGACACCAGAAGGAACAGTCTTTTCTGCTGTGCAGTGAGCCTGAGATAAACAGTTCCATAAACAGTCGTCACTTTGGGGACATGAATATTTAATAGATCATTCCTTTGTCAGAACTCAGAGATACTCAGAGAACTCAGAGAATCGACATGGATTCTGTGAGCCACACTTAGCAGGCCCCTCATATCGCTTCATGCTGGCAAATGAAATGGAAAGATAACGCTATTGAAAGACCTACCAGTGATTAAGGAAAGCAGTTTACGCGAGCTAGACCATAATCTAATATCATGATTTTATGAGAAGTAGTTTTGGCCCCATGTCAAGTTTGAAGTAGCAGTGGGTTTCATAGATACGGTTGCTAAGTACAGGAGAAAACTGTGAACTCTTACTCAAAAATAGCAGGGGAGTTGCTCACCATCCCCACAACACAGAGTGTAACCCAACTAGGACACAAAGTTGAGGGGTGGCCTGGGTCAGGTGCGAGAGAAGCATTCAGGCTTGCCTAGAGACGTAGGTTGTGACTGCTCCAGCATCTCCCAGGATTTAGCTGTCCAAACAGAGAAAGAACGCCCTACCAGGTAGTTTCCTGTCGGGTCAGTAAGCAGCACTTTATTAATCTCGGTTTCTTAAGAGTAGACAGCTCAGAAATCTCAAACAAGAATTTCCCTAAAAATTAGAACCGTGAAAAACCAAAGCACGAGGTACAGCAGCAAGCTTTACAGTACAGTCGCAGGTCCCGCAGGGCATGAGTTACCCGTGATGAGAAGAATGTGTTGTGTCCTTGCCCTGTGCGCTAAGTCAGCTGCCAAAGTGTGAAGTAGATGTGTGGTAGAGTGCAGAATCTCTGTCACACTTCCACAGTCCCCGTGTGCACACTCAAGAGACAGCTCTGCACTGTCAGACCTTCCGTATGTCAGCAGCAATGCACACACTGGCTATTCTCCCAGCTGACCCTGCGTGCGTGCAGTATTTCTTCCCCTATCAATCTGTGTAGGGCTGTGTCTATGCTGCTCCTAAGATAGCTCTGTGTGTCTCTGTGGTGGGTCGCTCAGCTCCTGCAGACAACTGTAAATGTCTGTTCCTGTTTAGTGTTATACCGCTCACATTCCGAAAGCAGACACCTAGAGGCGTGCTAGAAACGGGAACAAAAAGATCTCAAATTTAAAACCAGCCTACTCTGGGCTTTATCGGAAACCCCATCTCAAGAAAAATGTAAGAATAGTTCATATGTTTTTATTCCAGGGCCGTGGAGATTAAATTTTGCACTAATAAAACAACAGTTATATCCCTAAAAAAAAAAATACACTAGCTGTCACAGTTGTAACAGCTGTGCGTATATTTTTGTAGGGCAAGGGAAATAGAGTGTCCAATTGAATTGTGGTTAATACTGAGGTTTAGGTGATGCGGTCGGCTCAGGTAAAGTTAAGAATCACTAAAGTAAATTGTTTAAATTCCTTTTTACTAAAGCTATAAAAATCCTGATGGAAAATGTATTTAAGTTAAATGTGGTTGTTATGACCCTGTCATCCTAAAAATCACTGTATTTGAAATTTTTTTTAACAGATCTGGATCCTCCTGACCAACCAAAAAGACGAAGAATTAGAAGACACAAATCAAAAAGGAATATTAAAAAACCCGATGATGTCATCGTGAGACAAACCAACCTAGAGACACAGCAAGAGAAAGCAGACGCCCCCACCATGAGCAAAAATAAAAGAAGGAAGCTGAAGGCGAAGCTGCGGCTTAGGAGGAGGCGAGAAGCCGGCTTAGCCTCCAAGGCCTCTGGGGTCAGCTTCACCTACCAGCCCGAGAGCAGCGAGGAGGCAGAGGTGGATGATGATGTGGGAGGAGAGGAGGAAGATGATCCCGAGCGCTCGGTCACAGACACCACCCAGGAAGACACCGAACTCGCCCACAGCAGGGTGGAGGGCATCCTGAGTTTCCTGAAGTCGACACAAGAAATTTATTTCTATGATGGTAGGTGTCCCTACCCCCATTTTCCTCTGAATAATGGCATCCACTTAGTATTTGGAAAATAGCCAAGGGTAGTTAACTACTTAAACTGTTACAGTACAAAATACATCGCAGCCTTGGTCTGACCTGTTTTTCTCCTTGCTCTGATAAAATACCTGACCAAGGGAACTTACGGGAGAAAGGACTGGCTGGCTTTTGTATCTGCTGTTTTACACATGATGAAGAAAGCTCATTCTCCTGGGGCGAGTAGGGCGGCAGGAGCTTTACCCGGCTGGTCCTATGGCTTCTATCGTCAGGAAGAAGAGAGCCATGAATGTTTGTCCGAGTCTCTCTTTCTCCCTTTTTATACAGTTCAGAATCCCAACCTGCGGAAGTGCTGCCCACCCACAGTGGGTGGGTCTTTTCATTTTAATGAGCCCTAACCGGTATAATCCACCATGGGCTTGCCCAGAGACCCACATCCCAGGTGATTCTAGGTGACAACTGGGATTAACCGGCACAGTGTTCAAAGCAAATAGTTAAGTTTCAAATCAAAACCGAAGCGATTACAATTTTTTTCTAACATGTAGCTATATGAGCCTGTGGATCCTACATGTCTTTTCTCCTGCACACCTTGTGGGAGACAACAGCCAGTGCACTGTAGTTGGGGCTCCCACCGTGAAGCTGTGGTTCCCCCGTGTAGATTGGGATGCGTTGGTGTCGAGGCTGTGTTTCTACACGAGGGTCCCTCCAGCCAGCAGCGTTGAGCGTCATGTTCATAAGCGACTAGAGAAGGAAGAGCCGCTCAGCTCTCTCCTGGAGATGCGCTCACTCTTCTCTTCCTTATACAGCTTACCGGCGCGAGTTTCCAGTAAGCGTTTTTTAATTAAATATATATATTAATATGGGATCTGCGAAAGTAAAGACTGACTCCCATGGTTGACAGTTGTGCGTTTTCATAATGTTTTATCAGCAACTGACTTAAGGACCAGAAAGAACAAGTGCCAGTCAGGATTCGCCTTAACCTCATAGTGAACAGGATGTCATTGTGCGCTCCCATTTGGATGACGTCACTAGGGGGCGGGGTCCATCTTGGAAAAGGCAGTGAGTTCATAGATACAAATTTCAGCCAGATATGAAATGTTCCTAAGAGTACAACTGAGAAGCATATGATGTGAGAAGTAGTTTACATGCTGACGTAAAGAAATGACCATGACGTGGCACGCTCCCTGACACAGCTGCAGTCTAGCACTCGGATGGCTGGCGTGCAGGAAGGAGGCACATGGAGCAGGGGCAGTTTCAAGAGACGATAGCTCACCTTTCCGAAGCAAGAACGGACATAACATACTCCAGCAGGACTGTCTTAGTCAGGGTTTCTGTTGCTGAGGAGAGACCCATGACCATGGCAGCTCTTATGAGGACATTTCATTGGGGCTGGCTTACAGGTTCAGAGTTCAGTCCATTATCATCATGGGGGGAAGCATGGCAGCATGCAATTACGCATGGTGCAGGAGAAAGAACTGACAGTTTTACATTGGATAAGCAGGCAGCAGGAAGTGAATGCCACACTGGGCATGGCTTGAGCATTTGAACCCCTAAAGCCCACCCCCCCACCCAGTGACACACTCCCTCCAACAAGGCCACATCTCATAATAGTGCCACTCCCTAGTGACCAAGCATTCACATCTGTACGCCTACAGGACCATTCCTACTCAAGCCAACACAGGGACTCTAGAGACAGCGTCACACAGGAGCACATGTCAAACACGGAATGCTGGCAGCAAAGAAAACGCTGGGAAAGACAAAAACAAAACAGAAACCAGAAGCACGGTGCACACCACAGTGGGATTGCATCCAGCTGCAGAAAGTTTGAAGCCAAGCATTACAGGGAAGGGGGAACCAAGATCTTCATGATGTTAGGTCAGACGAGCCAGACTCGGATACACAGACATTGCGATGGTTTCTCTCATATAAAAATACAAACCTTAGTTTACCAATGTGTGTGTGTCTAGGACCTGGAAGTAGAAGGGAGATCATAAGGTGGGAGGAAATGACCCAAAACATGTGGGGGAGGGGGAGGAGCAACAGATGGCATGGAAACATGTGACACAGAAGCAGGAGTGACTCGTTAGGGACCAGAAAGGTGGAGATGGCTGCGGGCGGGGCAAGAGCCATGTGTACATGTGAAAGCAAAATGTCCCCATGAAATCTATTACTCCGTGTGCGAGCTAAAAAACACTAAGTACATTGATGAAAGTTTAAAAATCTCAGAAGGAGCCAAAGAGGAAACAGTATATTCTCTATCCAAAACAGCCACCTAGACCAGCAGTCCTTGAGGACAGCAGACAAGGCTGGCCTCTGAGGAGAGTTTTCTTGATTTGCAGCCAGAACTTACTCTGTTGATGTTCTCAAAGACCCGTGGCGTGACTTGGGCTTGGTTCCCATGTCTGTTTTTCCTGCTGTTGTCAGTGACTCAGAGAATAGTATTATGCTAGGAAGGTGTTTAAAAGGCGAGTATCTTAGTCAGGGTTTTCATTCCTGCACAAACATCATGACCAAGAAACAAGTTGGGGAGGAAAGGGTTTATTCAGCTTACACTTCCACATTGCTGTTCATCACCAAAGGAAGTCAGGACTGGAACTCAAGCAGGGCAGGAACCTGGAGGCAGGAGCTGATGCAGAGGCCATGGAGGGATGTTACTTACTGGCTTGCTTCCCCTGCCTTGCTCAGCTTGCTTTCTTATAGAACCCAGGACTACCAGCCCAGGGATGGCACCACCCACAATGAGTCCTCCCACCCTTGATCACTAATTGAGAAAATGCCTTACAGCTGGATCTCATGGAGGCATTTCCTCAAGGGAGGCTCCTTTCTCTGTGATAGCTCCAGCTTGTGTCAAGTTGACACACAAACCCAGCCAGTATGAGACACGTTCACAAGCCGCCTCTCCAGAGTCGCTGGTATGGTAGCATTTCGGTGTCCTGTTTCTTCCCAGAGTTCTATTCCCGTTCTCTCCTGGAAGCTTGTTATGTACTGCACGTCTCATCCCGAGGAATGTGTACTTGGGGACTCCTGAGGGAGCGGGAGTTTGTCTTGAAACTAAGACTCTGTGACTTCTTTCAGATACTTCCAGAGACGATCCGGCAGTGTGCACAGAAGCTGCCGAAGAGCTGCTCCACCTCCTTGAGTCTGGATGCATGCCTCCCACAGACGTGCTCATCCTGGACCACATGAAAACCCTGCTGCTTCTGCAGGACACGGAGAGGCTGAAGAGCGCCCTGAAGATGTTCCCAGAGCACTGTGTGATGCCCCCGGGTAAGTACCGCAGCGTCTACTCAGGGAGTTCCTCCCATCATAAGACCTAGAACAGAAGCTACAGAGAAAGGGGCTTCATGTGCTTCCGGTTGGCATAAGAAGATATCTCATAATGTATCCAGAAACCTACATGCCATCTGATATTTGGCCTTTGAGTTATCAGTTTCAGGGGGGCCATTTGCTCTAAGTTTAACTGGAAGTAGAATTTTCTCTCTCACTTTTTCTCTCTTTTTTTTTTTTGGTTTTGTTTTTTGTTTTTTGTTTTTTGAGACAGGGTTTCTCTGTGTAGCCCTGACTGTCCTGGAACTCACTCTGTAGACCAGGCTGGCCTCAAACTCAGAAATCCGCCTGCCTCTGCCTCCCAAGTGCTGGGATTAAAGGCGTGCGCCACCACCGCCCGGCCTCTCTCTCTTTTCTTTTCCATTGACTTGATAGAGGGTAAAGTTTTCTGTCTTCCAGAGGTCTTGGTGACTTGTTAAAAACTCAGCATCAGAACACTTAGGAAGAGTACTGAGTTATCGTGGTGATCTTTCTTCTCACTTCTCCGATCTTTTTCTGTGACCCACTCTAAACTGTGGTATGTTGTGTCAGGCTTGATGTGTGGCCCTGTTAAGGATCCAAGATTTGTTCAGAAGGGACGGAGGAGTTTGAGGGGCAGTGTCACCTAGATGGAGCTAAGGGGAAAATGGAGGACAAAGGGTTTTCTATGACAGATGAATGAGGAGTCACAAGAGAGATGAACAAAGATGGCCTGCAGCAGGCCAGGCACGGGGCAGATGGAAAAGAGATGGGAGAAGGCATGGGACAGAGAAACTCACGAATACGGAAGTGTGCTCGTGGTGAGTGCAGATGTGTACTAGGAAGAAGAGGGACTGCACATACTACAGGCCAGCACTCAGTGGGCCTGCTTGCATGCCTACTGTGTTAAGTATTTGACAAATTTAATAGTTACAATGTGGTTTTATGCCAAACTGCAAAAAGGTTTAAAAAATAAATCAATAAATGAAGTTACAGAGATGGCTCAGCGGGTATGAGCACTCACTGTGTGTGCAGAGAGCTCACTGTGTGTGCAGAGAGCTCACTGTGTGTGCAGAGCGCTCACTGTGTGTGCAG
>NW_021604615.1:8634215-8665780 GCF_004785775.1 Grammomys surdaster | reverse complement strand
CCCAGCTCCCACCTACCAGAGGAGGAAGGAGAGTGTATGCCTGTGTGTCCTGCGTGTGCCTGTATGTCTACAGTGCAGATACACAGATCCGAGATGACTGGCCAGCTGCCCTATCCAAATGATGAGCTTGCACCTCAGGGAAAGCTCTTAAAGAAATAAGGTGGGAACCCATAGAGGAAGACATCTGGCTCTCCCTTCACCTCTGCCTGTGCACATAAGGTACAGACACATAACCACACACATCATACATACAACACACACCACATCACAACCCATCCAACACCACACACACCACATAACCACATACTTCACACCACACAACACATACACCACATAACCACACACTTCATACCACACACCACATAACATACCACATACCACATAAGCACATGCTTCACACCACACATGTATCACATAACAATACACCACACACAACACGTAACTACGCACTTCATACCACATACCACACAATACATACACCACACAACAACACACACCACACACACCCCTTGCCACACCACACAAACCATATAACCACACACTTCACACCACATACCACACAACACATACACCATATAACCACACACTTCATACCACACACCACATAACATACCACACATATCATACCACACACACACAACATACCACCACCACCACACGAAAAAACATTCTTTAAAAACTTAAAAAGCAAACTGTATAAAGCTAGTTTTGTTAAGTTAAACTAATGTGAACTTTTTATGAGATGAAATTAATTTTCCCTCAGTTGTCCCATCACTTTTTCTATGTGTCCTGAAACGCAGCTAGAGTGTGGGCAGGGGGAGACTCTACAGTGTGAAGCCACGGGCTCTGCCTTACAATCACTGGACAGATTCTATTTCAGGCACATTTGCCATGAGTAGTGGGTGGAATAAAGCCTGTACATGAACCTGTTTCTATGTCACAGGGCCCTCTGTGCGCGGGTTCGCTGAGCCGACCTGTGTCACAGATGCTTACGGATAAGGCAGGGCTGTCTGCGCTCAGCTCCCCCTGGAGTCACTGTGGGGAAGTTTACTTACATTATCCAAACGGAGAACAAGAAACCTAAGGAGAGGTCAAACACCTTGTCCATCAGCAAAAAAACAAAAAGTATTTGTGTGAAATAAAGGGAAGGTTGGACCCCTCCCTCAGCACCAGAGCTCCCAGATAATACATACTACACAGTTTGGAAGTAAAGGTCAAATGGACCACATCAGGCAGCACTGAGGTCTGACCAGACCTGAGAGGGGTCCCCTCTGCCCCCACTCTCTAAGACCAGTCTTAGTGTCAGCTTGTATGCTCTGTAGCTGAGAACTTTAGAAGTAGAGCTATCCTAAACTAAACTCTAGGAGGTGTGTCCAACCTGGAACCCGGAATTCACAGGCAGCGCAGGGTGACTACAGAGCAGATGTTTCAGAAAAGGCCTGAGCTGCAGTGTCGGCAGGGGATGTTGGAGATGTGCTCGTCTCCCTGGTGAGTTCCGGCTGTCCAGGCACAGCACGGGTGTCATCGTGAAAGGCACAGGCTGCTGCGCAGCTCCTGGTCCACACTATTTAGGGTTCTTCTTTCCTTGACACAAACACCTGTTCTCTTTCCATTTCTGTTTGCACTGGATCTCCGTCAGCTTGTACACCAAGATAGCAGCTTATTAGATTCTTTCAGGGTTTTCTCTGGGCCCAAGGGCTAAAAACCTGTAAAATAATTACTATTTATTATTTTATTTTTGTTCGTTTTGCTCTTGTTTTTGCCTTACAGACCATGCCAGAGTGATCTCAGCTTTCTTTAATTATTGGATCACGCAGATTCTTCCTGACAAAAGCAGTGAATAAAACCAGTATCACTTAAGAAGAGCTGTCATTTAGCACGAGGGCGTTAGACACGCAGAGGACGCGATCTCAGACTTCATGCTTGTACAGAAGGAGTTATTTATTATTATTATTTTTGGTGAATCAAACCCTGGAGACATTGAAGACATTTCTACCGTGTTATTTATTTCTATGTTTCTATATCATAGGTAAGGTATCATCTGAGACTTTAAGCGAGGAATTGCGGCAAAATGAAAGCAGTTTGTTTGTTTTCTGTTATGTATATATTGAATTACTTCATAAAACTAGATTGTTTTCTGATGCCTGTAACAAAAATACATATTTTACTAAATAAACTATAGTTTGAAGTTATCATATTTGTGATAAGATTATAAATCACCTTGTGTGTGAGTACCCAGTGCCTAGAGAGGTAGCCCGGCATGTAGAAACACTGGCTATGCAGTGTGATGTCTGGGGTTTGCTCACTGAAACCCAGAGCTGTTGTGGCGGTACACACCTGTAGTGTAGTCCCAGGACAAGATGGGAGGCGGAGATGGGAGAATTTCCTAAGAGGTTCCCCAGCCAGCTCCCTGGAGTATCAGTGCAGCAGCAGAAGCATGCCTGTCTTGAGAAGGGAAAGACGAACCTGCTTCCAAAAGTTACTCTCTGACATCCACGTGTGCAGGCACACTCACAGACACACGAGCACACACGAAAATCAACACTTTCTAAAATGCCAGACGTTTACACAGTTTTGTTATAAATTGATTCTCTTCTTGCTTATCTACATTAGAAATCGTATAAAGAATCTGTTTCTCTCTCTCTCTCTCTCTTTTTTAATCTTTCTTTGTACTACAGGGACAGCCACCAGTTTTAAGTTCTAAAAGCCGTAGTCACTCAATCACACAGGTGCTGGGGAAGACACAGACTCAGCAGGAGTCATAGCTCTCTCCATGAACGTGAAACTTTGAATAATATGGATAAGATAAAGATCACCTCCGTCCTCAGTGTCCCACTGTGACACTCCCCAGACACTGGCTTTGTAAGTCTGTGCCACCGTGCCTAGCTCAATTTGTATCTTTTAAAAATGAAACATTCATTAGAGGTGTCCAACACACAGCTAAGGGGCTGCTTGCCCAGGATAGCTGTGTGTATAGCCAAACACACAAAATTGTAAACTGACTTACTTAAAACAATAAGAATCTTTCTTTCCCCCCCCCCCCCCCCGTCTTCCTTCCTTCCTTCCAGTTTTGGTTTTGGTTTTTCATGTCAGTGTGGTGCCCATGGAAGCCAGAATCAAAACTGGATTTCTCTGTGTAGCACTGGCTGTCCTGGAACTCACTCTATAGACCAGGCTAGCCTCAAACTCACAGAGATTCCCTTGCCTTTGCCTGGAATTAAGGGTGTGTGCCCCCCATGCCCGACCCTGTTTTTTGTTTTTGTTTTCGTTTTTGTTTTTGTTTTTTTTAAACTTATATGTTTAAGTATAAACACTGTAAATGGCAACATCGTGTCACAGTGTCCGGCAAAATAAATGTATGATGTCCTCGATACTTGGACACATTTGTGACTGTAGTTTTACAGTGTTTGCAGCTTCCCGTGTGCGGTGTGCCGTCAGGTGTCCCGTGCCCATGGTCACTGGTAAGTGCTTCCACCACAGCTGTAAATGACAGGTGTGTGGTGTTAGAAGATACACACGTGCTCTCATCTGAGCAATAAAGGTAGTTCAGCCCCTCGGCCGCGCCATGTATCGCCTGCCACACGTTACAAGTCACCCTCCGCTGCCCCAAGCTTTGCCGTCTTCCTGTCGATTACTTTCATAATAAAATTAAATGTAGCCCCTAATCTATTATTGCTTGGTTAATCCTAGCACGGCTTCTACAGTGTCTAAACCAAAACCCCCAAATGGGAAAGTTACAAAAGAAAGAAGTTTGCTCAACAAAAAGGAGACAGATGACTGCTGCTGTTGGTGTTGCTAAGGCAAATAATAGGCACTGCTTCCTGTAGGAGATTGTTCAGATTCCCAGGGAATCGTTGGAGTGCTTGCCTGATTCATCTCTGTGTGGTGCCCATGGAAGCCAGAAGAGGGCATCAGATCCCCCTGGAACTGGAGTTGTAGATGGTTGTGGGCCACTGTGTGGGTGTTGGGAATCAAACTCAGGTCCTCCGGGGCGGGGGGGGGCGGGGTAACAATTGCTCCTAACCACTGAGCCATCTCTCCAGCCCCTTAACCAAAAAAAAAGAAAAAAGTTACAACCCTAATTCTATCATAAAAGCTAGTTATATGGTCACATCTTTAATGGGGAAAGAAAAAAAAAAGCCAAAATAGTTTTCTGAGAGTGATTTTGTTAGGTAATATAGGGAAATCTTGGCAGATATAATGCACACCGAAAAGGGAGGGAGAGATTTCTAAAATCAGCTTGTCTCACTAGACTACGGTCAGGCAAACTCAAGAAACCGGAAAGTCTCTTGAAAGTTCTGAAGAATAGAAAAGCTGATTTTAAGCCGGGCAGTGGTGGCGCACGCCTTTAATCCCAGCACTTGGGAGGCAGAGGCAGGAGGATTTCTGAGTTCGAGGCCAGCCTGGTCTACAGGGTGAGTTCCAGGACAGCCAGGGCTATACAGAGAAACTCTGTCTCAAAAAACCAAAAAAAAAAAAAAGTAACTTTGGCGATAGATGACCACACTAGGCTAACAATCCACTCAACTTGTCATTTTTTTACTAGAGGTATTGATAAGTCATATAACGCCATTGAAGAAATGGCTTCCTTAACTGTATTAAAGGACAAAGCAAGATTGAGAGGTTTATATGAAGCAATAAGATATGCGGAAGCAGGTGCTGATCTTGCAGAGGACCCAGGTTCAGTTCCTGGCATCCACACAGTGGCTCACAACTATCCACAATTTCAGTTCCAGGTGATTGGATGTCTTGTTTTGACTTTTGCAGGCATCAAGCATACACACGGTGTACATAAAAACATATAGGAAAAACATTCATGCGTGTAAAGAAAGTTTAAACAATAATCATCCGTTGTCAGCATATCTTGTGTAGTTATTGTTGGTGTCCTGCTGATGACAGATAAAAGAGAGGGACTTATAAAACTAATCAAAGATGATACAACTTCCACCCAAATTTCACATTTAATGGGGCATCATGGCAAAATACACCAGGAAAATGTGTGCACAGGATCATTTAGCATGGATAAGAATGTCATGCAAATCATCATCAAGTCTGAACCTCATCAGAAGCAAGCATGAAGTCATTGTCATTCCAGAAATGCCTTAAAGTCACTGGTGCTGACCAACAGTGTCACTCTTCAAAAGGAAGACAGCTAAGCTGGGGCCACATGTTAAAAAATTTATGACTTTTAACATTTATCAAGTCCTTTATGATATCAAAACAAAATTTATGCCAGAACTTGACAATGAAAACAGGTTTACAGGTTTAGCATCTTTTAGTGGATTTAACTGCTTGTTTAAAGGAGTTAAGCATGTGTCGTCAAGATGAAAACCAACTCTCAGTGCATGTCAAATCACGACAGCTTTCAAAGGAAACTGAAATTACGGCAAGCCCCAGTTAAGGCCAACATTGTTTGGATTTTGACACATTGATTAAACAGAATGTTGTGGGGCGAAATTGTAACCTCTATCTTTTGGTATTAGATTTTTAAAACATTTCATACAGTCCAGGAAAATATCGATACTTTAGTATATTTATGACTCCATTTTTCATTGCCTTAAGCATGTTACCTGCTGATTTTCAAATAGAATGCCCATTATTGCCAATGACATTCAAATTAAAGAAAAACAAATGAGACAAGGGGGCCTAGAACTCGCTGTGTAGACCAAGCTGATTCCAACTCAGAGCTCCATCTGCCTCAGCCTCCCAGTGCTGGGTTAAAGGCGTGCGGCACCACACCCAGCAGGGAAAATCTGTTGTATCTCTTTATTATAGATTCCGTCCTTACAGAAACAAATATCCTTTATTTCACAAGTACACCCTTTTCAGGTCATCCCATTTGGCAGCACCTATATATGTGAGCAATTGTTTTCAAGAATAGAACACACTTGAACAAAATATTTGATGAGCCGTTTGAGAACGCAGCCAAGAATCGCAACTACATCTATCAAAGGAGATCTCGGTGCCTTCATTCTCCAGTAAACCATCGAATCTTCCACTGGTTTTATGCTGCCCTCTTTTATAATAAGTGAATAAATCAGTGAATTTTTATTATGTGTGTGTGTGTATGTGTGTTTTCTTTATTAGTGATAGCAAACGTGGGACCTGCTTTCTGTACAGGATGCTTCATAATTACTGTTACAATGTGGGGTCTTTTATCTGCAGTGGTGGAGACTGTGAAAATTACACACAGATCTTTTTTGTACGCATAGGTTCCTGTTTGTATTTTGTGTATTTAACGTGTGCTCCAAGACACATCACCAGTTATGGCCCAGAGAAGTCAAAAGGTCAGACACCCCTGATTTACATCACCCTGCCCAACAAACTAATGCACCTTCACCTCATTCTACAGAAACTCTAGAATCTCTTCTTCCTTTATAAACCCAGAGATTGGTTTCACTTACGAACCTTCTTTGGTTCTCGTAACCCTAAAAGGGTGGAAGTGCCATCTGAAAAGAGGAATGGGTAACAGAAAAGGTAAGGACTGGGGAGGGTTATGGGATGGTGCCTGGGACCAAGTCACAGCCAGTTACAAGCAGTCATTGAATGAGAGCAGGTAAGATAATCATAGCCCATAACTTCTGTATGTAATTCTAATTTCAAACAGAGAACTAATGTCACTAGGGACCCTGTTATTCCCCATGCTTTATGCTACTTTTTGAAGCAAGCTAAGGAAAGGAAGGGGTTGGGGGAGGTTGTGAATGACAGAAAGGAATGATGAGCTACAGTCAGTGCACATAGACCCCACCCTCGGCCATGAGTCCCTTCAAACCTCAGTCTCTTCTGTATGTAACGTCCCATTTTGCTTCCGACTTAGCAAACTGGATTCTCAGCCTTAACACTTGGTCTGTGCTTCCGACTTAGCAAACTGGATTCTCTGCAGCATGTATCCTTGGTAATGTTTCAGGAACATTTCCAATTTAAAATGAGACAACTTTAATGACTCCCGATGCCCCTAATCCGTTTCTTCGGGCACCCACGCAGGTTACACGTTCGTTTGCAGCGGCGGAGGCTGTAATTGAATGAGAGCAGGTAAGATAATCATAGCTCATAACTTCTGTATGTAATTCTAAGTCCAAACAGAGAACTACGTAGACTCAAAGCTTGTCTGTAATCCGTTAGCATAACCGTGGCTAATCTGTTTATCCTGCAATGATTGGAGTCAATAGTAATAAGATCAGTTTCTCTCCTACAGTGTTACAAACTGTGCATGCAGCCCACTTAATCCCCGCAAGCCTTTCAGAAGACAAAGAAAAGGAACCGCTTAAGAATATAGAGAAATCTGAAGAGATTGCTAACATTGATGATTATGGTTGGGGGGGTGGAATTTTCTAAGATTGTTAGTACTCTGCTGATTGACTTGGACGTTATTTGTATGAACTAGAGCAGTAACCGTGGGCGGAAACACCTCCCTAATTGTGCCAGTGCCCAGCAGTGCTGCTTCCATAGCTGAAGCGCACATGGAGCCCACACACCTAGTACAACTTGACTCATTCTGAGACTTTGTTCCCCGCCTAACCCTGAGGATGTCTCCTCCTTGCAGGACACTGTATTCTGAATATGTGGCAAATGCATTTAGCTTTCCCCAAGCATGTCCGTGAAGCGTGCACATGTATGTTTCAGCCACATAAAGTCCTGTGCAGTTACAAGGGGGCCCTCCCCCACCCCAACCTCAGAGCCTTTCAGCAATGTGGTGTTACAATGTCTCTTCTGCTACCTAATATAAATTACGATAAATATTCTGAGGCAGCACTGTTTCCCACCGAAAGTGTGTGTCGGGTCTGGTGAAAGCTCAACTAGGTCCTCTGCTTGGGGATCTGAAAAAGACTGAGCATGGCTACTTCAGATTCTGTTCCTGTGGTTGTAGGACTGAGCTCCTGTTTCCAGTTTGGCTCTCTGATACATCCTCTCTCAACTTCTTAGGGCTTAGCATTCTGGCTTTGGAGAGACATAGTTCAGTACCAAGCTCTGGGAAAGATGAAAAGGCAAATGGGAGAGAATAGAGCTCTGGCTGGCTGGCTGGCAGCCTTTGCCTTCAGGCCTCTCTCTGTCTAGACTCACCTTACTGCCTCCAGATATTTTACCTCTCACCAACACAACCCAAAAGCTGTTCCCTGTTCTGACAGAATGCAGTGCTGTTCACTCTTCTCCCCATCATCCCTGGCTCTTTCCTTCTCTCTCTTTCCTCCAAGACATTCACTGTTTTCTCATTGGACTTTGGTCCTTGGTCCCTACAAGACTGAGTCCCCTTTGAAGGCCTCAGGGTAATCTATTGCTCTAGTCTCTAGTAAGCTGAGGTTGCCCTGAACTGTGTTGTAATTCCCCATGTCTGCCTACCCAACAATGTCTGATATAAAATCTAGTTGGAGAGTATTTTACATGAGGCCCCTAGTACATAGTAGTCACTTGACCATGTGTCCCATGGTGCAACCACGTTGTCACTTGATGCTCAGCAAACAGCCCCAGTCAGCAAGGAAGGCCTAGTCCAGAGGCCACATGCCAACACAGCAGCTAAGGGGGAAAAAAAATGGCCTGCATAGAACATCATCTTGCTGGCTTGTGACAGAGCTCAGGTCCTGATGCTAACAGCTCTCCACTTGTCCACAGCAATACCATTTAGCGCTCGTCTCTCCCCTGAGGTACGACAAGCCAATGAGCTTCTTATCCTTTCCCCCAAAAAACATGGCTTCATCCTTGTCAAGTATAATCAGATCATTTTCATTCCTAGAAAGCCCTGTCAGGAATAGAGTTACTCGGGCGGTCTTGATGTTGAATGAGACAGACTGGCACAAGTGCAGACCATATGCAAAGGCAGTATGGCCAGCCACCTCAGGCTCTTGCCTCCATGGCTTCTCCACTGCAGATTGGCTGAACCCTCTGAGACCAAGGGCCAAAATAAACCCTCCCAGCAATGAGAACTATGGCTAAGACCAGAAGTGACACACTTCTTCCCACATGGCCACACCCTCCTGATCCTTCCCAAACAGTTCCATTGACTGGGGACCAAGCATTCAGATACATGAGAATATGGGGGCCATTCTCATTCAAACCACAACTAGTAAGGATCAAATGGGCAACTCTGGAGATCACTGAGGCCGTTGAGAAAGGCTGGGACACTTTGCTGCCTTCCTGGTTAAGCTTTGACAGAGAAACACCATGTTTTCCCAGCAAGGCAGAGTGTTTGGAGCCAGGCTCTGCTCTTGTGACCTCTGGAGAATCTTGATTCTGACAGCAAGTTATTAAGGGGTAATTCAGTGACATAATGTATTGCCTACAGGACTGTTGGTAGCACACCTCACAGCTCCCATATGCTGGTATAAAAAGCACTATCTAAATCACTCTGCATTTTATTAAATGTCGGTTTAGAAAAAGCCTCTGGGAGAGCAGGAAGTTTTTCCAGGTCGCCTCTTGTTACTCTTGATAGGATTTTTTTTTTCTTTCTAATTTGTGGAGAATTACTCTGAATACATAAGGCTATTGCAGGTATGGAAAAGAATTCTTTTTTTTTTCTCCTTCTTAATTAGAGCATTTGAAATGCTATATATGTTCTGTTCAAAGTCATTCTGGCTTGTAATATGCTAAAACTGATTCAAGTCAACATGGAGTTGGCCTCGCTAAATCTCAGAGTCGTTTAGTCGACGTTTTCATTAAACATCGGCTAAGAAGTAAATGGGTTTTGATCATTTTGATAATAGCTATCGTTTTAAAACAGATAATGCCAAACACTTGGAAGACAAACTGAAGTATCTCCTGTTTAATTACACAATGGACATTTCTCCAACGGACTTCATGCTGGGATCAGTGCCTACTGGATGTGAATGAATTCAGAAACAGGACCTAGAGCCAAGAAGGTTGGGTCAACCTATCTCACCCATATGCAGACCTGGCATTTAACTCTTGGAGTGGTGTCCACCTGGGCAACATGATAGTTCAAATTACTGCAAAGTTACATTTCACAGACAGAAGATTCTAACAGCTAGCTTAAAATTGATAACATGGTACAAACTTCAGTAACACTCTAAGCTGGACATTGAAGATATTCAAATCTTGCCAGCTCTGAGGTTCCCTCTACTTTTTCCATCTGGGGCCTCACCAGAAGTCACCCTAACCGTGTCAAGAACACGGTAGTCAGACTATAAAACACCCTAGGGGTCACAGTGAACCTTCTGTGGTACCAAAGGAGGAAACTGATCTTGGTTTCCAGTTCCCAAGAGTTGCCCCCATTCTCAGTCTTTCTTTCCCTCCCTTCCTTACACCCTCCCTCCCCACCCCTTTCTCAGGACCTTCTCAAGGCAAGGGCACGGGTCTACAACCCTTGACTCACCTTGGGTAAATAACCTTGCTGAGAGCCAGCCCTGCCTCACCACTGAAGGCAAAACTTGGGCAGTTCTGTGCTGTTGGATATTTGACTGAGGCACTGGGAGAGAATTCATCTTCAAACAACAAAGCTAAAGATGATAGTAGAGAATGGCTGTGAGAGGAAAAGAGTTGGTTCTTGGCCTCCAGAGTCTGTGTCAACTCCTATCTCAAAGAAAATCAACCCCGCCCTCTGTGCACACTACACTGCTTCCTGTGCAGGAAGACACTGCTTAACTAACTTCACCATTGAACCTTTCTTCTTCACCTACCTTGTCTCAGGACTGAGCTCCCTACTTGGAGCCCAGAAGACTGTAGACCTCCACAGCCAGGTAGTGTCTTCGGCTGTATTCGAACCCAAAGCACATTGACATCCACACTACTGACTGTCTCTAGAGGTTTGGGGGAAGTCTGGAAAAAGGAGCTGATTCTAGAACCCTGCATTCTTGCTTCTAAGAGAGCAGTTCTCATGTGTCAAGACCAGTCAGAGATCAGAGGGTTCCAGATCCGCCAGACAACCAACATGGCTAAGGGCCCAGGCCTGCAGCCACTAGTACCCACTGCTCAGCTGTGCTAGGCCCTGGTGTCCATTCGTAGGTCTGGCTGGGATGTGTAAGGCCCGCTCTGTACGTCATCCTTGAAGCGGACAGAGGAGCACTAGTATGACAGAACCTGAGCTGCTCCACACCTCAGAGGCAGCAGCCTTTCCTCCTATAGCCTCTCCTTCCTCCTCTGCTTTCTTTGGTTACCTACTGTGGTGGTCTGAATAGGAATGGCCCCTATAGATTCATGCGTTTGAGTGCTTGGCCCATGGGGAGTGGCACTATTAGGAGGTGTGGTCCCATCAGAGTGGGTGTGGCCATGTTGAAGTGGGTGTGGCCTTGCTGGAGGAAGTGTGTTACTGTGGGAGCAGGCTTTGAAGTCTCGTGTGTGTGTGTGTGTGTGTGTGTGTGTGTGTGTCTGTGTGTCTGTGTGTCTGTGTCTGTGTGTCTGTGTGTGTCTGTGTCTGTGTCTGTGTGTCTGTGTGTCTGTGTGTCTGTGTGTGTATGTATTATGTTCAAGCACCAACCAGTGTTGGCACAGTTCCCCTTCTGCTGTCTTCAGATCAAGATGTAGAACTCTCAGCTCTATCTGCAATACCTTGTCTGCCTGGATGCTGCCATACCTTCCACCATGATGATAATGGACTGAACCTCTGAAACTGTAAGCCAGCCCCAATTAAATGTTTTCCTTTATAAGAGTTTCCTTGGGTCATGGTGTCTTATCACTGCAGTAAAACCCTAACTAGGACACCTCCTAAGCAGCTGCCTAGCACCTCCGTATTTCTTCATAGAAGAGAACGCTCAGGAGTGATACGCAGAATGTCCAACGGAGAGAAGCACCAAAGCAGTCGTTAGCTTTAGATGCAAGTAGGTGAAGGGCCCCTTCCTTCATGGACCTTTTGGGGATCCAGGGTCCTGGGTGGTGATAACTAAAATGGTTCCCTCTGAAGATCATGCTGTCCTCAGAGGCACTCACTGGGCTGTAGTTCAGCAATGCACTTAGGTCTGGCCAGAGCTGCTGAACACTTCAGTCCTGCTGAGTGGCCAGAGCCTTTGATTCAGTTTTCTATCATTACACACAATAGCATGTTCTGGGGGTACAAACAATGTCACTGATTCAAAAGCTGTCCCCTCTGAACAGGTAAGATCTACAGGGACAAGACCCAGTACTTCACAGAGACTAGCAGAGGATACCACGGCTGTGAAGAAAATAGCCTGAGACCTCAAAATAGCCCCCCCCCAGTAAACTAAAGTTTACAGTGTCTGTAACTTTAAGAAAGTCACTTCCAGACCATGACATCTTTTTAAGAGTGTTCTCACGCACTGAGATGTTAGAGCAAGCACAGCCCATGTGTGGCTCTGGCACAGCACTGAGCACCTGGGCTCTCAAGTGGAGCCTCTTCTCTTGCCTCTGACTCCCAACGCCCAGATGAGAAGTAAAATCTAAATACATACTATACCCAAGAGGAAGTTTTCTAAAGCCACACATGTCTCATATACAAAGCAAAAAAATGAAGCACTCTTTGGAATCTTCTGACCAGCCCGGAGTGGCCCTGGTGGGGGCGAAGTGACATGATTCCTGCCCCTGGGGCAGGGCCCCAGTGCGCTGTGGGCATAAGGGTTGTTTGTGTAATAATATACATATTTTACATTCCTCCTTTAAGGAATGTCCTCCCTGTTAATGTTAAAGACTCCATGATAATCAGACTGCCAGAGTCCAGGAGGCAAAGGAGTGGCTATGTCAAAGCAAAATGGTAAGCACTAGAACCTCCTGTAGAGCCCTTAAGGGTATGGGTAAAAACTCTAAATACATGAGTTCAAAATAGATATAATTTCTCAACTATGTAAAATATAAGGATGCAGTATGAATTATGAGGGGCTTCATGAAACTAAAGAAACACAGCAGCTACACAATGAGCCAGCGTGTCAAAGGCAGGCAGATTCCTGAGTTCACGGTCAGCCTGGGACCCAGGTTAGGCCAGATGTGGTAGAAACGGTAATTTCAAGGTAGGGTCCCACCCAGCTAGCTTGTCCTTATCTGCTATGCTTAACAAAGGCAGACAGTTCTTGAAATTCTTTTGCACAGTTAAGGGGAAAAAAGTATGGTTACTATCTCCCAAGAATCAAAGGGCTGGGTTCCAGGAATGCTGATTCATAAGATAATCAGAAGGAAATCTGGAGTCAGTGACTGGATTGATACGTAAAATAGAAAACTGGACCTGTGTTCTGCAGGTATCCAGAGAATTTTTTAGGATAAAAAGAGAACTGCTTGGAGAGAGAGAGCGTGCGCGCGCACACACACACACACACACACACACAGGGCATGGACAGAGAGATCTCTTAGAATAACAAACAGAACATTAGGTCATCCGTTTGGACCCAAAATTTGACTTCCAGTCATTCTTTTTGCAGCTCCCAGACACCCCTTCTCCCAGACACCCCTTCTCTCCATGCAGAGGCTGGTCTTGGGCAATCTTACAAAGTCATTCCTCATTTAGGGATCTGAAAGGACAAAGCTGTGTCTGGGAACTTCCCACATGACATTCTTGTTCTGGGCAGTGGGGCTGACTTCCTTCCCTCCCATCCCTCAAACAATTAATACGTCTCTTGTATGCGCTACTGAGCTGATCCCAGGGACGGTGAGGAAGAAGAATCCTCTCTGAAGTGAGAGCGGAAGAACTGTTACAAAAGATGTTACTGTGCAGAGATACTTTGTCTGTTAGGCTTCTTGAAGGCTTCACAGAGGTGAAGTATTGGGGGAAACATGGAGAAACCAGATGTCAATAGATGGAGAAGAGGCAGATTCCAGACTGCCCCTGTGCACAGGAATTACACACGCTAGGCCGTGACACGTTTTCCTTGTGCAATAAAGCCCTGTGATTGGCTATAACTGGAGTCATCTTTGGAAGAAGGTTTTGTCCATACGGAATGAGAGGGGAATCCTACGAGTACAAACTATTAACCTTCATGCGCTGATGAAGGCCTTCTGGAGTTACAGCTGCCTAAGTGATGCTGCTAAGGACGCTTGGGGATTTCCTTCATTTTTATTCTTGTTTGCAAATGACACCCTGACAGTGCAGCTCACATTCAGCCACAAAGGGGCATCTCTCCAGGCAGTGAGCTCCATTCAGGATGGGAATCTTATTCTTTGAAGCAAATCAAGGTAGGCCCTAACCAAGCTGAGGCCTTTCTTTCCCTTTGCAATTTAGTTGAAGAAAATTTGAAAAATAAGCCTAGTTGGTTAGATTACCCATCATTTTACAGTCGTGGAAATATACGTGAGAGACTGGAGTCTATGCTTTCTCTTTGGAATGGAGCCTTGTCCCGGCCCAGGAATTGGTGTTTTTTTTTTTCTCTGAAGGCAGAGTCCAGACAAACCCCGCCAGGCTAAGGAGGTGACCTGGAGTAGTTTGCTGGTTTCAAATGTTCTACCACTCATTCATTCTCCCTAGAGGAACTTTTTAAAGTTTTTGTTGAAACAAAACAGAATTTTAAGAAAATGTGAGGGCTGGAGAGATGGCTCAGCGGTTGAGAGCACTGACTGCTCTTCCGAAGGTCATGAGTTCGGACCCCAGCAACCACATGGTGGCTCACAACCACCCATAATGAGATCTGATGCCCTCTGAAGACAGCAACAGTGTACTTACATATAATAAATAAGTTAAAACCTTTTAAAAAAGAAAGAAAGAAAATGTGAACTATCTCAAGCTTCTATTGGATCATATCAGAATATAATCAGAACTGCCCCCCCCCTACTCCATCCACTGTGGTGAACTAAGTAGAAAAAAATCCAGTTCTGTCTCCATGTACTGGCCTCTCCAACGTGGCCAGTGTTGTCTGTCTGTCTATCTGTCTGTCTGTCTGTGTTGTGTCAGCATATCTTAGGGCTTGCGTGGCTGATCACATGTGTGTCCAGGTCCTAAGGGTAGGAGGGTAGGAGGGCTGAGTCCCGTATCAAGCAGTATGGCACCATGCCATGGTGTGTGACTAGCACCTTATCCTATCCTAACTATACACAAAGCGAAAGAGAATGCATGCAACTCTGGACCAGAGTGCAGCTTTGAAGAGCCAAAAAGGGGGATCTGAGCTGAGAACCAGGGTGTGGACTCAGGGCCCCTGTAGAAGCAGCACACAGGAGAATGGGTACCCCTTACCATGGGCCTCTGTGTGAGATGAGAGCGGGTCCCTGTCAGTGCAGGGTCTTGCCAACGTTGCTTCTTGGCTTTGGGGTTTTTACAGAAGCAAGAGCAGGGAAATCCTATAAATATGAACAGGACCCCGCACTTATACCCCCAAGGTGTGCTCGGCTCTGAAGGAAATGGGCTAGGCCCAGAGCACGATGTCCTGACTGAAGAAGGAGCTTCTGGAAACACGTTAGCTTCCCTAATGCCTCTGTGAGAGCCAGGCTAGAGCAGAGACCTGAGCTGCCCACACGATCGGTGCTGAGGCTGAAGGAACCACATCGAGCCAGCTGGATCATGCCACCAGTGACCACAGAGAATAATCAAAAAAGAGAAAGCTTTTCAAAACGCAGGAGCGAGCATATTTTGAGGTTTCCTTTACTTTGTTCCTCGTTTGTTTGTTGAGACAGCATCTCACTATGTAGCTCTGGCTGTCCTAGAACTAACTTTGTACACCAGGCTGGCCCCGATCCCAGAGATCTGCCTGCCTCTGCATCTAGAGTGCTGGGGTTAAAGAAAGGTGTGGGCAACACACACCCAGAAATTTTTGGTTGTTTTGTTGTTGTTTTGGTTTGGTTGTTTGAGGCAGGTTTCTTGTGTAACCCTAGTTGTCTCCTACAACTCGCTCTGTAAACCTGGCTGGCCTCAAACTCCCAGAGATCCACCTGCCTCTGCCTCCTCCTTAACCCCCTTCCCCCCCCCACCCCCATACCTCAAATGCTGGGATTAAAGGCATGCACCACCACCACCCAGCCAAGGTTTGGTTCTTGAAGCAATGAGTTGCTCAAATATTCAGCTGCAAGGGCCTCCCTCTCCTTAAAAGCAGGAGATAACTGTTCCCAGGGTCATATCTACGCAGTCCAACGACTACGCATTATCTGTGTGCCAACAGCTCAGTGCAGGAGAGCAAAGTAAGGAAATGGTGCAAGACATCACCCACTGTATCAAGTCATTGCTGTGCTCTGCCAGCTTCTCTCCAGATCCAACCCCTTCACCCTATTGGTTGGAATTCCAAAGCCTGTTGGGGATGCAAATTCTCCACACACTTGCTCAATTACTGCCTTCACCAATAAGATACACCCTGTGGGTTACACAATGCCCAGATGTCAACAGCAATCTTGTCTATGTGGGACTCACTGGCTGTGTATCCTCACACCCGGGGGACTAAATTCGAATCCTGGATACCACCACATACTCCAGAAACTGCCAGCCGCTCACCAAAATCTCTTTGGCTTCCTGGCATACAACACGACCAAATACTCCAGTTTCCTTTCAGTTCATTGTGGCTGCGTGATCCAGTCATAACCAGGAGGGGGAAACAGCAATACCCGGCAAGACTCACACGCTCTGCCCTTGGGTTTAACTGAATGTTGACCGTAGTGAGTGCAGCCACAGATGTTCCAAGGTGAATGATTCTAGAAGCAATATCCCTTCCTCCAACGGCTCTTTAGGGACAGAACATCCTCCGAAATTGAAGCTAAGATGTTTGACAGACCAGACAGCCCTAAGGAACCAAGAAATTGCTATTTGAAAATGATGAGCCACTGAAGGAAACCTGAAACACTGGGAATGGACAGCTTTGGGCAACTGAGTCAGAAAAGACTAATTACTCAGGAGCAGTAGAATATGCCAGCTAGATCTAGAGCCATCTCCCTGGGAAGGCCCAAAGAGGCCCCCAGAACCAGGGCTCTGAGAGATTTGATGAGGCCCAGTGAAGACTGTTGTCATGGTAACATGTTACTCAACAAAACTGGAGAAGCACCTCCGCAGACTTCTAAGAGTGACCTGTCTCAAAACTGAAACCCGTAGAGTAAGGCCAGGAGAGCAAAGCATGAGAGGCCTTTATTGATGTGACTTCCAAGATCCACAGGAAGGAAACTGCCCGCCAGGTTAAAGGTCAAGTGAACAGTGAGTATGATAGATTTAGGGTCTGGTTAATTCTAGTGTGTGATGTTTGTATTTATTTGGAATATTTTTTAAAAAAAAAATAAAGTTTAGTCGGGCAGTGGTGGTGCATGCCTGTAATCCCAGCACTTGGGAGGCAGAGGCAGGAGGATTTCTGAGTTTGAGGCCAGCCTGGTCTACAGAGTGAGTTCCAGGACAGCCCAGGCTACACAGAGCAACCCTGTCTCAAAAAAAACAAAAAGCAAAAATAAATTAAAAAAAAATAAAGTTTGTAAAAAAAATTTTTTTTTAAATGTGGCCTGCCCACCCAAGCACACCTGTTTCAGCTGAACATGGGTTTATTAATAAGAGGAAAATGAGGAGGAAACAGAAGCAAAGGAGGAAGAACCCACGAAGGCTAAGGGAAACCAATCCAGCTTGTCACCCACACCAGGAGCTTAGAGCAAAGTGTCTCAAAAGCTCAGCACGTCTTTGGAATCTAGCGCAGACAGTAAAAACCCTTGGGCCCCAGCAGAATATGGAGTAGAATGGTTGTAAAGGCTCCCGGGTGTTTTCTAAGAGTGCTATCCAGAAGTCGAGTTGGACGCTGGAAAAGAAAGCAGAGACGAAAGGTTGCCAACAGCAGAAGTGTCCTGCTGGGAGCAGACCTGGGGTCCGTGACAGAGAGCACATCACAGCAAGAGTCTCATGGTCCCACTCAGGATTATGTCACCAGTGTGGCTCACATCCCTCTATTTGGACTAGGAATTTATGCTAAAAAAAATCCCTTTTCCTGCTTAGTTATGTATATGATTGGGCTGGGAGCTGAGAGCATGAAAATCCATTTGCTGCTTAAGCACTTACATGATTGGGCTGGGAGCTGAGAGCAAAGGGTAGCTTGTGCTTAGTTTAACATGCACTTACCCATAGAGAACCACTATGGGTCTAATCAAGGTGCTGAATATTGGGCAAATATCCTAAATTTTTAGCTAAATGTAGTATTAGGTAGGAACTCTAGGTTGTCTCTTTCTCAGAGAAGGCTATGTCCCTTGTATTGAGGACAAGTGATGGATATTCAGTGACCAAGTCATAGTTGAAGGCAGAACCTGCTCGTATTTCCCAGCTCCCTGGGCATACAGCTAAATTCCATTTCCAAGTTTTATTGGCATCTCAGATGATCTCCTGACCCAGTTCCACCAATATGCTTCAAGCAGACCTGAAGCCAGGTAGAGAAGGGTCCAGAATGGGTGTGTGGAGTACACCCTAGGGTTCTGATCTGAAGCTTCAGGTGTTGTGTGGAGAATGTCCGTATAGATGGCTGTCCGTATAGAATGCCCCTTCATGACTCTTGTGCGCTTTCTCTTTATATGTGTTGTCTGAAAATGATGCCTAACCGCCAGGGAGGCTGCCCCTGACGGGAGTTCTCACCGTGCTTGCTTACCATCAGAGAAAGTACTCTGGATGCCTTTGTACACGGAAGTCAAATGAGGCAGGGTTATAGCAGGAGCTGCCTCTTGAGAGGCTTTGTGCTGAGATGTCAGGAAGGCTTGCCACTACACAAGGCATAAAGCAAACACATCACTCAGCTGTTACTGTCATCTCCTGTGCTCAGGAGAATCTGGCCTTCCTTGTCTTCAGTACCAGGAAAGCAGTAGAGAAATACCACAAGGTATATAGATTATACAAGAAAAATCTGTCCTCTCACATTCTGCAACAGGACACAGGACACCAATTCCTTTGGAACAAGCCCATTGTAACACCCTAATTTTACATTGATGAGCTCTGTAGATATATAAGGTCACATTCTGGAAAAGTAGGGGTTAGAATTCCCATGTGTCTCTTGTAGAAAGGATGCAACTGAACACATAACAGCAGGACATTATGTTCTTGAACTTGTGACTGGAGCTGTGTGTGAAGGAGGCAGAGAAGAGCTTGCTCCAGCCCTCCACTTATTCCTTCATGCATACACTCAGCATCCCATGCACATACACACACACACTCAGCATCCCATGCACATACACACACACACTCAGCATCCCATGCACATACATACACACACACACTCAGCATCCCATGCACATACACACACACACTCAGCATCCCATGCACATACACACACACTCAGCATCCCATGCACATACATGCACATGCTCAGCATCCCACCTAGTGCACATTGGTATGTTCCCACCCCACACACGTTTTATAATCTCAGTTCTCAGGATCTGTGGAGTTAAAGATTCAAGCACACGTGTACAGATATGAGTCAATTTTGGACCCAGGATTACAGCCTCAGGCAAGCAGCTCCTTTCAAGTGAACTGAAGAATGTTGAAATATGGTAGCTTTGATTTTCCAGCCATAACAGCTAGGAGACTGGGTTTGGGGTTTGCTTGCTTGCTTGCTTGTTTTCCTTTGAAAATCTTATCAACCCATCAACAACTCTGTGATGAAAGTCCCGAGTTTGTGCTTTAATCAATGTTTTCAGCTGGTCAGAAGAGCTAATAATCAAGGAGTCCTCTCAGAGACACAGCTTAGTTCTCTGGGCACACATTTTGCTCATTTGGAGATTTTTCCTTTCAGAAATTGTACTGTGCCTTTTATCCCTGTGAGTGGGGACGTAAGTGGGTACAGCTCTACCCAAACTTTGGACCTACTGTTCTGTGATGTTGATAGAAAACAAAGTCTCCATTATGACATCATACTTTTTAAACTCTTTAAGCCAAAACTGGGCTGGTAAATTTCTTTCTTGTGTAGCAATCTCAGTGACTTAGAAAACCTGCTAAGGAGAAATGAGATGATTTCATTTTAAAAGTAATTTAAAGCCACATCCAAGGAAGAAAGAAAGAAAGAAAGAAAGAAAGAAAGAAAGAAAGAAAGAAAGAAAGAAAAGAAGGAAGAAGAGAGAGAGAGAGAGAGAGAGAGAGAGAGAGAGAGAGAGAGAGAGAGAAAGGAAGAAAGAAGGAAGAAGGAAAAACAGACATCCATCCCTGGTCATATAGAAAGTGTGGAAGTTGGTAGCAAGAAATCCCAGACTTCAGTGTCTGTCTGTCCTGAAAGGCCAAGGGGGCTGAGATGGCTGCAGGCTGTCAGGAGAAAGTGCTGTCCAGAGGCATCATCTCAACCCCAAGCCCTTCATCTCTTAGCATCCTGGTTTCCACTCTCATTCAGGTCAGGTTATAACCTGCCACTGTTCTCAAGCACCTCGTGGTCTCAGGAAATTGGCTGGACCGTGGGCCTGTATTCTGAACTCAGAAAGGGCAGGTTGGTGGCACACGGTTCTCCCAGACCTTTCCAGTGGAAACAGGAAGGTTCTCATCTGAAGGTCATTGTTTTAAGATACTGGCATCTGAGCTAGGACAGAGGCCCCTCTGTGGCTACCGGAGTGAAAACACAAGCTATCTCCAGGCCAAAGAAAGAGGAGAAGGATGCCGACTGGCATCTGCCATCTCTCCTCTTAGTTTAGCTCTGCTTCCCATCTTGGCTCAGAACCAGACAGCTTCACCCACAAGCACAGGGGAGCGCTAAGCCTCAGCGAGCCAGGGCCTCACATGCTTGTGGTGTAACTCCATTGGGTACCGCCTGGCCACGGGACCAGCGCATGAGAACAAACATCCACATGTCCACGGAGGGTGCACATGGAGAGCAAGGAAACCCAGATTCTTCATCTTAATATCATTTAGGAGATTGTCTCCTAGGAGACGAAAGGTACCAGGGGCCTCACGAGGAAGCCCAGAGAAGGCAGGAGTTTCCTCAGGGGGTGAGTTAGGGTGCAGCCCTATTTACCAAATACCACATGATGGACCAGGATGCTTCCCACTCCTCTATGACTAACGGCAAGTTGTGGTGTTGTGGATGGCCTTGGTATTTTGTATTCTGTTCTCCTGGGACTTCTTGTGAACCAGCCCCTAATGAACAAAGTAGCCAATCACTGGTCACGAAGGAGGCAGGACTTCCGGGTTGGAAGGTGGAAGACAGAGTTCCAGGTCTTTTGGAACTGGATGGACAAGACTTAGTGGTAGAGTTCCTCGGTATCGCCACCGGAGGATTAGATTTAATAGGTTTACAAGATTAGGTTTTAGTTGTTGTGCTCAGAGATTGAGTTACCATTGTTCCTAAACACTGCGTGGTGTCTAGGTGGTGAACTAGGTGACTCGACCCAGTTGAAAAGGGAGAGAGCCAGGGTTTGTGTGACGTGCCCCTCAAAGGTCGTGGGGGTTTGAAGCACGGGAGCGGTGTGGTAATGATCCGCCAGTGGGAACTTAGCGAGCTGGGTGGTGAGATTTCAGAGCTCTGGAGTGCTGGTGCCATGTGGCCCGCAGGTGCTGGGCAGTAGCTCAGGAACTTGCCGTTCTTTTTAAATATTTCCCGAAACAATGTGGCCTCACCTGGCTGGGAGCCTGCAGGCCTCCAACGAGCTGCCCAGTGACATCACAACTGAGTTTTAAGAAAGATTCCCAAACTTGGTTTTGCCTCCTCGTGGCTTGCAGCTTCCTTTCTGACCGTCATGGAAAGGGCGGAATACAGACTCATCACATCTGATAAAAAGAATTGGGAATGAGAACTACCTACTTCCTCTAAGGCCATGGGGTCTCCGAATGCCCAGACCCTCCATTCAGCACCTTACAGAGGACAGAGCTGGATCGGATGGGAGCCTGGCCCTCCGTTCCTCCCAGTGTCTGATCTACTGGCACTTGCTGCCCCTTTGCTATGATGCCAGAGGTGTATAAAGGACTTTAATAAGATGTTATCTTAGCCGGGCGGTGGCGGCGCACGCCTTTAATCCCAGCACTTGGGAGGCAAAGGCAGGTGGATTTCTGAGTTCGAGGCCAGCCTGGTCTACAGAGTGAGTTCCAGGACAGCCAGGGCTACACAGAGAAACCCTGTATCGAAAAACCAAAAAAAAAAAAAAAAAAGATGTTATCTGTAAAGTCTTCAGAAGGCAATGGCTCATGCCTTTAATCCCAGCAGACAGAGACAGAAGCAGGCAGATCTCTGAGTTCAAGGGCAGCATGGTCTACAGATCAAGTTCCAGGCTGTCTAAATCATTCATTCCCCTCACAAAAAATAACTTAAGACTCCTGGGTCAGACAATGTCATTAAAAAAGATGTCCTCGGTACAGAGGCCAAGCCTCATGCAGGACATGGGCACAGGGCAGAGTCATGCCTCTCGTGAGGATACAGTTGCCAGGCATATTCTGTCAGGTCCGGGCACTGTCAATCCACTGCTGTCTCCACTTTACGGTTGAGGTCTTTACAAGACCCAGGAGGCCAAGGTTCCACAGGGCTTAGTGAGTAAATGCTCAACCAGGCCATTGCACTCGATTCCTGAGAACTATGTCATCAGATATCCAATAATTCTCCTGCAACAGGAATCTCAAGTCTACTGCTTGACTCTTTACCAAAAAAAAAAAAAAAAAGCCCGAGATGGGAATTTGTAAAAGGATATGGGTTTGTTTATAGTCTTGACCAGAACTAGGGATAGAAAATTTCTCAGTTTCTCTCCACCTATAAATTGGAAAAGTACATTGCAATTTACAAATGCAATGAAATCCTAGCTAGTGAGTACATCATCAGAGCCGAGGTGTGCTGTGGCGTTTGTGGGAGAGTCTTTATCTAGGGAGCAACCTTGGCTTCAGCCCATCTCCTCCTCGAATGGAATTTTCTAGAGAAAGTTTTTGTTTTGTTTCAGACTCTTGCCAAGCTACTCTTCTACCATACCAGTCACTCTGTCACTTATCACATAGACGTGTGGCCCACCATAGAGGCAGAAATTGTACCAGGCCTGTGTCACATGCCTCTCTTCCCCCAGAGCACACTGGGCTGGATCTAGAAATATTCCCAGCCTCAATCTCAGCAAGAAGGACTGCCTCTCCGTACTCCCAGAGCAAGAGACTCAAACCACTGTCATGGAATACAGTTGACAAATACGAAAAAACGGCGGGGATACCTTCAGTTCTGCACGCACAGCTGGATAAGAGCCCAGACTTAGCCATGGGGATGACCCCGTGATGTGAGGTGGATCCAGGTTGTAAAACCTATGGGCTGTCACCACACTGTCTCCAGTCCTCTGAACAAGGACACTTTCGTGAAGTTCCAGCAGAGGATCACACTGCCCACAGCTCTGCAGTCCTTCAAGGACCTAACAGGGATTTCTTAGCCCACTGCAGCTAGTCTCAAAATGTCTCAGGCCCAAATCCACACAAAGCCCAAGAAGCATCCTGAATGGCTTCTCTTTCCCCCTTTGCCCACTTGGTAGGAAACACCATGAAGTCACCGGGACTGGCAAAGCTAGGGTCCTTGAGGTGCTGTTGGCACACCCTAGGTGCTCAGGAGACAGACTTCTCTCCACATGCTCACTCTGGGCAAGTCCAGGGTGTGTTGCGGTGAGTTGCAGGCAATACACACACTAAACACCACAAGCATCTGTGTGGTGAATCCCTATGTCTTCTTTAAGACGACCACCAAGCCAAATGAGCCAGTGTAACTGGAACCTAAACTCCCACACTTGGAGAATTTATAGAGAGAGAAGGAAGCAGTGGAGCACATTTGCTACTGTTTATGGCTGAATGCTGGGTAAAGACTCTTCTAGGCACTGTATTGAAACAATATGTTACCTTCTGAGACACAAAAATACAGAACCGGTTTTTAAATGGTATTTCTTACCACGAGCCATTAAGGAAAAAGAATGTGTTCTTAGCCCAAGGTAAAAGGTATACTTTGTTATCGGAAATATATCAGCTAGACACATATTTCTCAACAGGCTAACAGAAAGGCCAAGGAGTCCTGAAACCTTTAGAAATGGGATTAACATCTGGCACTGTTTCAAGCAGGTCCAGATATATTTGCTGTTGTGAGACCAAGATCCTATCTAGAGCAGCCTAAGCCCTACTTCCCTCATTATTTCTATACCTGTATCCAGACATGACTTGCTTACCATAAAGCCCACTCCAAGTGTCTTGTTCAAGAGCATTTAGCAGATTCACAGAGTGGTGCAATTACCGCCGCCACACTGAGCGACCAACCTTTTCAGTTCTGTGCAGCTTAGACAATCCCAGCTGCCCAAACCCCTTCCCCTCAGCTCTCTCCACCCTCACCTACTTTCTTTTTTCTTTTTTTTGGTTTTTCGAGACAGGGTTTCTTTGTGTAGCCCTGGCTGTCCTGGAACTCACTCTGTAGACCAGGCTGGCCTCGAACTCAGAAATCTGCCTGCCTCTACCTCCCAAGTGCTGGGATTAAAGGCGTGCACCACCACCACCCGGCCTCTACTTTCTTTCTCTCTAGATTTATCTTCTCTGAACACCTCATGTAACTAGGACCTGAAATGCGTGTGACTTTGTGAGAGGGTCTTTGTGGGTGTCAGGCAGAGAAGAGAACCTGTTAGAGATGAGAACAGAAACCCAGTGTAAATTGGCTTCATTAACCTAGGTCAAGATTTGAGAGAGTGTGGTATCAGGCAGTTTCTTCCCAGTGTATTTAAGCCCAGTATTATTTGGGAAAACAAAGACAAAACAACAAACAAAAAAACTTTGCTGGCATAATACAATTCCCGCTGCACCAAGGATGTGCAATTACATGGAAACTCGCTCAGGGGACTTGTCATTTCTTCCAAGAAGATGGGTTCTAGAGATCCGCTAAGGGCCTAGGGGTCTGGTCTGGTCTCAGTCATACAGATGGTCCTACAGATAGTCATTTGAACTATTAGCCACCTCTGGTCCTGGTTGTGGGAGGTTGATATGACCTGGCCCAACAGATACTACAGATCATAGAACTACAAATCACCAACAAGTCTCAGCTTTCTTGGATGGAAGAACAGGTTTTTCATCTTCCCCACTGGGAAGACAATCCTGTGTGCTTAACATTTCCAGTTTCTCTGGAGACCTGGAGGCACAAACACCTCCATGCTGTGCTGTCAGTAACTGTGCATGTCTAGTTCCTGTCATTCAGGAGAAGGTTTCTTCACGTTGTAAGTAAATCAGTGTTCTCTTATAACTAGATAGTAGTTTGCTGTACAAACATAATGTGTTTTGGTTGTCCTTCTTTGGGGAATAAGCATCTGGGTTTTTTAATTTGGTAACCATGTACCTACGAATATATATATCTATGCCTCTGTGTGGTTTTCGATTATGCTTCTAGAGTCTTTACCAAGCAGTGTTGGATTACACAGCAATTCTGTGTTTGCTTCCTAAATGTAGCTAGATTGTTTCCCAAACCCTCTCATCAATAACACTTACGACTTTCACCTGTTTTTCATCTAAGATGTTCAGTTTTTCCATATCCTTGCCTTATCCTTTCCACTTAATATCCTCTCTTCTGCATTGCAGCCACTCGCTCCTTAAAGTGGAATCTTAGCTGTGGTTTGGCATGCACATCTCTCCTGCCTGGTGAAGCAGAGCGTTGCATGTGCTGCTGGCCATTTGTGGACTTCAAAGCTGTGCACAGTCTATCACATTTTTGTGGGTTGTTTTCTTAGTTTGTTAATGGTACTGTTTGCAACAAAAGTCTAAATATTAATTAGTTCAGTGTATCTATTTTTGTTATAATTGTTGCTTCCTATAATCTTATGCTATTGAAAGATAATGAAAAACAAAAGCTAGGCAAGTGTATCTTGATGAGGTTTATGACATCTGTGTTCTCATTTAGTGTTTCTGATACCCTTCATGCCCCAAAGCTTCAGGATACAATCTAGAGCAGTGCTTCTCAACCTTCCTAACACTGTGACCCTTTAATACAGTCCATCGTGTTCTGGTGACCCCCAACCATGAAATTATTTTTGTTGCTACTTCATAACTGTAATTTTGCTACTTTTTGAACTGTGATGCAGGATATCTGATATGCATCCCTAGGAAAGAATCATTTGACCCTCCTGGGGGTCGCAGCCCAGAGGTTGAGAACTATTTGTCTAGGGCATTTGCTGTGCTCAGTGTAGCCTAACTTCGCCTGCTCCGTGTGTGCTGACAGTCAAGCATATTTCTTTCCTTACAGTCCGGATTATGTATTCACATTATATAGTGGTTCATGCATGTGTGCTTTAATTAGCTCAGAGGAGAGGAAGTCACTCCAGCATGTGTTCCAGTCACCTGCAGAGCATCTCCGGTTTGCATCCTGAGGTTAAGGTGCATCCTAGAACCACTGGTTTTCAACCTGAGGCACACCTACGCCTCTCCCTATGTGAGTGGACTGACAACACATTCTGTGCTCTGGCTTGTCTTATTGGAACCGTGGCTGTGCTGGGTGTGACATTCCTGGTGGATGCTTGGGCATCTGCTCCCTCTGTCACAATTATCCCCAGACTTTCCTTTCCTGGTTTTCTGCGTTTTTACTCTGTCTTCTCACTTACGTTATGTTTCGATTTATTGAGCTTCTTGTATCGTGGATTAATGCTTTCCATCACACTCTGGAAACTCCAGCCATGAAGAAAATCTCGTCTTCCCCTTTCATCTCTCTTCGGGTCGGCCCATGACAGTGAGATTACTGTTGTCTCGACGGTGTCTCACATTTCTTTGGCTCTTTGCCGTTCTCTGTACTTCAGCTTGTAAAATCTCCCTTGTTCTACTGTCATATTCCCCCATCTTCTTCCAGCCTAAGCTGCTGTGAGCTGACCCAGCGATGATCCGGCTTAGTCACCTTGAATCTCAGCTCTAAGATTCCTACGTGGTTTTTAATAGTTCCTCATTCCTATTGCTGTATCTGTTTGACAAGATGCTGTCACTGGTCATCTTTCGACACAGCCTGTTTGTTTCATTGACCACGATCTTCCACTGCCCTAGCTCATCACTACCCACCCAAAGTTTGGCAGTTCTGCCTTTGCCTACCCCCAGGGTGGTTTCCTTATGGATATGTGTTTAGGGAACTAAATTCATTGGCTCCGTCATGGTCATCTTCCAGCATCGCCTTTCCGAGAACCAGACACAGAAGCTTTGAGGTTGCTTTAGGGATAGAAGCAAACTCAGTTTTAATACTGGCCGCTTAGTGTGAGGCGGCAGTGTTGGCAGCCCTTGGCCATGATACTCCAGGTCATCTGAGCCACAGTCTCAGCTGTGACAGGCCCGGAGGAACCTAGCCAATGGACGTTTACAAGAAAACCAAGCAGGTCAGGAATCCAAGAATAGCACAGACAGAGATAAAGGAGGCACCCTGACAGAACATAGATACGGCACCCAGGGAATGTCTTGGCTCAGGAAGCTCCCTAACAGTTTGAGTACTTCCTGTTTCTACGGATTCCTCCTTGTGACTCACTCTAAGTGGTCCAGCCAAATGTGGCCCTACGGCAGTCCCACAGGACAGGAGAGGTTAAAATCCGTAAGCCATACAGAAACGGCTGCACCCCGTGCAAAGCCCATGTCACTTCCGAGCCTCGCGTTTCTAATCTGTAAACCTATAGGACAGGCATGAGGAACTGCAGAGCGGTGAATGGAGATAATTGGCACTGCCCTGGATCTTTTTCCTCTGAGTGTTTGCACATTTCCATGCTCCTGTGCTGTCTTCCCATCCCTGACCTCCCTTCTCCCCTCCCCACTTCAACTCTGTCCCTGAACCCTCTCTCCAGCTCGGGATTGTTTCCCTGTAGAGCTGTCCAAATTCACAGGAAGAATGTTTTTGACTGTACCGGTCTTGATTATTCACCCAACCCCAGATCCAAACAGCTCTGGCTATAAGAGAACTCTGTTACCCAAGGATTGGTTCCAGACACAGCGAGTGCCTTCTCTTCTGCTCTAAGTCCATCCCGCCAAACAACTACACAAGCTAACCATTAGAAAGGTCTGCACACTGGAACAGTGGGAATCCATACGGCTGGCTATATATACTCTTCAGGTCGCCACAATGTCTTCATCTTTACCTTAAGTTTAATATTCAATATAATCTAAGTAAATTGCCCATGTAGAAAAATTACCAGAAAAGTGGTGGAACTTATCTGATTTTATTATTTTACACATTTCTGGGCTAAGCATCGAAAGGCAGGGTGGCACACTCAGAATAAGTACAAGTCTTCCCCAGCGGTCTCTAATGACGTCAGGGGTGGAAAGGTGACTCAGTGATGAAGAGCACCGGCTGCTCCTCCAGAGGACTCAGGTTCAGTCCTCAGCGCCCACGTCAGGCAGCTTCCAACATCCAGGGGATCCAAGTCCTCTGGCCTCCTCAGACACCTGGACGCATGTGCACATACCCACATTAGACATTCACACCTATGAAGACGATAGACTAAATTAGGATATTGTAAAATAAAATAACAGCCATGTCCTCTAAAATATCAAAATTAACGAAGATAATATGCTTATCTTCTCAATTCCATAGGGCTGCAGTACGGTCCTTAAACACTTTGGGACTCTGTGACGAGATGTTTCGAAATATGTAACGAGACGTTCTAGCCAAAACTTAAGTGTAACTCTTTCTGCTATTAAACACAGGTTGCCAGTTAGCACCTTCTCTGCCATCCCACAGGGTTCTGGCCAAGCCATAGGACAAGCGTACTCACCGTGACCAAGTCCAGAACACTAGCACACCCTTTCCAGAGCATCCGTACAGGAATCTGATCCTCACTGCATCAGAGGGAGCTAGTGGGAAAACCTCAGGAATCTCCTCCTCGGGTAGTTGGCATCTACCTGACGAAGAGAGAGCGCTGGGTCACAGGAAGGATCACAGCTGGCCAGAGGTGCCTGGTGAGGGAGACCTGCGGACACAGTAGAGGCATGAAGGACTGAGGCACACCGTACGGTTTGCGTGGTGCTGAGTTCAGCTACGCTAGTCCAGGCTCAGGGTCATCGTCCGCTCGGGGTCATCATCCTCCAACTGCAGTGTGTAGTGGGTGACATTTAAGTAATAATCCTGAAACTCGAGACTCAGATGCAGTTACCCTGTGAGGCGAAGCAGAGCTAAGGTTTCAATCACTGCTGAAATTGTGGCTGTTATCCCCTCTGGGAGCAGCTTCAGTACTTAAAGGAGCCCCAAGCAGCTGAGGACCATGCTTGGTTGGCTGGGCTGACTACAGTCTGAGTCTCACCTATGATAATAAACAGCCCTCACCGTAGATAAACTGACCTCAGGTCTACCATTTCAAACTCAGAGCTAAGTCTGAGCAAAACTGAGCAGATGGCACCCATTCTTCCATATGTACTCACTAATATTTTGTGAATCAAAAGATGACAAATCAAGCTTTTCATCCACACCGAACTGATCCTTGGTAGGGGCACGAAACACACCGACAGTTTCATCACTGTTCTACACATAACCTGACAAGCCTAATAAAATGGCAGGGGTGTGGCTCCTAGTCTGTACAGACAGATGCAAAAGCAGGCCAGAGCAAGGCTAATTGAAGTAAGTCAAAGTGCCACTTTTGACTCAGCTTTGGAGCTGAGAAATCAAACGGCTGCCACCGTGGGTCTGTGCCCCTGGTGTTGACCCGGTGAGAACGGGATTGGCCTTCTCCTGTTTTCTGAAAGGATCAGTCCCATGCTCCCAGGAGTCTCCAAAGGGTTGCCCAACAGGCCCCATCGCTGAGGAGGGTTACAAGCAGCATTCAGGGGCCCTGGCGTGCTGGCGGGACTGGAGGCAGATGACACATGCATTAGACTGTTCTGTGGATTTTCCTGAGTCCACAGACTGTCATTTCTAGCTGATTCGGATACCAAACAAACCACTCTCCAGATATCAACTGAATCGAATCAGAAGGTCATGGCCGCTGTCAATTGCCTGCAGCATGCCAACCCTTCTAGAAACTCTGGATTTTGAGAGACTGTTCACGGTATTCTCTTTGCTCACTCAAGAGATTTGCACCCCACAAGTACTGCCCTCTCTACCTAGGATCAGCCTGTGACTGAGTCCAGCTAACACTCGAAATATCTGGGACCCACGGACCGGCTGAAATCCTGATCCCAGGAAAAGGCTTGGAGGCTGAAGCCTCCAACATCAGAGGAGGTTCACATGAGACAACCTCTGCTCCTGGTCTCCTTAGAGTCAGAGTGACAGCACAAGGGAGCATGGGAAGGATGGACTATAGACCCCTGGTAGCAGATCCTTAGTGTTCTGTGCTCATCACTGGTATGAAATAAATCCTTGAGTCTGTAATTCTCAGCCAAGGAACACTGAGGGAGCAGACTTGGTCTGGGAAAAATAAAATAGCTGAAATGTCTTCACAACAAACACCGTTTGCAGCATCGGACCTGGTCGGCACTTGCCAAAAGAGCAGAACCAGGTGCAGCCGCGCACTCCCGGTTCTCAGCGGGCTGAGTGGAGGGACCCCGTGAGCTTGCAAGTTCAAGGTCATGGGGCCCATGGTGTGTTGCAGTCCCCTATCTAGAAAGCAAACAAGAGCAAGCGAGCAAGAGAGAGACAGAGACAGAGAGAGAGAGAGAGAGAGAGAGAGAGAGAGAGAGAGAAAGAGAGAGAGAGAAAGAGAGAGAAAGAGAGAAAAAGAGAGAAAAAGAGCAAGAGAGTAAGAGAAAGAAAGGGAGAAAGAGAGAGTAAGAGAGAGAGAGAGACAGAGACAGAGACAGACAAAAAAGCCAAATCAATATACCTTTTAAACTTGATTCAACTTTGGTAGCCCCCATAGATAAGGACACTATGAAATGAGAAAGTCACAGGCACACTAAGGGGTGGGAAGACTTAAAAGCTCTTTTGAGCAGATGTGTTGTAGGTTCTTTAATGCGTCGGTTTTGACTATAATTTTATGACATGCATAACTTTGCAAACTTTCCCCCTTCTAAATACCTTTACTAGGCTGTGTCTCGGGGATACTAATATCCTAATTTTGAACCATTTATTTCTGTCCACATGTATGAAACTCAACTTCTTCCTGTATTTTATAACTGAATTTTCCCCCATAAGAAGACTAACACTCAGTGCCTACTGTATTTTAGTGCTATGCCTAATGAAACACGTTCTATCATTTCAGGGGTATTTTGAACTTCAAACACAGGTTCCTTCTTTGTTCTCTAAGTAATGTGTTAATTGTTTATCTGTTAACATATCAAGTGGCTTCAGATTTCATCCCTTGTCACCTCACTTTGAACAGACACTGGAAACGAAATGAAAAGAGTTTAACTTAGGTACTAGGGACACATAACAATCATCAAAGATGTCGTTCACCTGTGGGAGCATGGCTGAGAAACTGGGCGACACCCTGGTGTGATGTCGGATGTGTCAGCTGACAGTTGGTTCACATCCAAGTACCTTTTACCTGAGGCGCTCACCTTGCTGTCCCGAAAGCAAGTCCTGAAACCTCTTGTGTTTGTGTTTTTAACCAGAATGTCTGAGCATAAAGTTAATAGCTCCCGTGGATTGAGGTGGCTGAGCCTATCTCATCCAGCCCCGCCCCCTCTCCTGACTGAAACAAACTAAGCTGGAAGAGGGGTGGGGGAGTGCAAGAGGGGGGACACATTTCTGAGAAGGAATGAGTTTCCACTTTAAGAAAAATGGTTCATTTAGTACATCTCTTGGTATTAGCCATTTAAACAGATTGAGTTTCGTTCGCACAATGTAGCGTCTTCATGACCCTCAGGGAAAACCTAATTCCACCGCACTGAGAGGCCTGGAGGCCTGTGGTGTGGCAGAGCCTCTCCCCAGCATCCACCAACACAAGAGCACCACCCTGGACTGATGCTCGGG
>NW_021604615.1:8576592-8633815 GCF_004785775.1 Grammomys surdaster | reverse complement strand
CCAGCATCCTGGTTTCTTTCCCTGCACGGCCACTTCCTGAATCAGTCACCTTAATTCTGCTCCGTGCTGGCACGCCCCTGCCTTGTGTCTTTCTCTCCCACCTTCTGCCCTATCAAAGTGACACCAAACGTTTACTTCCACATCCATGGAATGCACTCGGAATTAATCTTGGCTGCCTCCCAGGCACCTTGGGTCTGCTCCGACCCCAGCTTCAAGGACATCAGCCTTGATTTCTTTCAAACCCAGAGCTTGCTTCTCTGTCTCGGGTGCGAGCGTCTCTTATCTTGCCCATCCCTAGAGACGCTGGCACTCCTCCAGGCTATGCACTTGTGCCTTGAAAAAGAGAAACAGCTCAAATTCATTAGGGAAGGAAGAATACATCCTAAGTACTCAGTACGGGGAATTGAGAACTTCTCTCTCTGTGACGGGGAAACATACTGCCCTGATGTTAGCTTAGTATGCTGCAGCCTGGGAAACTCTAGCCCGTGGTGGGAGTGAGCATGCGCAGTGTAATGACGGTTGAGTCGTCCACACTCTGGGCTCCACAGTCCAGGCCGAAAGCCCTCTATCAAGTTCTTTCGAGAAGACTGAAGAGTGCCATTCGTTGGTCACTTCATCACAGAACACCCCATGAACTTAAAATCCATGTCCTCTTGGACAACCCGATTGTTCTCCTCTAGAGCTGTGCCATGAACCTCTCAAATCTGTCCGTTTAGAAATCCTGTTCATGTTGGGTAATCCATCTAGAGTTACACCCACGAGTCTCTCCTCCCTGGACAAAGTAGAAGACTCACTCCGTCCTCTTTCACTTAGAGCTTTCCTATGGCCCAGCGCATCTACTCATAGGAAAATGCAAACTGAAAGTCTACCTGTGCAAACCAGTCTGCACACTAAGGAAGCCAGGCAGTAGTATGGGAGAGTCATCGCATGGAGCACCACGACACAAAAAAAGTAGCAAAAACTATTGGGGCCAGTGATGTGTTTATAAAAAGATAAGGAGATAGAGAATATGTTCTATGGGGTGTGGTGAGGCGTGGGGAAAGGGGGTGTCTCAGCAGGCCCATGCCGAAGCATCCCTTCCCCCTGAGGGACCAGCCACACGACGGTATAGCATAGAATAGAGTTTATTCAGGGCATGGGGAGGGGAGTTAAGAGGATAGTAGAGAGAGAGAAAAGCAGAGAGAGGGAGAAAGTAGAAAAGTAGAGGCCGGCCATGAGAACACGGAGAGAGGGGGAAGGGGAGGGGGAAGGAGTCAGGGGACAGAGGGATCAAGAGAGATCAAGAGAGCAAGAGAGAGAGAAGGGGGCAAGCAGCTCCTTTTTATAGTGGACAAGGCCTACCTGGCTGTTGCTAGGTAACTGTGGGGCGGAGCATACTTGGCTGTTGCCACATTGCTGTGGATGCGGAGTTTACACAGAATGCTAACCTCCAGTTTCACCAGAAGGCTTGAATCGGCAAGGACTTGTAGCGCCCAAGGTTTGTGAAGGCCTGGAAACCGCTGGGGATTTTACTTACTGAACTGATGGGACTGAATGGGAGAGTCAGAACCTAGGAAAGAGGCGTGAGGAGTTCGTGCTTGGGGATGTGAAGAAGTCCTGGCAATGATGGCGAGAAGCGACCGTGGCAACCGCAAAGCCACTCGACTGTTTGCAACGCCACAAACGCGCACATCAACAGCCTAGGCAGTCCAAGGACACACAGGGAAAACACACATGCTCAGATCCTCCATGGTTGTCACAACAGCCTTTGGACAACTGTGTGTTTCTCTCTCGCCCATCAAGCAGGTAGTCAGTTCTTGGCAAAGTCCAGCGTGATGGCATCTTCCAATATCATTCGATTTGATTCTTCCAGGAGACAAAGGCGGATACCACAGAGCAGGGCTGGGGCCTCCAGATGGCTTCTGCTTCAGGGCCAATTGCAAACCCAGCCTCTAGAACTTAACCACCTATCAGTTAGGGATTCAGATCCCCTCTTCGGGTCAGATTAATCTGCTAGACCTCACAGAGCTGAGGGAAACATGTTTCCTAGTTTATTATGAAGGGCCCCTTAAAGGATACAAATAAAACATTTAGATGAGACACATGCAGGCCTCCATCTAGAAGGGTCCTAAGCACACAGGTGCTTCTAACCCCCAGGGTGATGGCCCAACTGCAGTGTGAGTAAGCGCTTACTCGCCTCCAGGGAGCCTCCATATGTTCCTTACCCAGATCTTTACAGACACTCCACTGAGGTCAGGACATGGATAGATGTGTAGAAAGGTTATGGTACAGAAGGGTTTGACTTCAGTCCAACTGAGTGGAGAGAACGTTCTGTGTGTTCAGACTCTTAACCTCTGAGCACGTCTCCCACCTAAGAGTAAGGAAGAAGTCTATGGAATGGGCTCCTGGGATACGCTATCGTTCCGAGTAGGTCAGAAAAATGTCGTTATGGCCAGCACCAAGCCAGAGGCAGGAAAAACTAGAGCATGTCACCGTGCCCCACCGTCAGAAGAGACCGGACTCAGTGAAAAGACATGAAAGGAGGACTTTTGCTTTCCGGGGCTTCGATGCTCCAAGCGTGATCACGAGACACTTTTGCCTGGATCCCTTAGGCCTTCCAGAGCTGCTTCAGGGAACAAGGCCAAAGGGCAAATGCTTTAACAACAGATGCACTGATTGTTCTAGTCACTCAGCAAATAACCAAAGCCGTGGGGATTAGGAGTCGGAAACCTCAGACAAAACCCAACACATACACATATATATTATTATATGTTATGTGCGTATTGTATGTGTACATCTATGTGTTATGTATATACATATGAATACTACAATTTTCAGGTCTCATGTTATCTGTGTCGTTTGTGGCCTGATTATGTCTATTCCCAAAAATTCATCCTTTGACCCCTTACCCTCAAGTAAGGCCAAGGAGGAGGGTTCTTTGGGGGCGATGTGGGAATAGGAGGGTGTACCCTCATGATTAGCTTACTGCTTTATAAAGGAGACCTAATGAGTGTCATTGTCCCAGCCCCCATGTGAGAGAACACAGATAAAATGCTGTCTATGGAGCAAGAATTAGGTCACACGAAATGGAACACCGTGGTCCTTTGACGTTGGACTTCATGTCTAGGACTATGAGAAGTAAACTTATCTACAGCAGAGTTTCTCAAACTGCGGGTTATGATCCCTTTGGGGGTCAAGTGACTCTTTCATAGGGGTTACCTAAGACCGTCAGAAAACAGATACTACTTGCATTGTGATTCATAACTGTAGCAAAATTATAGTCATGACATAGCAATGAAAATAATTTTATGATTAGAGGTCACCTCAACACGAGGATCTGGATTACAGGGTCACAGAGTTATGAAGGTTGAGAACCACGCTGTTCTATGGCTTGCAAGTCGATAGTATTTTGTTAGATCATCCCTGAATGGACAAAGGAATGTATTACATCCCAGTGAAAATGACGAAAGCGGAGCCAGGTGGAGGTGGGACATGACAAAGCACTGGGACAAAGGCTGGAACCTCTGTATTCCCTGCAGACAGGAGCTCAGCTGCCCCTGTTGGATAATGATGAATGTTCCCAAGATCTGATCCAGAACCTTAAAATCCTGAGCATCTCCTGTCCCTTTGTCAGCACCAGTGGCTTGCCTGGGCAGCCCTTACCTTCGCCGTCTGTTGGATGCCAATGAGTACTGGTTACCGGTACTCTGTTCCCTGTGGCTGCATGGATTCCTGAGTGGTTCTGAACACTTCTACCAGCCAGGGCTTCCATCTGCCTGACATGAGGCCCTCTGATAGAAGAGCCCTCACCCAGTGGCACAGGACTCTAAAGAGCTGTCAGATATCAAGTGTGTGCTGTAGGGGTCAAGGACTGTCTGCTTACCAGGTAACCCAGACCTCACTGGGAAGAATAAGAAAGCCTGTCCCTGCTCTGACTTGCTATCTCATTCCATAACTTTATATATATATATATATGTGTGTGTGTGTGTGTGTGTGTGTGTGTATGTATGTATGTATATGTATGTGTGTGTGTGTGTGTGTGTGTGTGTATTATATCCCATGGCATCAGTATACGATATTCTGTAATACAACTTCTAATCTGCACACAGCATCCCACTATAGAAAAATCGGTTTCCTGGGGTGACATGTCTACAAAAACCTGACCACTACCCATGACCCACATTTCTCATTTGGGATTTACACAGTTGTCTGGTAGCAGGAAACACGTAAGGCCAGGCAGCACAGAACAGCTCGTGTGTGATCTTAGCTTGTCCCAACAGAGTCCTTCTCAGATCTGCGTTTATATTATAAACAAAATCACATACAATAAATAAGTTTAAAATCACCTTTAAGCCTGGCAAATAGAAAACAAACAAGTAACATATTCATCTTCTAGACTCATCTAATTTGTGAATCTGACCAGATTAGCACTGTTTTATCAAAACTCACTTTGGGATATTTGAGGCCCTCATATCAGATGACTTTCCTGAGTGTCCCTGAACTCAAAATATCTAAACATTACTTATAAAAAATTTTAAAAGATAATTTTAGCCTGATTCAGTGACACATACCTGCTGGGCTACATCTCCAGCCCAAAAGTCTGTTAATTTTCAAATTGCAACTCAAACACCATAGGGAGTCTGACCTTAGATATATGTTTAAATACTGGAAAAAAAATACATTCAAATGTTCCCTCATGGTTACTTCTGAGAATGGATTGTTTTGTGTTTTCATCTGTATAGCTTACTGAATTTTCTTATTTTTGTGCAATGCTGATATGATTCTTCAATCATTAAAAAGAAATTAATCAGCCGGGCGGTGGTGGCGCACGCCTTTAATCCCAGCACTTGGGAGGCAGAGGCAGGCGGATTTCTGAGTTTGAGGCCAGCCTGGTCTACAGAGTGAGTTCCAGGACAGCCCGGACTATAAAGAGAAGAAACCCTGTCTTGAAAAACAAAAAAAAAAGAAAAAGAAAAAGAAAAAAAAAGAAAAAAAAGAAAGAAATTAATCTGGTAACGGAGACACCGTGATCGTAAAATGCCCTACCACCCCATCACTACCACCCTTATCCAGGCTCCCATTAGAGAGTATGCAAACCCAGAGACTCCCAACCGTGTGAGAGTTGACTGACTGCTTTGTGTGTCAAGGGACTATATTCATGCCTTTCTCTGTTTGAAAAAGAAATAGTTAATTCTGTTCTCTCTAAATAAAGAACATAGTCTCTCAAGTGTAACTGTACTTGGGGGAAAACATATAGCCTCTCCAGTAACCATTCTTGTTTAACAATAAGAGTTTTTACATTGTTAGTGACTCAGAGAGTCTAAGGACGCTGCCGCTGTTATGTAGATCACCGGTTCACATCCTCCCAGGAACAACACTGAAAAGAGAGCAGAGGTTAGGGACACTCACTGTGTCTTTTGCTGTTTTAAAGCAGATGTGGGGGAAGTTGAGAGACCTCAGTGTAGCTGTTTAAACTATAGTGGAGAAAAAGACCCAAGTGAAATCAGGGATCAGAATAAGCTGATCTTAGATTCCTTTGAGGGTGTGTCAAGGGTAGAAAGAGCCTGCGTGGCTACCAGCTGCTCTGTACTAAACAGCATCCTGGCCATTGTCTTGTTTTCTAGGAGCAGAACTGAGGTTAAATGTTTTTCTATTGCTGCGTTTACAATCATTTGGGGTCCAGCGGAAGGATCAGTCAAGCGATGTCTTGTTTTTTGCTTTGAGTTTTTCCGGTCCTTTCCTTTCCCTAAGCGATTCCATCTCCTTCAGAGCTGCGACACACACACACTGTACACTTGCAGATGCCATTCTGGGCTTTCAAAAACTGTAATTTTTTTGTGGCTGTGGGGCTCTGGCTACTGGCGGATTGAACTCAGTGACCTTTGGCAGCAGGCACGGATTGTTAGGTGCAATGGGGAATTCTGGGAGTGGGAGGAAGCCAAGTGTCCTGGTGAGATCCAAAATGACTGGGCTGGAACTCTGGACGCTCAGAGCTGCGGTGGGTCTGGATGATGCTACTGGTGCCTCGGGACTAGTCTCAGCAGCTCTGCCAAACTACGCGCTCTATGACCTACAGTAAAGTACATTCCCCCGAGGGAGCCACAGAGAAAATAAAGAGGTTGAACTGGGTTGGTGGTTTTCACCATGACATTTTGGCCATGGGAGCCCTGTGTTTAAATGAACTTAATTGTACAGAGAAAACCAGCCAGGCGCAGAGCAACCTGAAGCCGCTGCCCTTCAGGTGGAGGCCTGAGCCCCTAAAGTCTGGCACCCTTCTGCCACAAACCAGTTTAGACCCTTATTTTTTTCATATGGCATCTAAATCTCTCTGAGTCGACGTACAGTAGAGGAAAGGGGACTTCCTCTTGAGGTGGCAAGGCTGTTCATCTGGCCAGCCACACAAGCCTTAGGAAGTTCCTCTCTTCCAGTTTAAACACTGAACAAAAGAGTCAGAATGGTGACTAGAAAGTAAATATGAGATCTAGGTGGAAGGCAAATCACTTCCTCCTAGCAGTTCTGGTTCTTAGGCTGGTCTATGAATTCATTTTAACGTGAGATAGTATGGAAGAAAAGCATTTTGGTCTTCACCCATTCGTGGGGGAGTTCACTGGAACTTAAATGCTATGGGGTGCTGCAGAGAGGATGTTGGAGGCGGCTGTGCAGCAAGACGGACTCTCTCTGCTGATGAAAGCTGTCTGGGAGCCACTCTCTGACTGGCTGGACCCATTTGTTGGCAGCATTTCCCTTATGTATGCGCACAAAGGGACAGTGTATACTTTATTCAAGGCAATCAAGGTGAAAAGTAGAATTTGCTCAACACTAGCTGGTTCTCAATTCCTTTTAAACCAGAATCATCAACACGGCAAAGAAGCGAGTTTTAGAGGATGATATATTTGGATCTTCTTCCGGCCAAGATGGCTGAGGTTGGTCCTACCACAGCCACTGCACTCCAGCGCTTGATGGCAGCTTCTGCTCTTTCTTCCTCGATCACCAACTCTTCTGAGGAACTCTATTGACAGTGGCCTAGCCTGCCAGCCTCACAGAGGTGAGGAGAGGCTCCAGTCATGGTTCCATCAGCACCTATTGATTATTTGCTGGATAGGGTCCTGATCTAGGGGTGGAGCAGGGTTTCACAGCGATTAGATGTAGCTCAGCTCCAGGATGGCTGCCATGGACACCCTAGCATGACCATCCTGTACTAAAACCTTCCTTGAAAATCAGAGTATGCGCTGGGCGGTGGTGGCGCACGCCTTTAATCCCAGCACTTGGGAGGTAGAGGCAGGCGGATTTCTGAGTTCGAGGCAAGCCTGGCCTACAGAGTGAGTTCCAGGACAGCCAGGACTACACAGAGAAACCCTGTCTTGAAAAACAAAAACAAAAACAAAACAAAACAAACAAACAAAAAGACAAAACCAAACCAAAACAAAAAACCAACTCATCTCATGAATTTGAACTGAAATCACAGAGCATAGGAGAAAATCAGGAACATCTATAGTGTTGCTTCCTAGGGAAAAAAACCAATCTGTGGTTAAGATTATAGGATGCAGAAAGGAAAAGTGAATAGGTTGGGGGGGGGGGTCAAGGCTTGGTGCTGGAGTATGCAGTTGGCATGTGGAGGCCCTGGGTCTGAGCTCCAGAACCACAAAGAAAAACATTTATCCTGAAAATGAGCCCTCAGTGGAATCCAAAACTCTCCCAGTAGCTAAGGGCCTTTTTTGAAGGACATAGCTGATCACACCCCAAGGAAGTGATTCCCAGAACTTCCACCAGCAAGAAGGAGAAACAGACATGACATGGGTTTGCCTGCTCCTAACGCTTAAGTTCTTCAGTTAAAAACCCAACCCAGTGTCTATAAATAAAACAAAAGAAGACTGGAAGACAGTGAAGAAAACAGTCAGCCTCATCTGACCTCAGCTCCAGGGCCCTTGACTGACACTTCCCAGACTTGGAACTGAGGGGGCCAGCAGCCTGCTACACCATGAAGGGAGACAATGACAGTCCCCAAAGAAGTCTGTTCCCTCCGACTGATGGCAGGAAAGGAAGCCTTAAAGTGTTCTGGGGAGAAGGCACTCTGCTCCAGATAGATACCCCAGAACATCTCAAGGTTGTGAACTGCAAAGATCCAAGCATGGCACCCACAGTGCCCCAGTGTTCACGTCTGGTTGAGGTACATGCCCTTGTGGCCAGCACTGAGTGCCCGAGGTCTCTGTGCAATGGAAAACGGCTGAGCTATCTGGAAAAGGACTATGCTCGTGGCGTCGTAAGACTTGAACAAACAGAAGCATTTTTTTTTTCTTTTTTCAAGACAGGGTTTCTCTGTGTAGCCCTGGCTGTCCTGGAACTTACTCTGTAGACCAGGCAGGCCTCGAACTCAGAAATCCGCCTGCCTCTGCCTCCCAAGTGCTGGGATTAAAGGCGTGCACCACCACTGCCAGGCAGAAGCATTTTTTTTTTTTACTTGAAGGGCAGGATAAGGTATACTGCTTGAGTTTAAATAGCAACCTTGAATATTGGTGTCTACCATTCCTTGACCTGTGTTCTGTAACTCTAGCTGCTTTGGGGAAGACAGACCTTGAATTCACCATGGAAAGCATCATAGACTCCATCAAAGAACCAACAATCTGAGGGATGCAGCTTAGACCTGGGGCAGGTGCCTAGCACATGAATTCCCAGCAATGCAAACACACACACACACACACACACACACACACACACACACACACACACTGGAGAAACACAGAAGAAAGAAGGCATGTGAAAAGATCTTCCCCCCAATGGTGTGATATTATTCTGGGGTTTCTTGAATGTCAAAAGTACTAGAGGGTGCTATGACAAGTGTCTATGTCCCCTATTGCCTCATGGGTATCTTGTTGAAGGCTAAGCACTTGGGCTGTGGTCTGCCTGGGATGCAATAAGGTCATGAAATCCAGGTTGCGTTCAGCTGTGGATGTTGCCTGGACTACATCGCTAAGATGAGTCTTTGGGAATAGTGAGCCTGAGGCACTCATAACCTAAAGGACCTGCTGTATCTTAACATGGTCTTGTAAAGCAAAAGTAGACAAACCTGTGATCAAGCAGCCTTCTGAGTTACCCGCAGGCCAGTGTTCTCGAGAGCACTGTCTCACTCCACACTCAGATGAGGGTGCACTGGTATCTGGCATTGAATGTTTGGAAATATAAAATGCAAAGTCCATAGTCAAAGTGGGCAGGCGGACTCATGGGTAAGCTATAAACAGCCAGGAGTTCCCATACATTTCCCTTTATAAGTCTTGAAGGTCAGCCGGGCAACAGTGATATAGACTAGTGTTCTTTTCTCTGATGATCACACGGCCCTCATCACAAGCAGTACAGCAAGAGAGGCCACAGAAACAAATCCAGCATTTCTACATCACTGGATACTTAAGACTGACGTATAAGACCCCCAGAGTCAATGTCGATTCTCCATGTCCAAGAGAAACCTCCCAAAATTACAAGTGACATGACTTGTTCCGGCAAAACCAGAGCAAACATTTGGGGGACACACATTCCAGGTCTCATACTTGGGAGTGGTATACACACACACACACACACACACACACATATACATTTACCTATGCAAATTGCTTTGTCCTGGGAAATGTCTTCAATCCAAGCAGGCGATACTGTCACAATCATGGGATAGTATATAGGAAATTGATGTGTCACCACCATGCGGTTCACCTAAATGTTCCACTGATGTTGACCTTGCTCTAGGGACACTTGCTGGGTGAAAAAAAAATTAGAGGGGAAGAGTGGCCATCAGTAAGACAGAGAAACCCACTGGGAGAAAATGGTGCTATTGGCACAAAGATAAAAGACCTGGAAGAAGCCATGGGGTCTGATTTTCAAACTAGAAAAATGATTTCGGCTTTTGAATTAAAACAAAACAAAACGAAACTACATTTTGATGTTGGTTCTGATTATTCAGTGCACTGCACGTGCCCCGGCCGACCTTGAAAATTATTTATCGTGAAAGTAACTCGAGAGAACACAGAGCTATAGAGAAAGAAGCTACCGATCACTGCTGCTCGCACGGCCTGGGGCCTCTATGCCAAAGACAACTGCATGTTCTTGGGAGCAAATGAGGACATCTGTGTGTCTTGTGCTGGAGTCTGAGGGAGAGTAGACAGCCCCACAGAGGACAGAGAAGTCTGATCTATCCTCAGCAGCTAGAGATGGAGCCGGGAGGTTGTGTTCAGATCCTATCTGTGGCACTGTGTCTGAACAAATAAGGCTGTGCCTTGGGGAAATACGCAGTAGGAGGTGAGGGAAGTCCAGATCCCCCTGCCTGCCTGTCTCTGGCTGGCTTCTGCTAGTTTTGTCATGGACTAACTCCTTGTCTCCCCGTAAGAGTCACGTGCTCTGCAAACACAGTCAGTCCAGAGACCAAATAAACGTGGCATTTGTGGTAATCAGCCTCAGTGGACAGAGCTTGGTCTATCACTGACTTTTGCCCTGTTTACAACGCAGGACAAACCAGAGAAAGGCACCCACACTGAGATTGTCCAGTGAGGCCCCAGCTGAGCATGTGGGCCCCCACCAGGGACCTAGGAACTCTAGCCACTGTAAGCTTTGAGTTCTGGGTACAGACTCCCGTAGCCCACTGGAACCCCACCCTCTGCGGGCCTCCACCATGGATGGCTGCAGACGTCTGCCCTGTACCAGGAATACTGTAAACCTCTTTCCTGGGGGCCTTTATTTATGTCCATGCTCTGGAACACATGACTAAACTAGGTAGGAGATCTTGGGGAAGCCTGGCTAAGTAAGGTAAAGACAATTAACAGGACCCTAACTGTCAGTACTGGCTCCTCCATAGAGGCTCACAACCTCCTGGGACCCGTTGACAGTTGCTTACACTCCTATAGTCATGTAACTAACCTCAGCATGATTCCTCCCAAGACACCATCACCAATACAACAGGGCTCTAATTTATTGGTAGTCACCATGTCTGGCAATTACAAGGTTAATAATGGGAACATAGAGTGTCTCTAACCACCACAGAAATGCCACTGCAGCGAAAAAGCTCTAAATTTCTCGGGGGGGGGGGGGGGGGGGGGGGGGTGGTGGTCCTAGATTTTTAACCATGGAGGAGGGAGGTAACATTAGTAACCTGGAAGAAAATGAGCCTATCAGATTAGGAATAATGTAGCTTTTGCCATATATAGCCCTTTGGTAGGTTGATATTATAATGCATATAATTTTAAAACATTTCCAATCTGCAGATATAGTTGCTGGATAGGAACCTGGAGGCAGGAGCTGATGCAGAGGCCATGGAGGGATGCTGCTTACTGGCTTGCTCCTCATGGTTTGCTTAGCCTGCTTTCTTATAGGACCTAGGACCTTCAGCGCAGGAATGCCCCCACCCACAATGGGCTGGGCCCTCCCCCATCAACTACGATTTAAGAAAATGCCCTACAGCTGGATCTCATGGAGGCATTTTCTCTTTTTTTGTTGTTTTTGGTTTTGGGTTTGGGGTTTTTTGTGGGTTTTTTTGTTGTTGTTGTTTTGCTTTTGTTTTTTTGAGACAGGGTTTCTCTGTATAGCCCTGGCTGTCCTGGAACTCACTCTGTAGACCAGGCTAGCCTCGAACTCTCGAACTCAGAAATCCACCTGCCTCTGCCTCCCAAGTGCTGGGATTAAAGGCGTGCACCACCACTGCCCGGCTGAGGCATTTTCTCAATTGACTTTTTTTTCCAAACGACTCCAGCTTTCCACAAGTTGACATAAAGGGGCTGGATGCAGAGCAGTCCTGATCTCTGACACTCAGCCACTGTCAAGGGAAAGCAGCTCAGAAATGATCCTCACATCAGCAGTGTCAGCGGTCGGTGTGAGCTGGGGCTTCCCCTAGGAGGCAGGTCCTTGGCGCCTGAGGAAGGCTTTGTTTCACTGGGCTTTGTTTTTGTTGCTGTGCTAGAGATCAAAGCCCAGCCTAGCACGAGCTACACAAGCCCTTAACCACAGAGTTACATCCTCAGTCCCCAAATCTACCTAGTGATATAAAAGAAACGTTATGTCGGCAGATATAAAAGAAACATTATGTCAGCGGGGGACCGCAGTGAGCGTCCAGTCAAGGCACCCTCGGCTTTGACTACTTATTCTGTGAGACCCCTTCCTTCAGTTCATACTCCTCCTCCCAGAACCTGTATGTTTGTTTACACAGACCAGCTATTCTTACAGACCATCCGACCACACATCAAAGCCTGAGACCAAACAGGAACCCCCACCCCAGATGTCTGCAGTCTGCTTAGATAAGAAACAGCAGGTTGCAGGGGCCCCGCCCTATGGTTCCTCAGACACAACTTTCGAATGTTGTTTTTCCTTTGTCAAAATTTGTTTGGATACTCTGAACGAGTCCCTTAGTCCCTCTCCCTCCCTGTCTCCTTTCCCTCCATTCATCCTTCTTCCTTTCCTCTCAGAGAGCTCTCCATGGAGAGCTAAAGATCTTAGTAATAATTGCATTAGTTCAACTGTGTAAAGTTTCTGACCTACCTTTCCCTAGACGATACACTGTAGCTGACTGAGGAAGGGAGGTCTGCTGTAGAAAATCAGGGCTTTCTTGCCTCCATTGACTGTGGCCATTGTACATGTCACACCAGTGTCTGTGGTCATCTGATCCTTGTCACTAGTGGGACTCTTGTGCACCTATGGGCTTCTACGTCTTACCCCTTCAATAAGGAGATTAAAAGCATCTAAATGTCTATAAACTATTCTTATACTTACTTTAAAGTTAGCTTCTTTTGTGAGGAAGGAGGGGTGCTTCGAGACAGGGTTTCTCTGTGTAGCCCTGGCTGTCCTGGAACTCACTCTGTAGATCAGGCTGGCCTCACACTCAGAGTCCTGCCTGGAACAAATGGCTAACCCAGGTACCTGTTTAACATATCAAAGAGGACAGCATCCCTCAGTCCCTACCTCTTACAGGGGTAAGGCTGGCATACCCTGTCCCCTACCCTAAACTTCTCCAGCCCAGGGTCTTGGCTGCCCTTTCCCAAGCTGCCCTTCCCTATATAATCCAGCCTTTGGTTTACCTAGTCTTTTCGTCTTCCCTGTGGAGTCTTCTTGTGCCCCGAACCGCCCCCCCGCCCCCAACATGTTCCAGCTCTGGGTCTCGCTGACTCTGGCTACACTCTGCCTTTTATCTACAATAAATCCTCTCCCCCACCATACCCAAGAGCAGTCATGGCCTCCTTTTTTGTGTCTTTTTTTTATTCGCTTCTGATTTTACCAGTTTGAGGGCATTTCAAGATGTTTCCCACAAAAGACACCGGCTTACAGTGTTTAGTAGATGTTTGTCAAGTGTCTTAAGGTATTACTATTGTGATAACGAGCCACGGCTTACTATGAAATTCCATGAGTTTGGAAGTTCGCTTGAGAATTACTATTTTTTTTTCAATTCCTCTGACATAAATAGGCGTATAAACTTAGGCATTAGCTAAACACTCGTGGTTTATGCCGTTTTAGTCGGAATTAAGAAGCCCTGTCCTCAGTCCCAGAAATGAAACCCAAAGGAAAGGCAGTTTCCTCTCAGCTGTTTACAAGGAAGCTCAATTTCTAAGCCAGAGTGAGTTCGGCCATATGCCACTGTGGGCTGCTTACCTGTGGGAAATCTGGAATGTTCCCCCACTTGTCAGGGGCTCTGTTTCTGTGTGCCACTTCAGTTGTGTGGCTGCCTCTCTCGGATGTAATGCCACTATATATTCCATCTATATGATGGAATCACCAAGTACACATGGGTATTGCTGCCGGTTGCTTTTTAAAAGATCGTCCATCCCATAATAAGTGTGTCCTATTCTATTGCCAAATCCTAAGTGATGGTTTCCCCTTGGTATATACTTAGCACTCAGTGGCCCTCACCGATGGCTGCTTCTGCTCCTGTCGTCCGTGTGTCCTTGGTTGGAAGGTCTGGGCCTCATGACAGCCTGGTCATCAGACTTCCCGGCAGCTAGCAATCTGATTAGGTCTTGGTGATGCAGATCGTGGATGGCAAAGTGCAGCAACGTGTTTTTCACCTTGGATCCCGAGACACCTGGAGTTTCCTCAGACAGACTCTTGCCCCTCGAAGTCCTGATCTGTGAACCAAGGTGAGCCCAGACAATACATAACAAGCCTAGGTCATCCCAGCCATCTGATCTGAATTGCTGTCCAGGGACTTTTATGTTAAAGGACTATTTGTCATACGTAACCAACTAAAAAAATGTGTGTCAGATAATCCACTAGGTCTATTGTGGATGTCTGAATGACGGATGTCCCCGAGGGCTCACTCGTTTGAACATTTGGTCCCCGGTTGGTGGTGCCATTCGGGGTGGTTTAGATGTGGCCTCAGTGGAAGAACTACATCAGCAGAGGTGAGCTTTGGGAGTGTACAGCCCTCTCTACTTCCAATTCTGCTTTCCGCTTGCTGCTGAAAATGCGAGCTCCCAGCTTCCTCCTGACACCTTGTGTGCTGCTTGCTGCCCTTGATTTACTGTCATAACTGTCTCTTATCGCTCTGTAACCATCGGCTACCTAACCGTGACCATCAACTCTTCCCACTGTAACTGTCGGCTATGAAACCATGATGACCAACTCTTCCCTCTGTAGTCATCGGCTGTGTAACCATGACAACTCTTCTACTCTTCTATGTGTTGTTCTGGGTGATGGCGGTTTGTCACAATCGAAAAGTAACACATAGACCTATACTTGCAATGACTTTTCTGAACCCAAATCCTCGATGCAGACACGAAAAGCATGCAAGTCCCAGGAGGAGGAGGACTAGGAGGCACCATGGACCACAACCCCATCCTCTGCTGAGTCTTACTGCCCTGGGAAGTACCGTAGCCTGCACAGACTTGAAGTTCAACTCTGGCTTCAAAGTGAGAGGACACTACACAACCATTTGCCTGGGAAAGCTTGGGTAGGGCAGCTCCACCATGGGGATGAGAAGATTTCTAGACAGCATGCGACTACCTAAGTCATAAGTAGTAGAAGCAAGAGAAAGGCCCCCTCCTCCTTCCCCTCCTCCCCCTCTCTCCTTCTCTTCTTTTTTCCTCCCTCTCCTCTTCTTCCCTCTCCTCCTCCTTCCTCCTTCTCCTACTCTTTTCCCTCCTCCTCTTCTGGCTTCGAAATATTTCTTATGGCATTAACTGATTTCAGTGAAGTCACCAAGGCAGCTTTGGCTGGTTATTGTCCATACAAAAGTCCTTTCAACTGCATTCTAGAGCCTTTGAGTTTTCTTTTGTCTTGAGGCAGCCAGGGACATTATGCTTTTCTGTAGAGGGTGCCCCCCGGAAGATGGAATGATCAGAGAGTTGTCAGGCCCAGAGCAGGTCCTGCCCGGTTTCATGCACTGAGACCTTCCTGGAGTGTCATCTGGTAGTACTTGTCTCCTTGCTACAACAGAACACTTGACTAAAAAAGACTTATTTTTCTCAATAAAGTTACAATCTCCCTCTGTACACTGACCTACTGTCAGTCTCCCTAAAACACCCACAGAGACACACAGACATACCCAGAAGTAATACACTCCAGCTTCCTGGAATCCCTGATCCGTCAGGTTGACATCTAAAATTCACTTTCAGAAAAACCACATTGGACTGAGTCAACATTTCTAGGACTCCAGCTAGGAAGCTAGTGGGTCTCAAAGCTGGTAGCCCGAGACCAATATACTGGAAGGAACCAACAACCACAGAAGGTTATGGTTTTTGTCTACAAAGTCGCCAGCTCTTTGATGTTTTCTGTTAAGCCATTATACTATCGTAAAAAGAAACAAAGCATTGGCCAGTTCTCTCTTCTCGTCCCTCCAGAACTGGAGGAATTCCTGAGCATTCTTCTCATATCAGTACAGTTGCTTGAGTGCAGTAAGAATCTTGGAAAAGGGACACAATAAGAAACACTGGTTATATTATCAAGGCTCTGACTGGAACAGTATGTAGGGGTGTGTCCGGCGTGATTAGACCCTATAGTATTTGCAGTTGCCTTTCTGGAGTTGATACTTAGGCTGGTGTCTAAGTAGGGTCTCAGCTTTTCATGTAGCTCATTTACTGGCAAGCAGAGGAAACTTAAGAGACCTTAAGATCGGGCTAAGAAAGGAATCCACCCAAGTCAGGTTGTACGGAAGCAAAGTCCGCTGCTGAAATTCATGACTTCATTTTGTAGTCTTGGGCAGCTTTTTTTGTTTTGTTTTTGTTTTTCGAGACAGGGTTTCTCTGTGTAGCCCTGGCTGTCCTGGAACTCACTCTGTAGACCAGGCTGGCCTCGAACTCAGAAATCCGCCTGCCTCTGCCTCCCAAGTGCTGGGATTAAAGGCGTGCGCCACCACCGCCTGGCTTTTTGTTTTGTTTTGTTTTGGTTTGTTTTGGTTTGGTTTGGTTTGGTTTGGTTTGGTTTGGTTTTTTATCAGGTAGCTTTTTAAAAGACAAATCTGAGATTCCCTAGACGGTGGGGTGGGAGTGGGGGATGGAGTCCAACAAGATAACTTACAGCAGCTTTCTGATAAGATAAATTACTTTTCTGGCTATGTGTGAATGGTTGTGTTCTCTCCCAATTCATAAATTGAAGTCTTGATCCTCAAGGAGACAGAGTCGTGCTTCAGATCCTCAAGACGATGTTAGGGCCCTGAGCTGGAAGCACCAGAGAGTTGTCTGCCCTTTCCCACTGAGAACATTGAAGGGAGGGAGCAGACTCTGTGATCAGGGAATCTGCTAGTCTCCAGAACTGTGAAGACAGTATATTAGTAGTCCTGTAAGCCACGCGGCATAAGACATTTTGTTACGGCAGCATAAATTGATTAAGGCACTGCACTCATGTAAATGATTGGTCAAAATCCATTGAGAACAGGTCTGTGAGCAAGAATAACCAGTGTCTGTACAAAAACACTGGCACAAATCTCAAGGTTCAGTGGCTCGGTTTATTTTTGACCGACAAGGAGACTGGAAAGATTTTCAGTAGAAAACTGTAGCACCCCACAGGATGGCGCCTCAGTTTCCCCTGTCTCCCGCCACATCTGCTGCAGCATCACAAACCAAAGCTTCACTCTCCTGCTTCCCTCCCCCCCTAACTCGGAGACTGCGTGAAAGCTGAGTGGAAAGCAGAAGCGGGGCTACCTTTAGACTACCCTGCTGTTCACCTCCAGACCGTTCAAACACAACCTAAGGCACACTATGGACTCAGATAACACTTGGCAACCATTAGTTGTATTTTGTTTTCTTTTACCTTCCTAGAAATTGTCTTCATTAAATGCCCCATCACCTGCAGACCCTAGATAACATCCCAGGCACCAACCCCAGAGGGTGTCTATCTGGTTGGTAACAAACCAAAGAGGCCTGGAGGGAAGTGTGTTCAGAAGGGACCTCAGAGGGCAGATTCCGCCTAGTCAGACTCAAACCACCGTGTCTGGACCCTTTCAGCAGGTCCAGCCATGGCTTCACTCTCCAGCCTTGTAGGGCCCTGTATTAACGAGAAGCCTGTCTAAAGGCTTGTGTGGGCTAGGGCGTGTCATTTGGGAGGTAGCTCGGCGATAAGAGTACGTGTTTATTACCTGCCAGATGCTGGGTACCGTCTTCAGCACTGGAGCGAAGATTATCCAGCATCCTCATTATCCTCATTATAGATTCTTGATCTAGTTCCTCATCCTTTTCATCCCCTGGGTGGTGTCTCCTCACCTCCCCTGCCTTCAGCCATAATCAGGTCATTAAGGTCAGTTAAGGTAGAATGCCCCACCCCACCCCACCCCTGAAGCCTCCTCACAGAAACTTTATGCATGTATGCATACACGCAGGAGGATGAACGGCTCCGTATCTAGATTGCTACCTGTTCTCGCTGTATTGGGTTAACCCACACTTCCCCTCTGTGAGGCCCCCTGCAGTGGTCCCATAGCCTACCCTGGTGGTTCTGAATACAGCCGTCCAAGCGCCACGAGTAATCTTTAACACCTTTAAAATGATTACGACTTTTAAAGAGGGCATAAATATTACCCTTGATAGTGAAGAGTTGGGAGTGATTCATATAAGACAGCGGACACAGGAGTGCTTTTAAAAATAGAATCTGCGAAGGAAGGGCAAATGTAGTTACTATTCTTCTTGGTATTTTATTATAATCGTATAATTTCCTGAGGAGGAAACGGAAAATAATGAAAAGGCCTTGGCCTTTGGCTGATCTGGGAACATGAAGGGAGGGTGAGTGTCAGGAGAAGGAAGCCACTGGCCCTGGCCTGTGGGTGGGGAGGCCTTCAAGGATGTGGGGGACACTTCCACTCTGCTTTCAGAGTGTAAGGAATGAGAGCTGCTCACCGAGCAAGGGAAGAACAACGCTGGGCAGTTGCTGGCGGACCTCAGAGGAGGCCGGCTAACGGCCTCCGTCACTGCACTCATCCGTTACCCTGGGACAGAAAGGACCTGTGTGCTTCCCATTAGATGCTCATGTCCTGTTTGTGATGAGTGTCCCCTCCTGTCTGTTATCTGTGACCTAGAGTTCTCTGAAGAGGCGGTCACCATATCAAAGATCCTGCAGCTGCTGACCTTGGCTGTTCTCAACCTGTGGGTCGAGACCCCTATGGGAGTTAAAGGACCCTTTCATAGGAGTCACATGACACTTTCACAGGGGTCATCTAAGATCACTGGGAAACACAGATATTTACATTACGGTTCCTAACAGCAACAATGTTACAGTTATGGACTAGCAACGGAAATAATTTTATGGTTGGGGTCACCACAACACGAGGAACTGTATCAGAGAGTCACAGGCTTAGGAAGGTTAAGAGCCCTAGAGCATTATGGTTGTGGAAAGACGGAAGGTGGCAAGTTGAGAACCAACTTCATCTTGGGTTATTTTAGTCCTTTAAATAATCTTTTACCTTTGTATCCGACCTAACATTCCTGGGACTAGTAAGTAAAGTTCTCAGCTGTATCATTAACCAGTGTCCTCCTTCAGCCGGAAAGCTAGTGATGTCACCACCTAAGACTTTTAGAAGCTTCTTCCCTGGTATGTAGCCCCTTATCTCATGCTCCCACAAATACAGATTTAAAGAAAAGTGCTGGCTTACGACTTGTTTTGTGACAATAACACTTCGTGACACTTCTTCCATGGTGATTATTGTCTTCAGGCCAACCTGAATCTGTGTCCTGAGCCATGTCACTCATTTGCTTCCGAGGGGAATCCTTCCTCTCCTTCGATAAGAGCTGTGTTGTATCAATCTGCTAATATCTCAGTAAGTTGGGCCTTGTGCATTCTGAACTCAGAGTGAGGCAACACAGTTGATACGTAACTAAGTAAAAAAGGATTTCTACATCAATGAATTCTCTCTTATTCAATAAAGGCCAATTCAGCCTAAAATCTACAGCTTCCTCCCACTGACTGTTCAGGAAAGGATTGTTGGGCAAGATCTTTCTGGATCCCCAAATGAATCTGCATGTGTAAAGACTGTTTTTCATAAAGCCGGACTGTATAATCTCTTACAGTCTTTGACCACAGCATGGCTCGGAGATGAGGGAACCAGTGACCCACACCGCGTCGCCAGGACCTGAGAGATGTCCTTTACAGAGCCAGCATCTCTGCTTTCCCCTCTCCCTTCTGTTCAGAACCATTGAGGTCTTCCACAGAAAGGTTTCAGTGCCATTTAAAAGCGTTCTAGAACTTAGCATTTGGGGTAGCAGGCCTGGCCTTTTGAGTCATCTGGGAATTTCAGTTTAGTTTAACTTACTGGGACCGTCTGACCCTGACAGGGTACAGCCTTAGAGGAAGCCCATGCTGCGTCTGTAAATCACCCCTTGTCTGCTGTGTTTGCAAGTACCCTGTGGCTACTTGTTCTTTGTTACTGCAAGCCTCCAACTGTCCCAGACAGGCCAGGTCTGAGCTGACTTGAGAAGCTTCTCACTTTAATGTTCTTAAACACTTGAAGAAAGTGAAGTAGGCATTTAGTAGTTTACCTACAGTGCTCGTCTTTTCAGAGAAGCATACAGGTGTGGACAGTTTTATTTACCTGTTATGAGTGTGTAGTGTAGGACGGAGCGAGTGTTTGTGAAGGCCAGAAGTCAAGTTGCCGTCTTTACCACTTCCCACTTTATTTTCAAAGATAAGATCTCTTAGACCAGAGCACACTGATTGGCCACACTGAGTGGACACTTGTCTTCTGCCCACCCCATTAGGTCACCATGCCCAGATTTTTTTTTTTCCTGCTGGAGATCTGAACTCAGGCTGCATTAGCCTGAGTGGCACCCTGAGAGATGACGGTCTGTGCCACAACTACCAGAGGAAGTTGAGGACCCAGGTCCAACTGGCACTGCCAACCCACCTACCTGATCACTTCTGGACCCTGGGACCCTTCCATGGACTCTGCTTGACTCTTTCCCCTTCTGGTCAACATATGTCCATCTTTCCATCAGTGCAGGCCTCAAGGCAGCTCAAAGTGACCCTTGTCACTATGCAGGAACCCTTCTCTTTCCCTAGCACCCCCCCTCCCTTGCAGGTGCTCCCCTCTTCGGTGGTCCATACCATTAAAGGACCTTTTAGGATCAACATAGACCACTACCCCTCAGTCTGCGGGTCAGCGAAGCCCCGCCCTCGGCCTCCGTAGCACCAACGGGGCGAGCATGCGTATTGCGCGGCCCCACCTCGCCGTTGCCTTGGTGATCCAGGATGGACCACGCCCATCGGGCTGGGTGAGCGGAGGGCCGGGAGTTGAGGGGCCACCGGTGTGAAATGTCACGTGGCTTTGGTGTGCCCCGGTTCTCGGTCCTTTAGTAAAGCACTCGGCTGGCTGGATTCCCCTGGGGGGCCTACTTTAGGAGGTTGGGGCGGTCCTGGGGACGTAGGGGACCCGCAGGCTGAGTGTCAGGGTGGGGGAGGGCCAGGGCATAGGGGACCTGAGGGACCTGAAGGCTGGAGGAGGGTCTGGGGGCGGGCCTGGGGGCGGGCAAGGGACGGCCGCCCGCAGCTGACCGCCCCTCCACGCCCAGTCCTCCGCACTGTCCCAGCTCCGCGGCGGCCCGGGCGTCCTCCCTCAGTCCGGGAGCGACGCTGCGCCGAGCGGTCGAGCACCCGAGATGTGGAAGCTGAGCCGAAATCGAGTGCTTCTGGACGAGCCCCCAGAGGAAGAGGACGTGCTGCGAGGGGCACCGCCGGCAGCCGCAGCCGCCCCGGCGCCGGTGAGGGCACGCGTGGGGACGCAGGTGCGGGCCGCGGGGTGCCCTGGAGACGAGGTGCAGGTGCACGGGGTCGTGTGCCGGGTGCGGAGTTGGCAGGGACCCGGCGCTTCTCGGGGCTGCGAGGTGACTGGTCCCGGAGGACCCCTCTGATTAGTGGCCGGATCCCGCAGGTCGTGGGCCCCAGAGCCAGCATGTGTGGGGTACCGCGGGGACGCGTACCCCGGGCACTGGCCGGCGGCGCTGCCCTTCGCTCTGCTGCCACAAGGGCTCTGGGGTTCGGCCTGAGACACTGGGGACGCCGGTGACCGCTTCCAGGCCAGGTATTTCTATTCCGGAGTGAGAGACAGAGAAGTCCTGAATCATGGTGCCTGGGACCGCGGTTCGCTCAGACTTAAAGGCTTGGTGTTTTTGTTTTGTTTTTCTTTTAGTAATTATAGCGAATATAAAGTGTGCTGGATATTTATTTGCACAACACGTATTTCCTTTTTTTAAGCCTTTGATCCCCTCTCGCCCCCCTCTCCCGGAAGAAGAGATCAGAGACCTTTATACAGAAAAAGCTTTGGCCCGACAAGTGTAGAGATATGCTTGGAATGTCTAGAATTTTTTAATTAACAGGATCCCAGGTGGATCTGTATGAGGCTTCCCCACCCACCTTCTCGGTCCACTTTTCGTTCCCTCTCCTGTGCTATGAAATTTAGGTCACAAAATAAGCCAATTTTTAAGCATAAAGTTATTTTTTTTAACATTGTGAAAACTGGATGTTGCAAATCTTTCTTTTGAAAACTTGGAAGTCGTCCCGAAATTGCCTCTTCCCTAGTTGGAGCAAAAGAACGTTTGTTAGGAGTGAAGTTTCATTGTAAGACATCTCTTGGGAATTTAATAACGTTGCCAGCTCACCGACATTCCAGCTGATGACTGTAAGCTTTTAGGTATGGTTTGTATCTGAATTTACATTTGAGAAGTTACCTTTTGGTGTCCCTAGAGCTTACCTACCTTTTATTTTCCCTGACTTCAAGGTTTTGTAGCTAGACAGCAACTCTTTTTTTGGGGGGATTGGTTTTTCAAGACAGGGTTTCTCTGTGCAGCCCTGGCTGTCCTGGAACTCACTCTGTAGACCAGGCTAGCCTCGAACTCTCAAACTCAGAAATCCGCCTGCCTCTGCCTCCCAAGTGCTGGGATTAAAGGCATGCGCCACCACCACCCGGCTAGACAGCAACTCTTAAACTCAATAATGAGCATTTATTTGAGGTTTTTAGATTTTTTTTATCATGTTCTAGGCAGCAATGTGTGTTTAAAACTGCTTCATGTGCCTTTTCATGGTTCAGTGGTAAGTTTCTTTTTGGCACTGAATACTATCCCTTTGTCTCCGGAGACCAGTTACCTGTTTACCTGCAGGACATCTTGTTACTTCCTTCCAAGCTTGGATAGCTGTTGCTGATGTTTTTCTGTAAACAGGCAGGGTGGGCTTCCTTTCTGTAGAGTCCCAGCTCATTTAAGTAAGAGTATGTGACTGCTGGGCTGTCATGGAGTACATCTGGTGTGTGTGTGTGTGTGACCTGTGAGTGCAGGCAGGTGTGCATGTGGAGGCCAGAGGACAACTTTAGAGTCAGTTCTTGCTTTCCACGTCATTGAGCAGGACTCCTTGTTTTTACCAGTTCCCAGCTTGCTCCCTTCTGCCTCCGTGTCCCCCAGCTTGCTCGCTCCTGCCTCCGTCCTCCAGCTCCTGTCGGAGTTCTGGGAGTACAGATGCTCTGCCCTGCCTCTGAAATCGACCTCTGGTTGTCAGGCTTGCAGAACAAGCATGTGTACCCATCTCCCACGTCCCGGGTTCCCCGCCATCCCCACTGATACCCTGTCTCCTCCACTGCCCAGACTAGTTTTTATACACAGGGACAAATTCCTCTTCACTTCTATAGATTATTGACTTTTTGTTGTTATTGTTGAAAATAAATGTCTTATGGGTAGCACTAATTGGACTTTAGTGGGTTATCAAAATATATGAACATAAAGTTGTGAGGAGACCGTGTTTGAGAGTTTTGAGTTAGGTGGGAGATGGGTAGATGATATTATTGGATCTCATTGTTTACATGCACAAGATGTTAAAAGAATAAACATTATAATTGAAATAGAAAATAGCCGGGCAGTGGTGGCGCACGCCTTTAATCCCAGCACTTGGGAGGCAGAGGCAGGCAGATTTCTGAGTTCGAGGCCAGCCTGGTCTGCAGAGTGAGTTCCAGGACAGCCAGGGCTATACAGAGAAACCCTGTCTCGAAAAACCAAAAACCAAACAAGCAAACAAACAAACAAAAAGATTAAAAAGAAAAGAAACATCTGTTTGCATTAAAACATAAATATAATTTAGTATAAATATGTAATAAATATAATATGAAGTTCAATGAGGCTTATAAGGACTATTCATTCCAGCCATCCCATAAGGGGAGATATGATTTTTAATAATCTAATGTCTACTTTAAAAATTAAAGTTGATGATGGATATAGTACAAGACCTCTGAATGTTGTTAGGTCATAATTCCTTCTAGCTCAAAAGATGTATTTTAAGCTTTTTAATATCCATTAAAAACTTATGCAAATATATAGATATATTTACAAATGTGCATCTGCTTTTCATCAGCAGCCATTTGTATATCTATCTTGCACTGCTCTCTCTCTCTCTTTTTTAAAAGATTTACTTATTTAGTCTTCAGACACACCAGAAGAGGGCATCAGATCCCATTACAGATGGTTGTGAGCCACCATGTGGTTGCTGGGAATTGAACTCAGGACCTCTGGAAGAGCAGTCAGTGCTCTTAACCGCTGAGCCATCTCTCCAGTCCAGTACTACTCTCTTTTATGCTGAGTTTCATGAAGCACTTGCTGTTCTAGCTTCACGAGCTGAAGATCAGTCAAGGCTGTGTGAATCCAAGTGTTGTTAGGTAAATGTGCGGTATCTGCCTCACTAGGTCTCTCTGCACTTGTTCATCCCGGTTTTAAAACTCATACCAACAAGGGACTGTAAAGATGCCCACCATTGCACTATTTAGATGGGCTTCTCCCTACCCCTGAGCTAACAACTGTAGGGGTTCGCCATTTAAACTGTAAATTAATACCCTTACAAACGAACTGGGAAAAGTATGACACATGTTCCTGTTAATCTTTTTAAGGCTCAGGTAGAACTCGCAAGCACTGAAATACATGCCTCGACCAGTTCAGATTCGGTGATGGGGAGAATCGGGGTGACCTCCTTGTTCAGATGGCTGACCTCTGTGTGAGTTCCAGGGGCTCCGCTGATGAACGCTCGTTGGCTGGCTGTGGACAGACAGGATTGTAAAGTGCAGCGTCGCTTCACTCCTAAGTCTACTAAGGAAGTCCCGGTGTCCTGGCTGAGGGAGTCAGGTGGGAAGAGCTGGGTCCTTAGGGAGCATTGCACGTGTGCCCTCTCTCCTGTCCCACCTGCCTCCACAGCCGACACTCCATTCCATTTCCCATGAGCCATTTTCAAAACCAGAAGCCGGCTCTGAGGTCAGCCTGTGCATGTTAGCTGCAGATTTCTATCCGTGCCGAGCTCCTCTTCATTCTCTGCCTGTCTCTGGTTTTGTGTTGTGTGACTGACTGGCTTGGCCTGTCTGGGTGGCCTCAGCAAGAGGATGAACTGACACCTCACTCAGAAAACCTTTGTCTCCTGGGGTTCTAGAGGTTCCAAGTCCAAGATTAAAGTGTCTTAGGTTCTCTCTGTTGGTGTTCTACGATCCTTCGTATAGAAAGCTGACAAAAGTGTGGTTGTCCGTGTTCTCCTATAACCTGCTTTTTGCTTCTCTCTTCTCACTGAACTTAATACTAAATAAATGTGCCAGTATCCATCCAATTAGGTCTCAGATGTTTGAGCTTGCTGAGTTGGTTTTTTAAAATAGCTCTTCTTCCTTCTTCCTTTCCCTTCCCTTCCTTTCTTCCCTTCTTCCCTTCTTCTCTTCCCTTCTTCCCTTCTTCCCTTCTTCTCTTCTTCCCTTCCCTTTTTCCCTTCTTCTCTTCTTCCCTTCTTCCCTTCCCTGGCCTAAAACCATATGTAATACAGGATGGATTTGACTGCCTGCTCCTCATTCACTGTTGTCTCCTAAGTGCTGAGTGTGTCGGACATGCACTGCCCCACCAAGAGCATTGGGCAGTCTCCTTCTAGACTCTGATGGTCGACTTCTGGACAAGCTCCTTTGGGGGTCTGGGTCCCTCAGCATTTCAGTGTGCCTGGCTGCATTTTCTTTTCTATTTCTTTTTTTAAGATTTCTTTATTCTGTGTATATGAGTACACTGTAACTGTCTTCAGACACACCAGAAGAGTGCCTCAGATCCCATTCCAGATGGTTGTGAGCCACCATGTGTTGCTGGGAATGGAACTCAGGACCTCTGGAAGAGCAGTCAGTGCTCTTAACCTCTGAGCCATCTCTCCAGCTCCGTGCATTTTCGTTTTTAAAAGCACTGCTGAGCTATCATTCATAAAACATTGTGCTTCACCATGAAATATGGCAGGGGGGTGGTTTTCTGTTTTTAATGTGTTCATGGGGCAGGGAGCTTTAGAACCTGAATGGGCGCTGTTCTCCATGTCTGTGAGGCTTCTGTCTCTCCTCATAGCCTAAGGGAACCTCAGGACTTTTCTGCTGCTATAACTCTTCCTATTTGGGAAAATAAATGGGGACATGTAATTTTGTGGGGTTTCTGGCTGGCCCCTTGTACCTAGCACACCGTATCATGCAGGCATCGGTCCGTACTGTTTTGTATCTAAATACTCGGTTGGCCTGATGTCCTCCAAGCTTTGTTTACCCTCTATCCACCGATGGATGGTTGGATTGTTTCCACAACAGTGTTGGTATAACCGTTCGTGGACAAGATTTCATGGTTTCGTTTTTGTAGCCACGGCCCAAACTAAGCGTGAAAATGACCTTAGAGTTGATTCCCTGCTGAGCCTTCGAGGAAACAGCCACCCCAAAGGCTGGACCAGCTTGCATGCGGTCCGCTGTGCACAAGGATCCTGGGTGCCCTGTCTTCCTGCCAGCCCCTGTTCATAGCTGACCTTTTATTCTGATGACCCCAGTGGGTACAAAGTAGTTTACAGTCTCATTTTATGTTTCCTTAGCAACTACTGAGACTTTCAGTTTTGTCTCTACTCATTAAAAAGAATCAGCCACTCATAATTTCTGTTTTGTTTGGCAGCATTTCCACTCTGTAGCCCAGGCTGGCCCCAAACTCACAGAGCTCCACTTCCCTCCGGAGTACTGTGATGAATGGTGTGTGCCACCAACCTGGCTGAATGACCTGTCATTTTACTGCTGAAATATAAAGTTCTCATATGGTCTAGATAAAAGCCTCTGGCCTGCCTGTACCAGATTTCCACAGCTCCTTCTTGGGCAGCAGGTTGTCTCTTGACTCTCTATCACCTGAAGCATGTTTTTACTTTTGTTGTTGTGTCTGGTTTGAATATCAATCCTGGGAGTCACTTTCAAATCAGAATTAAAGTCACCCTAAGTGCTTTTAAGAGTCATGGACCTTGAGGTCTTTTACAGCGGCCTGTGTTCTTTCATTTGTGTACTTGGCATGAGGTAAGGGTTTTAGTTAATTCCTTGGCATACAGGTTGGTTGTCACATTTGTTGAGAAGATGATTCCTGTTTTACTGAGTTGTCACGGTGCTGTTCTGGTTGGCCATGCGTCTTTTCTGGACTCCCAGGGTACATGTGCCAGGACCTCTGTCTTGTTACTGCTCGCAGCATGGCAAGTCGTGACATGAAAACCGTAGCTCTTCTGTGTAATTATTTTTCTAAGCTAATTTTGCTTGTTGGAGTTCTTAGTTATTCATTCCATATGCGTCTTAGAACGGGTTTATCACTGTTTGCAGAGAAGGCAGCCGAGCCTCCCATGGGGACTGAGCGTGTAGATCAGTTTCAGGGACATTGCTAAGTTAGCAGTACTTCAGTCTTCTGATTCATAAAATATGAGATGATTTTTCATTTGTTCATATCTTGCAAGACTTTTTTTAAAATTGTAATTTCCATAGACTAACTATAAAGTCTTGCCATCTTTATTTCTAGTTATTTTAATACAGTTGTAAGTAGAATTGCTTCAATTTGACTTTTATATTGTTTATTGCTAGTGTATAAGAACTATATTTTATATCCTGACTGTATATCTGATGTTTGCTTATCTTTTATTGTAAGAGATAAAACTTCTGCACATGAGGACAGTTTTACTTCTTTTGCAGTCTAGATAATGCCTCTTGTTTCTTTTTCTGTATTGATCTGTTGGGCCCCAGCACACTGCTGGGCACGAACAGCAGGAGCTAGCCTTCCTTTCTTGTTCCTGATTCTAGGGGGAAGCCTTCGGTATCAACACTGAGTGAGGAGGCAGCTGTGGGGTTTCTTAAGTGTCCAGTATGAGCTTAGAGCTGAGCATTTTTATCATGAAAAGACAGTAGATTTTGTCATGATTTTTCCATATCTGATCATGTGATTTTTTTTTTTCCCAGACTGATCTGGAATTGAGAGGCTCAAATGATCTTTCTGCCCCAGTGCCTGGGACCTCAGGCTCATACCCCCAGCATTCACATACATTTTCTTATTGTCGGTTTTTCTGATTCCTCTGTATTATTCTCTGTTCGTTCGTTCCTGTCCTGGTCTCCATTTCTTCCATCTGCCGGTTTGGAGTTCACTTGCTCTTCTTTTTCCAACTCGTATGGTAGGAGCTCAGGTTACTGGTGTGAGGTCTTTTCTTTCTCTCAGTATTTGCATCTGTCTGCTTCCTGTGAGACATCCCAGCTCTGACCCAGGGCTAATGTGCCTCAGTCACCACTGGCTCTGCAGTAGGCTTCTGAAGAACTGGAGGTGGGGGTTGCCATGGCTGCTGTGCCTACGTTCTGTGTGGTGTTCAGAGGGCTTGGCGGATCATCCAAAGATGTGTGTGTGTGTGTGTGTGTGTGTGTGTGTGTGTGTGTGTGTGTGCGATCAATCACCCTTATTCTTCTTTGTCTAAGAAGCATGCGCAGCTTACCTTGTTCATTTTGTAATAGTAATTTAGATTGTTGCTGTGATTTGTAAACACAGATCATATACCTTTGATCTGTGTATTCGATGTGGTTTGCTTTGGCATTTTTATTCAACTGAATTCTTTGGCTTACAGTACAATTGGGTTCCTGTTCTAACTTGTCATTAATATTGCGGTTGCAAATACTTAAACTTAGTTTTAGTGTAATTGATACCTAGCTCCATATCTCACAGTAGAAATTGAAAATAGAATTTACGTCTTTAGGGGTGAGAGGACACCCCTGGACTGCCTTAATATGGCATGCGGAAGCCCAAGAAGGATGGCATGTGTGTTGTCTCTGCAGTTTGCTGTGGACGGTGAGCCCCGTGGGCCCCGTTCTCCTTCTGTTTGCAACTCTAAATTCTGTTCCTTCCCACTTCTTGCCTGGGCACCCTTAGAGTGGGATGGAGATTGGCTTTGCCTTGAACAGGAAGACCAGTGCGGCTGGCTCGGGACCCTGGAGCCTGGGCCAAGAATATGAATGGTGTTTTATAGCAGGAGGAAAGAAAAGATCCTGCAAAGGATAAAAGCAAGAGAACCATTCCCCCCCCCCCATGGATAAATCATACGTGTCAAGTAAAGAAAGCTAAAAATAAGTAACGCCCTCCGTGCAGTCTCAGGCAAAGGTGTCAGAAGTCTAGGAGGAAGAGCTACAGATGAGGCCAGCCTCACTGGCTGGACGGTTCTCACAAGTGCAGCTCACTACAGCTGTCCTTGTCAGAGTGGCAGGAAGTTGGCCCAGAGGAAGGGGCGCTGCAGTCTGTGGGGAGCATGCTCACCGGTGCTGAAGGCTTGGGCTTGCTTGTCTTTAGCAAAGGCTATGTGAGCTTGAAGCTCTTGATGGGCGTTTGTGTCCTTTTCCTTCTTGCCCACGTTGGTACTGTTGCCGGAGAATCTCTGCTGTCCAGGCACTTTGGGTCCCCAGAGCGGCTCTCCCAGTGTGGGTCTACCTACACACCCCTGGTTGGTTCTCACTTCTTCCTTACCTGGCACTGAGGTACACCCTCCAGATCGCCCTTCTCCTGCAGTTTCCTGCAGTTCCCATCTACTGTGGTTAAGCCCAGGAAATCTGCATCCCTTTCCTGTCTTGTTTTATCTTCTAGACAAATCAGGCAGACCTATTTCCGTAATGCTTTCACTGGAGAATGATATTTACGACCACTAGGCACTGCTGAGCCTTCAGTGCTGGCCTGGCCTTGGCTGCAGGCAATGGGGTGGGGGTGGGGGTCTGCTGTGATGGGCGGCTGGTGGTTTCCTGTTGTTGTTGGTGGTGGGGGTTCCTCATTCCTAAATCCACTGTCTTTTATCCTCTCCTCCAGATGCCTGACTCTGGCTTCCCAGGCTGGCAGGTCTTCCTTTAGCTGTGAAGCCTCATAACCTTCAGATCTTTGCCATTTCACACCTGTTGCACGCTGCCAACTACGGCTGCCCTTCCTCGAGTGTGTTTCACATGATGGTTAATGTAGTGAAAAATGGCGGGTTCAAGAATTAGATCAAACACAATGGAGGTTTATTCCTTGCCTGGGGCACAGCCCCACGGAGCCTTCGGGGTCTGTGGTGGTCCTGGCTCATTCTAACTTGCCTTCCAGGCTGGTCTAGAGATGACAACCTGGGGGGAGCAGGTGCTTCCAAGGGGTTGGGCTCTGAGACTGCACATCCACTCGGACGCTCAAGAGTGTGCTGCTAGCTCATGAAGCCTTGGCAGCTGTTCAGATGGATGAGAACTGCAGGCTCAGTTTTTTTTTTTTTTCTTTTCTAGTTACTCCATGTTCTGAGTAATGAGCAAAGTGATTGGAAAAGGAAGACAGACGCTGTTCTCTTCTGTCCGTCTGTCTGTCCGTCCGTCCAGATCCGTCTGTCCTTGGCACTCATGTACATCCCTTTTATCTTGCTTGGTCTCTGTGTTGCTGAGCAATTTCCATTTCTTTTCACACACACACACAAAAAAAAAAAAAGAGAGAGAGAGAGAGAGAGAGAGAGAAGATGGGATTAGAGAACTCGAGAGCATTAGTTTTTAGAAAAAGCCGTTAGTTGGACTCTTCATTTCTGCCTCCTAGGAGACTAGAAAGGACTTGTGGTAGTGTTCCTACTGGGAGGAGACAAATAGGGGTTGGGGGATGGGAAGGAGGAAGACCAGAGGTCTCTGCGCAGGGAGCACCTCCTCAGGGAGCACCTCCATATCCAGTAGCTGTCTGCTAGGAGCCTGAGTCATGTGGTCCTACCTGAGTCTCAGGACATCCCTCTGGCTGTGGGTGTGACAGTGTGTCTCTGGCTGTGGGTGTGGACAGTGTGTCTCTGGACAGCCTGTGGATGCTGCTCCTGCTCCAGGCAACCTTGGAGATGTCCCAGAGCAGCCTGAGCTACTCCCCGTGCTCTGCCCTCAGCACATCATTTCTATAAGCGACACACAAGCCATCTGATTGTCCCCAACCTGAGCCTCTGTGAAGTGCTGGCTATCTGGCCACAGCCTGGTTTTGTTCAGTCTCTTAGCTCCAGGTTGAGGGCTCAGAGCAGATCCGAGGGACTCTGATAACCCTCTTTAATAACTCAGTAGAAAGCAATCTCTTTCGCAGACTGCACCTCTGCTCTGGAGTACTGAGTGCTTGCTGTGGATTGTAGTGCTTGTCTACATCCTCAGCCAGCCGAACTCTGTGGGTTACAAACATGGCTGCCATTCTGTTTCTCTCTCTCCCATGTTATCTGTGGTATAGAGTTCCATTCACAGACCAATTCTGTTTGGTCTCCCACCAAGAGAGTATTTTCTGCTGCTTCATGACTCTCTTTGTGCGGATGTCCTTAGTCTGACCCTTGTGGTCTCACCAGTACCCTGTAATATGGAATTAGGAGAAGCTCGTTATGACTTGGGGGGCCGCCCACTGCACCCATAGCCATCCAGTGCTTCGTATGGTACAGGACATCCCTGAGACCTGCCGTCTTTATGGGTTATTGTTAGGATGTCTGTGTATTTGCTCTTTTCCTGATTGTCTGTTATGTGGGTGGTAATGTCTAACCTCTTATCACTATTGCCTGGGCCCTTCTGTTCTCAGACTAATAGAAACTACTGTTGCCTACTTCATACCTATGGGTGCTCCCCCTCCAGCCCAAGGTTGAGAGGAAACCATGAAGGCCAAAGATAGGAGTCTGAATCAACTCCCCCATGTCTGCAGTAGTTCTTGAAGTTTAAACATGGATGGATTTTCCAGCAGGCACCTGTCACAGACATGCCTCAAAGGAACCAATGAACTCACATCTTTTGTTGTCCTGATAAGGGCTGTGATAAGAAGCGTTGTTATAATCAATGCCTTGTTTCCACACAGCAGCATGAGAGGACGGGTGATACACTCGTGTGAGGGGTTCAAACTGTGTCCCTCACTTCTGTTTTCAGTTCCAGTTCTCTTCAGTGAGCCATCCTGTTCATCTCCCCTGGAATAGCTGCAGAATCTCTCTCTCTCTCTCTCTCTCTCTCTCTCTCTCTCTCTCTCTCTCTCTCTCACTCGTGTGTGTGCGCGCGCACACACACACACATGTCCATCCGTCCATCCATCTATCTGTCTTATACATACACAGCCCACATAAACATGAGCTCAGGAAGCAGCACACTCTTGAGCTCTTGAGTGTCTTCTCTGTTGAGCATTTCCCAGTGCTCATATAAGAACCCACAGCCTTTTCCCTGTCAGAGCTTCTCATCATGCTGGTGTGTTTTTGAGCCCAGACACAGGTGTATGTCTTTGGGTTTCTCATGGTTTATCTCAGTGGACATGAGCCTGGGAGAAGCCTTCTCTGTCTGGGATCCAGCACTCCCTCTTGCTCTGCCCCTGGCTCTGTGAGGTCAGTTGTAGGACCAAGCCACTCTGTAGCTTTTTCTTCTCGGATGTTCCGAGTCTCGTGAAAACTCTCCTGTAGCCTGATACTCTGGTTCTGATAAAAAGGCCTTGGGTTTGGTTTCACTGTTGACCTAGAATCCTAAATTTCTTCAGAATACCAGTTTCTCTCTTACCAGAGTGTTTTAGTATAAGATAATCTGAGTTCCATTTTCATTACTTGGACCGTCTCTCTGCATCTCTGTTGCGTCATGATCAAGCAGCCTGCCTGGGTAGGTGGCACAGCCTGCCCATGGTCTAAACATTGATCCACAGTGACAGTCAGATCTACACTGATCATGGAGAAGACCAGGATGCTGACAGCTCTTGATGACATCCAGGGAAGTCTCCAGGAAAGCTTGCTTCTGCTCCCACTAGCCTGCTGCGGGGACCCTTTTTCTGGGGATATATAAACAAACATCTACCTCCTGCTAGTGTGCCAACAAGCCAAAGTACAGTTCCATCAACGTCCATCTTGGGGAACCAGTGAGTTTATTGAGCTCAGTTAGAGGCATGGGTGACTCCAGAGCAGCCGCCTCGGCAAGGGTGAGGACTTCCCCGTAGCTGCCTAGACGAGTCTCCTCAGTCAGTTCTCCATGCTTGATCTAGTTCAGAAACCGAGGCTGTGTACAGTTAGTGCAGAATCACATTCAGCTGAGTGCGAGTGCAGGCGGGAGAGTTCGTGCAAGGACTTACCCTCCCCTCCTTTTCCTCATGAGAAACTGTCCAGTCTTGAGGGTCCCTGGCACAGTCAGAGCTGCTTTAATGAAAGCCACGCTGTCATGTTAGAAGGAGGATGCCCCACACATGCCCAGGCAGAGTGTGTCTTAGTGCCCTTACTGCCCGACCACAAGCTGCAAGACGCATTTCTATCCTCTCCTTGCGGATGAGATGCCAGCCAGCCTTAGGCCTTGTATAGGAAAGTCTGGAGTTGGGAGGAGCCCCAGCAGGATGTAGTCTCAGGCAAATTTAGCCCCATCCACGTGAGGAAGTGTAGCATCCCCCTGGCTGTGGGACCAGGGCATTCTTTGGAGGTATGTGGACAGTGACCCCTTCATCCGTCTGTCTGTCCTTTGGGGAGTCCCAAGACCTTCAGCAGATGCCTGGAATAAAGTTTCCCTGCACAGTAGGTACAGTAAGAGATGGACATCGGTCACATAATGGATTGGCAGCCCAGCTGCTGATGTATTGTGGGATAGTAAGCAGGTTTCCCTGAAAACAGAGCTGTCAAGTGCTCGAGGTGGATGAAGCTTTCACATCTGCAGGACTTACAGCAACCCTTGAAGTTAGTTTCCTACCTGAAGGAAAATAGAAACATGAATGCTACTCTGCCTCATGCTCTGAGGAACCTGGGTATATTTGTTCAAAACGTTGATGTTGTAGAGGGAACAGTGGGTAAGAAAGGTGGAACAGTTTGGAAAACCAGGTTAGCAGTGTGGAGAGGGAGAGGGGGAGGGGGAGAGGGAGAGAGGGAGAGAGAGAGAGAGAGAGAGAGAGAGAGCAGTATGTATGCATGAGAGAGGAGAAAGAGGAGGAGAAGGGACTGACTCGTTGTGAGTCCTGGCTGGCTTTGTACTTTTGTACTTGTTCCATAGCTCAGGTTGGCCTACCTTAGGGTCAGTCTTGAAGCTTTCTTGGACATTTCCCTGTGTCCCATGCTTATGACGTACCTGGAACCTGCAGGAATCTCCCAGGGCTCTTCTGCATGTGTGACAAGCCCCTCGGCCTCACCACTCCAGCAAGAGCCCTGGGGGGCTGAGTGACAATATTCCTTTCCCACACACCGGCTTATTTACTGGGCTGAAGAACTGGGGAAAGGACACAGTTTGCCATTCCTCTGAGGAACTCTCTCCCTGTCTGTAGCCTCCCTCTCTTCTTGCCCTATGAGCCTTTGCTGTCATTAGTTTACTGACACTTCTTCTGATTGGCAGGCTGCTTCTTAGATTTGTCGTGTCTCCCCTAAAGGGTAACTAAAGGGCAGAGATCTCAGAAGGACATTTCTTAGAGGCCCACACAGTGCGGGGTGTACACTCACCCCACGGAGGCAAGCCCCTGGTCCATGTCTGGCGCCCCTGAACTATTAGCATCTTCCAATACTAGGCCTGTTCTTAGCACTCCTGTGGGGTGTTCCTGTGAGGTTTTCTGAGTGAAACACAGTAGAGGTCCCTCACAGAGGGAAACCATCTGGAGCTCGGCATGCCCTTCCAGGATCACTGAGGCAGTCCAGGCTGCACTTGCCTGATCAAGGACACTGCAGTGAACAGGGCAATGAACCATACCTCAGGAACCCTCCCTGGGCCCTGTGTAGGAGGATCACAGGGCCGAGTAGGGCCTTGGCTGCCAAGCTGACTCACAGAACACACAGTTGTTGCTGCAGGGCTGTGGGTACAGGGCACTGATATGCACATAAGCTGGTTCACAGAATGCAATGTCCAAGGGATGGCGTTGCCTGGAGCACCTGGAGAACAGGGCTGTCACCTGTGAAAGGTTCGAACAGTGCCACAAATGAGGTCTTCTGTGCTGAATGGCGGCTGGAGAGTGTAGTGTCTCAGTGCTCATGGTCTGGGGGATCCTGAAGCTGCACCACAGTAGTGGGGGGACCCAAGGGAAGGAGGAGCTCTTCTCATTCATCTCTCCTCTCCGGAGAAGCTGCCCTGCAGCTCTCCGCCAGGGGTCAGAAGGGCTGTCCTGCAGAAGTGCTGGGTACTTTGGTGGTGTGGCTCAGGCTGCAAACTTAGCTCAGCACTCTAGTGTGTGGGCTGTGCAGCTCAGAAGCCTTGGTGGTGGCTTTGTTGTTCTCGTGCCACATGAGGTAGTTAGTCTCTGGGTTGGTGGTAGGACCCAGACTTCGCTCCTTGAGGGATGTGCCCTGCACAGGGACCAGGGAGTGTCAGTGGCTTGTTAGCTTTGTGTAAGTTCTTGTCTGCTATGTTTGATGGTGTTTGATGAATGAATGTATACACAGACCATCTCTGGGCAGCGTAGGTATGACACAGCTGCAAGCTTTGTGCCTACCCCTCGCTAGGATGCCCTCTGTTCCTGACTCCTAGGAGACATTTGCCCAGTATCCTCAGGCCTAGGGCATTTATGTGGCTTTAGCCTCTGGTCAGTCTTCCCAGAAATGCTTTAAATGACTAGTAGCCAATGGTTTGCATTTGTTTAAGGGCTAGCTGTGGTATAGCTGTAGCCCTTAGGCTGGCTGCTGTGGGCTCTCCAAGAAATAGAACTAACTCAGAGGAAGAACACCAGCACTGAGTCTTGGAATCCTTTTTGCTCCAAATCCAGCAAAATGTATAAACTTAACAAACCTTGATAACTCCCTCAGCCTGAGCGGCCCTGATACCACACAGGATATGCCAGCTAGCCGTGTTGGAAAGAGGGTTCACCGAGGGTCCAAACTCCCTAAGACTTTTGGGCATTTTGTTTAAGAGATGGAAGAAACTGTGGCTGGGTTTTGTAATGTTCATGGTATTGACAAATGAGAATGCTAACAGGCCAGGAGAAGCAGGAGGGAACTTCTGGCCTGTAATCCAGTCCAGTGTGACGTCAGCCATCTGTTCTGCCTGCAAGGACTGTTCCCTCGGCATGATGATGCACACTCGAAGTCACACCAGTGGGCTCAGCAAGGCTGCTCTTAGGAAAGCCCAGCAGATGATTGGGGAAGGAGGGTACAGCTGCCCACAAATGGTCACAGCTGGCCACAGCTGGCCACTGGCCCAATAAACCTGTCTATATGAATGGTCTCATCACACCTCCAGTGCCCTGACTCTGAAGGAGGAACGTCCATCGTCTTTCCTGAAAAGTGCCTTTACCACTCACTTTGCATCAGGAAGTTTCCTCATTGGGTATGGTTTCCCTTCCTTTGTCCCCTTTTCTTCCTCAGGCCTGTTTGTTTAAATCCCATTAACTGCAGACTCTGCATCTTCTTCCTAAACAAGATGTGGGTGGTACTCAAAGCTCCTGAGTTCCCCCTCTCACTGGCTTGTCTTACAATGCCAACTGGCTCCCTGGCAACTCTGGTCAGGGGTCAGTGGAATGCGCAGCCCAGCTAGGGAGGGGCAAGCAAGCTGGCCCGGCTTGCTGGGTGTTTGTGCTTTGTGATGTCTGCGCTGGAGGGTCTGGAGGTTCTGGGCTTGGTAAACATCATACCCCCAAAAATATCTCAGCTCCGGCTCCCCGTATTTGTGGGTGCTGCTTCAGTCAGCTGCCTTGAGACCTCACAGTTTGTATCGTCACGGGGAGTCACTGTTCTGTGGGTCTGTCTCCATCCCGGAGAGGTACTCTGGGGACAGTTCCTCAGTGCTAGGCGCACAATTCAGGTCGATCAGACCTAGACTCTCCCTGACTTGACTGGTAAAGATTGCTACAGACTGCTCTACCTGAGCCTCAGCAGCCAGAGCAGATTGCTGGGCTCTGTGTTGCTCCCTGGGTGTCTTTTGGGCACCCAGAATGATAAGCTCGCATCTCAGAGCCAAGTTTCTGGTTTTGCTGCAGTGACTTCTTTGGTGTGGGTACACACGTAGGATTCTAACACAGTGGGTCTGGTAGAGGGCCTAATAGTCGGAGACAGACCTCTGCTCAGAGTGGATTCCTCTGACCAGAGTGGATTCCTAAAGTCCAGACTGACACGGGGCAAAAAGCGGAAGCCTGGCTCCTGGGCGTGTTGATGATTTTCCGCTGCCCTGGTGGGTTTGCTGAAAATATATATTACATTGTCTCACATTAGAGGCCTCCACCACCTCTCAGTTCCGTTTTTATACTCTCTTTTTGAATTTTTTTTAACACCTCAAAGTACAACCTTGCTCTATGACAGTTCCTTTCATGCAAAATAGCAGATATGGGGATAAAAATTAGATGTCCAGGAAACTTCCAGAGTTTTTCCATATTCCTTCCTGCTTACTAAGATAGGTGAAATTGCATAAAACCACTTTCCAGAATCAGAAAAATACATTATTTCTTCTTCAAGCTTATCTTTGTGGAGGCTGGGTAGGCATCACCATCCCCTCAAGATGCTGGAGCCTAGAGGTAGTGCTGAACCTGTAAACAGCCTCAGGCCCCCTCTTCAGTCTCCCAAGTCCAAAGGGTAACTCATGAGCTGCCATCTTGAAAGAGCAACATCACCAGGGACGCAGAGAGCTTGCTGGCATCAGAGACCCAGTTCCTTCCCGTGTGGTAATCTTCACTGGGCTGTAAGTGAGCTTTAATGTGACTTTCCACGAGTAAAACAGTATTTGCTAGTATATTACAAGATGTCGTTTTCCCGAACATAAACGAGCAGGTAGGATATATTTTGTGTAGATACGGAAGGGTCTGGGACGGGCTTGGCCTCGACATTTCCATCAACATGTCCATGAGATTATAATGGGGCTGGAAATGCCCTCTGCCAACTATGTCACAGCGCTGACACCAGCACAACCCATTCCTTCCATGAGAGCACAGACTGTGTGTACAATCACGTTTATCACAGCATCGGGACGTGTAAAGTGTCACCTGTTAATCTGTTTCTCTGCTCAGTGCCCACACCAGGTGGCAGCCACGTGTGAGTCAGCCACTCTTATGACATTAACAGTGGTGAAGTCACCTGGTGCTGCATCTTCCAAGCTGCCCGGCCAACTGTAAGCCATCGTGGACTTGTTGGGATAGGACGGATCTGTGGATTTGTGGCACCAGCTCTGACACTCTCTTTACCTTTCACTGGTTCAGGGAGCAAGTCTCAGAGGTTGGAAAGAAGCAACTTCGCTGTTTAATAAAGAAGACGAAGAACATCTACTGGAGACTTCCAGATCTCCCAAGTCCAAAGGGTGAGTAGAAGCGGCCATCTTGAGAAAGTGACATCACCAGGGACACAGAGAGATTACTGTGGTATAAGGAGAGGGGTTATCCCGCCATTGCCTCCAGAGAGGCCTCTGCTATTCCAGGCTGCAGATACAGGCAAGCTGTGAGCTATGAATGCTGGGGTGCACAAAGAGATGGGGTGCACTTTTTGAGTGCCCTGGGGACAACTTCTACCTTGAGTAGAAGTTATGTAACCAGAAAAGCATTCTGAAAGGCTAAAGAGAAGTAAAAAGCTAAAACTTGTGAATGGACTTCACAGAAGGCAGCCTGGAGCTGTGCTTAAGCTGTGGACCTCACTAGCCAGAGCGCCCAGCAGCCCGGAAGTGAAGGAAAACACAGCCAACCATGTACAGGTTTAGGACTCAGGTGGGGATGGGGTAGTGCTCGTGCACTTGCTGAGCGTGTGTGTACTTGCTGAGCGTGCATGAATTTGCCAAACAGGCACGCAGACCTGATTTGATCCCAGCACCCTCAAAACTGAACAAAACCACAAGTAGTGATTGGAAACCACAAAACAATCTAGAAAGTTAAGTATAAACTGATACATTGTTGCTACCTTATTGCACACTTATCAGAGTTAAGCTTGCATTTCCAGGTAAAAATGTGCCAGCTGCCTGTTATGGTAGGACGTGACCTTGGAAGCCTGTAGCTGTTTCCTTCTGGTAGAGGACTATCTATGGCAGCGGATGGCAGTTCTTCCTCACTGAGGCATAAAGCAGCCGTTTCACAAAACGTCTTCTTGGTCACTGGGTGATGTGCCCATCGCTCTGGACACCTGTGTCCTAGTGTCTCCAACAGTGTCTGAGTGATGCTAATAGCCAGCAGCTAGTCAGAACACTGACAACATGTTCTTTGTATCGCTCATTTCCTTTTCTTTCTTACCTGGCCCCCTTGGTTTTTCTAGACAGGGTTTCTCTGTGTAGTCCTAGCTGTCCTGGAACTCAATCTATAGAACAGGCTGGCCTTGAACTCAGAGATCTACCTGCCTCTGGCTCCTGAGTGCTGGGATCAAAGCTGTGCACTGCGACCAGGCTAGTCATTTCCTTATCATGATATAAGTTTTGAGTAATTTTTTTCCTTGAGTCAACTACCTACTAAATGTTTAAGAGAAGTTTATTACATGAGCCACCCTACAGAAAACCCACTTACTGACTAGAATTTCCCCTTTACTTATAACCTAACCTGGACCTTGGTTTTTCTGGTTTACTCAAATGCCCACATAATCCCTCCTATGGCTTCTGAGACTTGGTTCCTTGTGGCAATAGTGTCCAGTCTCCTGTCTAAGACCTGGTCCTTAGCCTATGATGCATGGAAAGCCAAAGCATGGCTTCTATGGGCTTATGCCCGCTAAGTTTCCACTGTTATTTTTAATATTTATTTCAAAGTTATGCACAGGTTATCATTGACTTTCTAAGCAAGTTAAAATTCTTAGAGAAAAAAACTTTATAAAACTGACACATTATGAGATCACTGTGTGACCAAAAGTAAACCGTTTCATCTCCAGAACTAACCTACGACTAAAAGAAGAGCTGAAGGCAGAGAAGAAATCAGGATTTTGGGACGCCTTGGTTTTGAAACAGAATGTTCAGCCTAAGAAACCAGATCAGATCGAAGGCTGGGAGCCTCCCAGACTTACTGCTGAAGACGCGGCCGCTGACCGTACTGAGGATGGTGTAAGCGGCTGCCCACCCTGGTCTGCCTGGGAGGATGACACCAAGGGCTCTACCAAGTACACCAGCCTCGCCAACTCAGCCAGCAGCTCCCGCTGGAGCCTCCGGTCAGCGGGCAAGCTGGTCAGCATCAGGCGACAGAGCAAAGGCCACCTGACAGAGACCTGTGAGGAAGTAGAATGAACTGAAGGCGCTTCCCAGGGACATCACATTGCTTTGATGGTTGGCCAAGCCCGCCGCCCACCTTCTAGTGCACCATTAATTCTTGAGCCCTCTCATAGCCCAGGGAAGGAACCCACGGAGTTGCTGGTGTTTCATGCACAGTGACCCATACACACCATGGCTTCCTGGTGACATCTGGCTGCCTTGCTGCAGAAACATCCACCCACTGGGTGCATGTGTGCTGAATGGATGTGTGTGTTGCAGACACTGTCCTGTGAGCCAGTCTCCTCTAAGGTTCGTGCCAGCCTCAGTCACTTGGGTTTTTAGAACATCTCCATCTTGTCCCTGCATGCGACATGAGTGCTGCAGCTAGCTGAACATGGCCTCTGTGGCCCCCTCTCCCTTTGTCAGAATACAAGAAGCATCTTCCAAAGGTTACAGTAATTCAGTTTGACAACAGATTCATTTTTCCTTATTAAGTTAAAAACAAAGCAAAATCTCGATGCTGGAAGCAAGGTGGTTTGAGGTAGGGTGTCAGGGCATCTCGAGGGGCACATGCATCTGCTGAGGAGGACTGGCCTGCAGTGTCGGCCTAGGTGGCAACTAGTTCTTTTATGGAATTTTATTTTTTTCTTTTGAACGTTTAAATACAGATCTTTATTTTCTTCAAAAAAATGTTGATTTTAAACTTAAAGATGGAAGAAATACTAGGAGTAAATTTTAGTCACCCAATAATCTTAACTTTGCTCAGAAAACATTAACTTGCTCACTGTAGAGTTAAACTGTAGATAAAACACTGAAGTGCCTCGTTTCTATTCTTAGATGTTTAGTTTTTCAAAATGAGAAACTTTTATGATTGATGTTGAATCTATAAGAAGTGTGTGTCCTCCCTAGCTCTGCCTGTCTTGCACTGCTGACTGTCCTCCATTGTGGTCCAGGGGCGATGTTCAGGTGGCCCATGTGTTTGTCTTTGTTTTCCAGTTACAGTGCTTGGACGGACTGGGGAGCTGTGTTTCTTTGTTTTGGTTAAGAATTCAAAGCCACTAGTCACACTGTCTGTTAGCAGTGTAAGCACTGTGTCCCCAGTGTCCCCAGGTGTCCCACGCAATGTTCTGTGGAACAGCCAAGTGGCCTGGGTTCACTAGATCTGTCATCCACAGCTACCTGTCTGTCCACCACCCAGCTTGCCAGCCACCCATACCCATCCACCTGTCCACACATGAGTCTGTCCACTCATAAACTAGCTTTTATTTTTTAATCTTTTAAAAAATAGAACAGTAAGTTCACTCAATGAGCTTCGAGAGGAGGATTCGGGTAGAAAATTGTTAACACCTGGAAGTTCAATTATGGAGATTTTGATTCATAATGCAAAGTATTTTTACTATAACCTGTGAGTTTGAAAATCCTTAAGTATCCTCAGGTAAACGGTTGAGTGCGTGAGCTCCGAGACCGCTCTTGTCTTCAAAACGAGGTAACTGCGGGAGAGGACAGAAGAGAGGGCTCTTGCTGACGCCCACAGCAGGAACCCACTGGTGTGTCTGGCTAACCACCTGTGGGACAGGAATACAAACCCAGCCTTGAGAATGTAGGGAACGAGCTCTTGAACACACAGCCTCTGTGTTCACTGGGCCTGTGCTGAGTGCTAAGTGCCTGTAGCTCTCTGTGCCCGTGTGCCTGAGAGGCAGTGTTGTGTGTTGACACGGGGACTTTCACCCTGTCGCCTCCCAGGAGGCTAGGATGCACTGTAAACCAGAAAGATTAATTAAAAATGATTTTTTTCTTCTGTTGTATCAAATTAAAATATCTAGTGTTTGAGATCTTCAGTGTGTCTATTTGTTGGTTTGCCTTCAGGAGAACATCTCTTCACAGACTTCACGCAAACTGTTCAGAAGCAGTTTATGATTCTGGAGCTGGCAGAGGGGACTCGATGTCAGTACGCAGAACTCTGTCCTCTGCTTTTCTGGGAGGGGTAGAGTCCTCCTCAAAGCTAAAGATTAAAGAAAACAAAAAGAATCTGCATCCATCTCCTTATCTGCCCTCGGCTTTCCCGCCATGGTGACCTCGCAATCCTCATCCCGGGAAATGGCCGTCCACCTTCCCATAAGTAAACTGACAGTTTGGGCTGAACATGTACCTTCTCATTAGGTGAGCTAGCTATACTGGGCTGTCACCTGGAGGTGACCGGCACACTGGGTGCTCTGCGTTGCTGCTTCCGGTCCGCTGCCCTTCCGGTCCGCTGCCCTTCCGGTCCGCCGCCCTTAGTCAATGAGTTAAGTAAGCCCTTAAGCAAATTGTTCTCTTAGACTTGAGCTAGGAAACTCAGTTTGCCAGAGGTAGTATTGGGTTTGTTTTGTTTAAATTTACCCACTCTCTTTTTAAAAATGTAACCATCCCTACCCCCCAAACAGTGACCTTTATTAAGATTAACACCCATAGGAACTGGACCCCGGGAAAGCTCCCGAAAGCCTGCGTGCGTCCCTTTCTAGCTATAGATGCCTTAAAGAGGAAGGGGGTATTGAGCTTCACCCAGTTTCTCAAGGGCCGGCACCTCTGCCATTCACCTACCTGATCCCAGTCAGACTTCGTCAGGTCACCCCAGTCCTGTTGTTCAGGCTTGCGCTCACAGGGCTGCCTCAGCGTGGTCCCTGTCACCTCCTGGCCGGTGTCCCAGGAGACTGCCTGCTGGTTCTTACTCCCTGCTCTCTGACTCTCAGCCATCCATCATTGGAATTAGATCACCTGAATCTCCAGAAGACAGTGTGAGGAGAAGGAAGGCTTTAATTCTGATCAGCTTTTTTTTTTTTTTTTTTTTTTTTGGGAGGGGGGTGGTAAGGCTCAAGACAGGGTTTCTCTGTGTAGCCCTGGCTATCCTGGAACTCACTCTGTAGACCAGGCTGGCCTCGAACTCAGAAATCCGCCTGCCTCTGCCTCCCAAGTGCTGGGATTAAAGGTGTGTGCCACCACTGCCTGGCCTGATCAGGTTTTTAAAACATTCACAAATAGCCCTCGGTTTTGAGGAAGAACTCTAAGAAGTCACTTTAATAGGAGAGTATGATTTGATGTACGACCCCGAGTGCCCAGAACACCGCCTGGCCTTTTCCGGTAGGATGTAAGCACCAAGCTACCAGTCCTCCTACTTGAACTCACCTACCCAGGCTACTGCAGACTCAAGGGGGTCAGGCCTAGGGTTTTCACATAAAACCATGTGGAGCAGAGGTGCTACCGTAAGTGCTGGCCAGGGGGCAACTATGGTGCATTCCTATCAGGTAAGTGACTCCAATTTCACAGAGCTCCTGCAGGGCTTCCGTTGTATGGTGTCCATCCTTATTTCTCTGATGAAGCTACTGAATCTTGTGTCCGGGATTTCTTGAACAGCCCAGGACTAGAATGAACCTTTCGTCTCCCTGGAATTGGTCTTAAAATACAATAACCACTAGGGGGCTCACTCAGAGCCAGGCAAATACATCAGTCAAGTAGAACCTTCCACTTTGTTGTCTAGCACTCAGGAGGAAGATGCTGACATTGTTATGTAACGGGGAAACCAATTCTACTGGTTGTTGTTAGTGTGTGCAGTGGAGAGCATCCATCCAGTGGTGTTCAGCGACCTGAGCCTGAGGTCACAGAGGCAGGCAGAGGAGGCATGTACAGGCCTGCAAGGCGGAAACTGAACCTAAGGCTGATAAAGGTGTGAAATAATGACTGTGCCTGGCTTTCATCATAAATTACTCTTTGTCTTTGTTCACTAAATAGAACAGCTAAGGGCAGGACCTGGCAATCTGGGAGGATACAGACTATACCTGCAGCCTTTGCTGTAATAATGAAGAACTGGCTTAGTTTTGTTTGGCTTTTTTTTTTCTTCTTTCTGTACTGTAGCCATTTTCAGGGACCTTGAAGACTTCAGCTGTCCTTAAGACTTGTAGCATGGCATCCTTATTGCCAGCCTTTCTAAATTTCTGCAGAAACATTGAGATAAGCAGATTAATTAATTGGCTGGCGTCTGTTTGGCCTGATATTTTCTCTGGCGCCATATCCTTGGTAGACTTCGCAGTAGAGCATATATATTCAGCCTGTAGGCATCGTCTTCATGAACTTCACCTCATTCTTCCACATTCACTGCCCGTGATCCACCCCTCCCCTTTCTGGGGACAGAAAGGACACACCTATAGGTACTCTGTCCTCCTGGATTCTAAAGAGAAGCCCAGAAGTGTGGATAATGGGGGGACATGTGTTAGGGAAGGTCTACATCACAAGGTCATGTTTTGACACCCATGTGTACAAGGAAGATTTCCTAACTGACAGGATTCCCTCGGGCATCACGGGAATCCCTTTGAGTTTAATTGGAGGGAGGATTTGAGTTTACTATTCCTGTTTATGTTTTTTCCTGTTCTATTGGTAAAGGAGACATAAGCTATGTGACTGACTATCAGGTGTCACATTCACAGAAAGTCTGTATCCGTCCTCAATGCAACCCTGAGAGTACATCTCTCTCATCTGTGAACACTACATCTTCAGCAGCCTAAGACATCTCAAAAGTTCTTCCCAAGAGCCGACGTCTACCAAGGGCTGGTCCTGCCTTGTCTCTGATAAGACTGACTATGGCCTCGGCAGGTTGGTCCTCAACAGAAGATGGAGTCGAGACACAGGACCAGTGGTCTGAGCCCAAGGATGACAGGGAATCCATCCACTGGTGTCACCAGCCTATGCTTGACTTCTCTGCTACATAGAGTCCTGAGAGCATAAGAAAAATGCTTGTGAGAAGTTACTTTAATGACCTTTCTAGAAGTTTTACGAGCTGCTCCCATTACAAGGAGCATATTGGTGTTCCATGAGTTTTGATGGCAAATCCAACATTTTGCTCCTGTGTGGTCACTGGGATTATGCTCAGATGTGGACACATCACAGTTGGAACTGAGAGCCCCCTTACTTTTCTCAAACCCACGACGAATTGACAATGACACTGGAGACACAGGGAGTAAGTCATGGAGACAGGGATCTTGGGATGACTTTTCCTGCCCCACCACCCCTCCAGAATATACTAAAAGTACCCTAGGAAAGAGCACAGGAAACGCTAAGTGCACTGTGCTTATAACCAGGGGTGTTTATTTCAATGTGCCATCTGTCACTTAAGCAATTCCATGTGTGACGGAGTGAAGTGGTTACAGGTACCAGCACCCCACATCCCAGCCTCCTCATCACCTGAGAAGATCCAGGTCATAAACTAAAATAAAAGGCTTTGCACAGAGCTGGGTCAGGCTGTCTGACTCTACAGTGCATGCACATGACTAACTGGTTGTGTTCTCCCTGTGGCTGCGTGTAGAAGCTATATTGTTGTCCCAGGCTCTCCAGAAGTCCCATCTGCCTCTCCAGCTGGGTACTGCATACTATACGTAGAAAGGTCCTCCAGGGCAATTAATACCTGAACCAGCCAAGCACTTGGCCACGCCTTTGGGCTGACCAATGCAGAGAAACCATTGTTTCCTCCTTAGATATACTAGCTTTTATGGTGGGTATAAAAATGATTCTGGAAGTTGGAAAATCCCTAGCATATCAAGGGAAAGAGACCTTGGAGCGCAAAACCTTTGGGCCCCACATTCCAGAGGCTTTACTAGTTATGGTCACCTTCCTCCAACTACTCCTGGGTTCACAGGAGAGGTGGTCTGCACATGGCATTGTGACAAGCCACCAAGCCCAGGGTGTCTCCACCGTGAGAAGTGACATGGGGGCACTGGTGTAAGACATAACTGCCATGAACTTGGTTAGGTTCAAGTTACATCAGGCAGTCAACAGTTGAGGTCTGTGTTCTCCTTGTGGCCTTGTATGGAGATGCCAGCCACGAGCAGGAGCAATGGTGAGATCCTAAGCCAGTCATCCTTCAGGAAATCAGTAGCAGGTCAGTCATAGCCAGCTCTAGGCTTTATGTGGGTGTGCTAACTCCAGGGAGTTAATGAGTGGTGTACATCTGTAATCCCTGAAACTTGAGAGGCTGAGACACGGGGATTATGAGTTCAAGGCCAGCCTGTGCTACATAAAGTATATCTGAAGTACAGAAACAAAAACCAAAGCCAAACAAAACCAGTGTTTCATAAATTTGTTTGTTTGTTTGAATGGGAACCAGGGTCTAGTGCTCACTGCCAGCTTCCCACAGGTTTGTTCTCTGTAGTTTGTATTGAGTCTTTGGATGGGCAGAGGGTGACACATGGCCTACAAACAGGGCCTGGTTTGTCCTTGGGACTCAGGGGACAGTGGTGGGTGTTAAACATTTACAGTGGGCTCTGTGGGCTTGCAGCCACGTTCTTCTCACACCATCAGGTGATGGCTGCTGTGGTTCACTATGGCAGATGTAAGGCTTGCCTTGAACCGTTTCTCTGCCAAGGCTGGGAATCTTCCTAAGATTCTCAGATATTCTACAGTCTATATGCAAAGCTCCAACACACACACACACGCCACTCCCTGGGTTTTGCTCGGTGACCTGATGTATTTTGGGAACCTCTGCTGGTTTCCCCACAGGCATCTAGAATCTCCACATCCCTGGCTTGGTTTCATCCTTCCCAGTTCATGGCTGTGAGCCATCAATCTGGAGGAATTGGCTTATGCAATTAGAAATTTATAATGTCTACGCATGGTTTTTCAGAGTTGCAAAGGAGAGATGTTCTTAGCGATAAAAACAGGGTAGAATTTTAGCTTTCAAAACAAATGATTGTATTCGCTCCTTTGGAACGGTATTTAACAGTTTAATTTAACAGTTAATTTTCTTACAAAGCCAAAATTAGTATTGGAGTTTTAGGAAATGCTTTCATTTTTTAAAATGTAGAAATGTAGATATTTCAACTATTTCCAAAGAAACTAAGGCCTTTGTATTATTCAGGGTTCTCTACCAGAACAGTACGGTTGTGATAGGGGAAGCATAAAGTAATTTATTAAATCAGCTTACATTAAAATAGTAACAGCTGAGTCACACCTGGAGGCTGAGGACCCAGTTGGTGCTCAGTTGGTGCCTCAGCGGTAGGAGGAAGTTCCATGGCAGCTGTCTCTCAGTAGGCAGCCTGTCAACCCATGATTGCTCAATCCACAAAGCTGGGTGCCTCAGCAGACCCAAATTGGCACCAAAAACCTGCAAGGTTCTTGGTGAGCCACTGGTTTTTAGCTCAAGACAAAAGGCTGGAAGCACCCCCTCTGTGCTTCAAGAAAGTCTCTTGACTGTGAGCCCCTGTAAAATAAAAGTCACAAAACCAAGTCACATACTTACAGAGTTTGATTCATAGAGAGTTACATACTTACAGTATATAATGCATAGATTAAAATTCCCAGGTTTAAAGGGAGGAATAGGGCCCAGCAAAGACGGTTTAGACTAAAACAAAACCCAAACCCAGCAGGGTAAACCCTACAACTCCACATCCAGCACCTGAAACTCATGGTGGCACTATCTGGGACCAAATGGCTAGCAGGTAGAGATGTGTCGGTCCAGCTCTGTTGCTTACAGCAACCGTGGCCTCTCTCTTGGGCTGGCTTCACTGGTGACTACAGCCTTCCCCAGCTACCATCTCCAACACACTAGCACACATCTCCACTATTTTTTAGGCTTCACCTTCACTGCTCAAGAGCTCCTTGCGGGGAGTCTGACCCTGCTACACATCCCTTGCCCTCAGCAGCCTTCAGAAACCTTGTTGAAAGCCTGATCCTATAACCTTTGCATTGTGTGTGCCTGAAAGACATACACTCCCAGGACAAGGACAAACTGAGATATAGTTTGGTCCCCCTGTACGTCCGCTATGACAGCTCTGTGTGTCTTCTAGGCTAACCTGGAAAAGCACCTCCCTACACGTTTCTGCTAAAGCAGGATCTCCTTGAAGATCTTTGTCCAGTCACTCTTCTCTTTTTCTACTTTTGAAAAGTACTTTGTTTTTACGTGTATGGGTGTTCTGCCTGCGTGTACGTCTGTGCACTGTGTGTGCTGGGTGCCTGTGGAAGTCAGAGGAGGGTGTAAGATCCCTTAGAACTGGAGCTACAGACAGTTATGAGCTTCCAAGTGAGTGCTGGGACTCGAACCTAGGTCCTCTGCAAATGAGTTCCTGTTTTAACATCCTGGAGCTCAATGGGCAGGGCCTTGGTAGCTTTCCCCAGCTTTCTTATTGGCCTGTGCACCGGTGTGATTTCAATTGCATCCATCGACCCGTTGTCAGCATCAGCACCGCTCCTGTACCCCGCTCATGATTCCCTCATCCTCACTGAGCATCTTTTCATGCCTTTCACCTTTCTCTGACTGTGACCACCATGTAAGACCGGTGACACAGCTTAGGTATTGTGCCGACTTAAAATTTCCTATGAAAACAACTTAGCCCATGTACTTGTGTGTGCGTGCACGTGTGTGTATGTGTGTGTATGTGCATGTGTATATGTGTGTACATGTGTGTGCACGTGTGTGTATGTGTACAAGTGTGTGTGCATGTGTGTGCATGAGTGTGTGCCTGTGTGTGTGCATGAGTGTGTGTGCCCGTGTGTGTACTCGTGTGTGTGTGTGTGTGTGTGTGTGTGTGTGTGTGTGTGTGTGTGTTATACAGTGACTTTATTAGACTGGCTTATATAATAGGATCTGAGTGATGCCATCCACACACTGGAGAGGCAGAGAATGCTGGGCTGCTGACTACAAGAAGCTGGAATCTTCCGCAGTCTCAATACGACAGTGAGACTTTGGATGCTTCCCAGAACCTTGCTGCTATTAAATCAACATTTGAAAAGCCAAAGAAGCTGGAGTCGTGTATCAGCAGAGGATCCCAGCAGCAGCGATAGATACACTCGCTCAGGAAAAAGTGGCACACAGCATGGGCCTTTTTCCTTGGACTACTTTTTGGGTTACTCAGTGGAAGTCACAGCTTACACTGGAGCTTCTAATTCTCTCTGGGGATATGTCACAGAAACAAGAACATTTAATATCAGTCCAGTGAAACCAATCAAGACTGACCATTGAAGTATATTTGCAAATAATGTGATTTAATATTTCAAAACCCTGGTTTCACATACAAAACAAATGATTAAATGAATGGATAAAGTTGCAGGGTACAAATCCTGAAAACAATTAATTGTACTCTTTATTCAATAATCAAAAATTCATTTAGAAGCCGGGCGGTGGTGACGCACGCCTTTAATCCCAGCACTTGGGAGGCAGAGGCAGGTGGATTTCTGAGTTAAGAGAGTTCGAGGCTAACCTGGTCTACAGAATGAGTTCCAGGACAGCCAGGGCTACACAGAGAAATCCTGTCTCGAAAAACCAACCCCCCCCCAAAAAAAAATTCATTTAGAATAGTTAAAAGATGAAATACTTGGGAAATGTATTGGAAGGCTTTGCCAAGATATCCATTCTACCCAAAGCAACCTACAAATATTTTTTGTTGTTGCTTTTATTTCTCAAGACAGGGTTTCTCTGTGTAGCCTTGGCTGGGCCTCGAACTCACTCTGTAGACCAGGCTGGTCTTGAACTCAGATCCATCTGCCTCTGCCTCTTGAGTGCCAGCACGCTTAGCTCACAATCTACAAATTTAATACAACCTGCATCAAAATTCCAGGGGCATGTTTTACTGAAATAGAAAAATCTGTTCTGAAAACTTATGAAATCTCAGGACCCCAAATAACCAAAACAATGTTTAACATACAGTGCAGGCCTCTCACTTCACTCCAGAACAAACTAAAATGCTGACGTCATCAACTGTGATGCTGGCATGAAGACTGGGGCCTGTTGAATAAAGTTCCAATGAATAAACTCAACCTTGTGTGACTGATAGATTGTTAGCAGAGGAGTCAAGACTGCTCTTTGAGGCAGGACAATCTTTTCAAGTTGTGCTAGGAAAACTGACAACCCACATGCAAGGGGTGAAGCCAACTGTTTCTTTCTATCAGATGCAAAAGAATTAAAAACATAACAAAAGCTTTTTTAAAAAAAATCATGGTGGTCCATACCTTTAATCCCAGCACCTGCGAGGCAGAGGCAGGCAGATCTCGGAGTTTGAGGCCAGCGTGATCTACACAGAGAAACCCTGTTTTGAAAAACCAAAAAAATGATGTTGCAATAAATCTCTAACCCCAGTAAGCCCGTGCAAAACCACACAACTCAACTGTGATATTTATAAGCTGGACGCCTTGATTGGACAGATGTACTACTACACTACTCCATCCTCAGCTATGGGACCCCTTGCTGCTTGCGGCTTCTCTGAGCCATGTGGTTCTGCTCCTTCTTCCACCTCTTTTTCCTTCTTCTCCTCTTCCTCTATTTCCTACTCTTCCCCCACTCTCTAAAACCTCCAGCCCCACCTTTCCCTTCCACTGTCCAATCACAGGCGCTATAGCCTTTATTTGATCAGTTAGAATGGGAAAAGGGTTCACATGAAATCACCTGAGTACGTGAATCCGCTCCTCATCAGGGCAGCCCCTCTCGAGGATACAGAATTAAGATCGGAATAAAAACAGCACCAGGGGCAACCCACAACAAACAAACAAAAAAGTGGTGTGTGTGTGCACACGCACATGCATGGGTATGTATCCATGGGTGCAAGCGCCAATGGAGGTCAAAACAGGCTGTGGGATCCCCAGCTGTAGGCCAGCTACCCCATGGTGGGTGCTCAGGACTGAACTCCTGATCTCTGGGAGAGCAGTATGCAGTCTTAACCACGGAGTCATTTCTCTACCCCTAGATCAAAGACCTAATGTAAATCCCCAAAGCTGATGAGATGGCTGACTTGGTAACAGCACTTGCTGTACACTCCCAGTCACCTGAACTTATTCCTGAGAAGGACAGGGGAAGGAGGGAACCAGCTCCCAAATGCTGTTCTCTACCGTCAACCACCGGCAATGGCATGTACATATATACACATACACCATCCCAAAACCACACATGGACCCATGTACATGCCAGTGCTAGGTGGGTTACCTTGCGGCAGGGCAGGTAACTGACACACACAGTAGCTACATCTCTAAGCCACCTTGCCTTCTGGTCAAGTCCAGTTTTATCATAAGTGTACTCGTGTTTGGCATGTGTTGCTGGGATGCCACTTTTCCCAGCTGAGTGTCTATTTCCTTAGTACAGAAGTAGCAAGTGGGTCCCAGAGTAAGCCTGTCGAGTAAAGGCATAAGCAATTATGCCCAGACAGACATGGGTAAGGTAACAGCTATATGGATTCCAAGACTCTGGGCCATCAGATGTCGATAATTCTGGCTGGTAAGTATTGGGCTCTTGCTATCCCCCCACTTAAGTTCTAGATCCTGGATCTCGTGTGGAGTTGATTGGGACGGAGGGGGGGCGCATGGGGTTAGGCATAACTACATATGGAGTAGTGAGGTTAGGGGTAGGGCGTGAGTGTCTGTGAGGATCGGGTGTGGTGACCATTCTAAGATGGCGCCTGGGACAGTTGCCAAGTCTTATGACTAGCACCTGACTTCCTTACACACCCCTGAAGAGCCACGTCCGCAGGCTATACTGCACAGACTCACTGATATGCATTATCAGCCCATCTAACAAGCAACACCTTGGACCAATTGAGAGCCCCTGCGTGGCAGGATCTGAGTGGTGCAGGCACAGGGATTTAAGGGCAGACAGGGAGAGGCCTCAGGGGCTTGTTTTGGACATTGTTAAGGTTCCTGAATAAACTGCTTTGAGAAGAACTCCGTGTGGTGTCGTTCCTTTCTGCGGGTTGGAACGAGAGCGACAAGTGGTGGCCCGTACAGGGAAGTTCAGAACTCATCCAAGTCAGGGCAGCTAGCTGGTAAGTTCCCATGTGAGAGGGACAAGTGCAAGTTCTCGATTTAGAGACAATAAGGTTCCCGGTAGTGGGACAAGTTAGAGGGACAAGGGCAAGTTCTCGGTTTAGAGACAATAAGGTTCCCGGTAGTGGGACAAGTTATACCAAGCACAATGGGGAATTCATCATCTTCAACCTCTGTAAGCCAAGCTCTTTGGAGATTATTGAAAGTAAAAGGGATAGGATTAAAAACGGTTACTGTAGAAAATTTTTTACAAGCCGTGGATGATGTCACACCATGGTTTTCAGTTTTAGGACACCTAACTATACCCAGCGGGGAGAAGCTTGGAAAGGTGTAGCCGCCGTTTCTTTTGTAACGGCCGTCAGGTTCTGTTACTTTGTAAAGGCCGGCCGGTTCTGCTGCTCCGGTCGGCAGGTCAGGGTCTAGCAAGAGAGAAAGTGGGGACAGAGGAAGGGGAAAAAAGGGGCGAGAGACGCAAAAGATAGATACAAGCCAGAGTCCGGTGGAGTCTCTTCAAGTCTTCTTTATTCTCCTCTCTTCTTACTATATTCTCACTCCTTCAGTCTCCTCTACTCCTCTACTTCTTCCTACTACTTACTACCTCCTACTTTCTACCTCTACCTCTTCCTCCCTACTCCTCAATAGAAAGGAAATCCAGGTATTTATACCCTTTACCACGTGACTTGCCCTCGTGGACAATCTCAACTGAAGCCACTACGTCACGTGCCTTGTAGCCATGGATACCAGGAGCACCTGGCAGCTGGGGGCACTAAACAGTGTAACAAGATGTTTATCAGAGTGCGCTCAGCTATTGCAGGCTGTTGAAACAAGTCTCTTGTCAGGGTATATGGCTCGAGATGGCTGTAAAGATGATAGCCACTTTCAGCTAAGAGTCGGCTCCCAACAGAAAGGACTTAAGATTTGCTGAGGAGCAGGGAGTGTTACCCATAGGAGTTTTAACTGTGTGGAAATTGGTGAGGTATTGTATAAAAGAAAAGGAGGGGAGATGTGCAGCAGAGCTGGAACGGGGCTGTGAGGCACTGGAGCAGCTAAGAGAGGAGTGGTCTCAAAAGTCAGAAAGTGGAGAAAGCTCAGATGAGGAGGAAGTTTCCGAAGAGGAGCTTGAAGAGCTGGCGCAGGGTTTAGAAAAAACAAAACTAGAAGTGGAACCAACCTACAGCGCCAGAGCCGCCTGCCGCATCCGTATGCTCCAAGTGGAGCTTCGGGATGGAGCCTGTGCCCAGAGGTCTGGAGGGAGTTCAAGCTCAGTGTTTTCCAGTATTTCAAGATGCCCAAGGCAATCACTATCATGAGCCCCTTGATTGGAAGTTTATCCAAAGTCCGGCCGAAGGGGTTCCAGCCTACGGCATTAATGGTGCTTATGAAATAACACAGCTGGAAACCCTTTACAGATATTGTATGACCCCCAGTGATTGGCAGAATTTAGCTAGAGCATGCCTATCTCCCGGACAGTATTTAGATTGGAAGGCCTATTTTATTGAATTCTCAGCAGAGCAGGCAGCCATAAATGCTGCTAATGGCCAGCCAGCATGGAGTCAGGATATGTTGCTGGGGCAAGGCAGGTTTGCCAATCAACAGACTGGTTATCCTCTGCAAGTTTATGAGCAAATTAACATGATGGGAACTAGAGCTTGGAAATCTCTACCAATTAGAGGAGAAGTGCAAGGAAACCTAACTAAGATTATCCAAGGGTCAGCAGAACCATTTGCTGACTTTGTGGATAGAATGGTAGAAGCTGGGGGAAGAATTTTGGGGGACCCTGATACAGCCATGCCTTTACTGAAACAGTTGATTTTTGAGCAGTGTACCAAGGAATGTAGGCAGGCTATCAACCCATATAAGAACAAGGGGCTGGAGGTATGGTTGAAGATCTGTAGGGAGTTAGGGGGACCTCTCTCTAATGCTGGTTTGGCTGCTGCAGTTATGCAAATGACGCGAGACAGAAGTAGCTTCAGGAATGGAAACTGTTTTAAGTGTGGTCAGCCTGCGCATTTGAAGAGGCTGGGTGTGGGGCTTATTTAGTTGCTGGCTCTCAGCCAGTGACTATACAATTTCCTCTAGCATCTCCGCAAGTTATTGAATTACAAATTGTGATTAAAGTTTTTGATCAGTTTAAGTGTTCTTTTAATTTAATATTGGACAGTCAATATGTGGTCAATATTTTAAAACATTTGGAGATAGTTGGAAAAATTAGTCTTAAATCCATCATTGGAGAGTTACTGGTTAAATTACAAGTACTTGCTGGAACAGAGAATTTCCCTTTTTTGTTCAGCATATTCGTGCCCATGCTGGACTGCCAGGGCCATTGGCTGAGGGAAATGATGTGGTGGATAAAGCCTCTAAGGCTTGTCTAGTTTTTCTTGTTTCCTCTCCCATTGATTTGGCTTAAAGTTTTCATAAACAATTTCATGTAAATTCTAAGACTTTTATACCATTTCAGAATGCAAGCCATGCCAGTAATCTTTCCAAAGAACTTTCTCAGTATCTTGTAGGGAATTGGTCCGGAGATTTGGATAAGTTGCTGAGAGACTTATGATACTCCATCGTCCACATAAATTCAACCTGAGTAGATGCCTTCCTAGTTTCTGGATTAACCAGTTGGATACTTCAAGCAATGTCCCACCTGAAGGAATGGGCTGGAATGGGGGGGGGGGTTTGGCTCTGTGCCTGCTCCTCATCAACTACCTGGCATTTTGGTGTATGTGTAACATGAGAGCTCAGCAATCTAAGAATCAGGCCTTGCTTGTACAAGCATTTGCAGCTGTGGAGATGGGGCAATCTCCTCAAGTGTGGCTTGGCATGCTAGAGAAGTAGTCAGTGACGGGTAAGATTCCTTGGATGTGTTACCAACCTAAGACAGGGACCAAACCAAAGCTGTTTGACTCCCAATGATGGGTAAGGAACATTGTCGCAAGGGAAAACCTAAGACAGGCATTCTCTCTGCCAAAAATTAAATAAAAGGGGGAATTGTGAGGAGCAGGTGTGGTGGCCATTCTAAGATGGCGCCTGGGATGGTTGCCAAGTCTTATGACTAACACCTGACTTCCTTACACACCCCTGAAGAGCCACATCCGCAGGCTATACTGTGCAGTCTCACTGTTATGCATTATCAGGCCATCTAACGGGCAACACCTTGGACCAATTGAGAGTGCCTGCGTGGCAGGATCTGAGTGGTGCAGGCACAGGGATTTAAGGGCAGATAGAGAGAGGCCTCGGGGGCTTGTTTTGAACATTGTTAAGGTTTCTGAATAAACTGCTTTGAGAAGAACTCCGTGTGGTGTCCCTCCTTTCTGTGGGTTGGAACAAGAGCGACAAGTGTCCATCCTGGGGCCCTTAGTGGTGACGAGGAGGCAGGAACTTGTCCACTTCTGAAAACCTCCAGAAAGCAGCAGCCCTTACTTTTATGGTTTCACAGTTAGCCTTCACGCGGGAAGGAAAGCTTTAAACAAGACACCCCCAGAGAAGCAGGCTTGCCCTCTTAAAGGGGAGCAGGACAAGAAGAATTTCCAAAAATAAAGATGTGACTAAACTGACAAGTGCAACATCAGCCCTTTGGCTGATTTCAACAGGGCTGTTTAAAGATAAATCAACAGGATTATCACAGCTTCCAAGCAGTACAGGCTGCTGCTACCACCACTGGTGTGCATGTGCGCACACACACACACACATATAAATATATATATACACTCACACACACTCATATATATATATATATATATATATATATATATATATATACACATACACTCATATACACACATGCACCATACTCATACACACATGTACATACACACACACATATACACAGATGCACACACACACACACACACACACACACGGGAGTCGGGGAAGGATAATTTCTACGTTCATCCTTTTAACCTGATAACAAAACCAGACAAAGACATCACAGTTAAAAACAAAACTATAAAACACTATGTTTTTTTTAAAATAAACTAGTTTATATAAATCTCCTTATAAACATATATGCAGAGAAAAAATGCCAGTAACTAAATTTAAGCACTAGCATTAGTGGTAGAAGTATGGAACACAGTGTGGTCTGGCACCACAGAAATCAACTTAATAGCATCGAAAATACAGAACAGAAAAAAAAATACAGAACAGGAGGTAAAGCCACAGGATCGTAAAAGAGAACAACAACCACAACCACCACAGTCCTTCCTGATAACCAACACTACAAACTAGGGATAGTGGGGACCTGCCTGAACCCAACATCAGAGAGCTGTAAAAATCCACAGTAATGACCTACTTCACGCAGAGAGGCTGGGAGGCCTCTCAAGATGAGCAAGGAACAGAATTTTGTATAGCTCAAATCTCAAGGAACCTAAACAAAACAAAAACAACAACAACAAAAAACCCCTTATTTCAGAAAGGTTAGATACAGGATCAAAATATTAAATTCTTACACAAGCGTGCTGGTTAGTTCGGGTGAGCGACTTGACAGAAGACATTTGGGAGGAGGGAACCTCATCTAGGCACCGCCTCCATCAGATTACCTGTAAGCAAGTCTGTGGGGGCACGGTTTTTATGATTAATGACTGATGGGGGTGAACCCACCCCTGAGCAGGAGGTCCCCGGTGAGCAATGAGACACTAACCAGCAAGCTGCACTCCCTCATGGTCTCTGCTTCAGTTCCTGCCTCCAGGATGGACTGGAGTTTGTAACCTGAAGTAAACCTTTTTCTCTCAATTTGGTTTTGTTTTGACCTTTTTTGTTTTTGTATCATTTTGTTCTGTTTTGTTTTGTCTTGGTGTTTTGTCATAGAAACCTAACCAGGAAGAAGAGTTTGATTCTAAAAGCTGTTAAGACAAAAATTGCTCATAATCAGATCCTTAACAGACCTGGTTTCTGCAAATGACCTCAGTCTCTGCCCAGGCAGATGTGGACACCTTGGGGACAGTTATGGAGATCACACTGATTAGCACCCATGAGGTGATGGATATGACTTCTTGAGTCTGAGCACAGGCAGGAAAGGGTGGGTGGGTGCAAGTGGCTATCTCCACTCCGGCTTCCTTCCCATACTGCTCTGTGCAGAGCCTGAGAGACCCACGTTCCATGCAGCTAGCCAGGAGCTAAGAACCTCATTGCTGCCTGGCCTCAGGCCGCTGGTGTCCTGAAATCTTCTCTTCACCACATACGCAGACACCAAGTGGATGGAGGTCGACTGGGACCCAGTGGGGAGGGGCTCCACTGCAGACCCTCTAACAGTCTGTGTGCAAATACATGCTTCAACTAACCTAAAAACACCCAGGGCCTCAGGGGTGCCTCTGTTCTGTCTCTACTCTCTACAGACTCGAAGCTCTGGCTGGCAGTGTAAGCTGTGCCTACTCACCACGTGTACAAGCAATGTCTGCGCACACTTGTAGTTTCGGGTGGGCTGAGCTCCTCCCTTCAGAGATGAGGTGATAAAGCAGGAAAGCTTGGCCCTCCTGCACTGTCAATACTGTCAACTAAAAATACTGATTCTAGGGGCTGGAGAGATGACTCAGTGGTAAAGACCATTTCCTCCCAGAGGGCCTGAATTCAGGACTCGTTCTTTTCCCGGGACCTACGCAGTATCATTAGGTTGTGCGGGGCGCGCGTGAAGTGGTCTCGCCGGCAAAAAACATACACACACGCGCGCACACACACACATCACACACACGCCAGAATCCTTCCGTATGAACACGTTTATTTCCCCAAAACCAAGATGGTGGAAGAAGACGAAGAAGGCGTGGGAAAGCACTGCCTATATAC
>NW_021604615.1:8531976-8576582 GCF_004785775.1 Grammomys surdaster | reverse complement strand
CACCTAGCAATGGCGGACTTTGTCAGCTCTCGTGGCGGCTCCCAACATTAGGTTATCTGAAATCTTCCTGTTTTCAAACGTAGGCTCTTAGAGCACTAAGCTTTCCTCCTAGTGCAGCTGTCACTGGGTCCTGTAGGCTTGGGTATGTGTATTTTCATTTTCTGTGGAGTCTAGAACAGTTTATTTCCTTCCTGGCTCCTTCAAAGACCTTTTCATCACCCACTAACGTGCTGTTTAATACATGATCTACTTTAAAGAAAGTTCCGTGTGCTGCTAAGAAGGTGTATTCTGCGGCGTTCGGATGAAATGCTCAGGAGACGAAATGCTCAGTAGACGAAGTCAGTTAAACGCATTTGATCTACAAAGTCGTTTAATTCAGGTGTGTGTCTGCTTTTCCATGGGATGCCTTGCCGATTAGTGAGTGAATATTGAAGACACACGGCTGTAGAGCTGGGGTTGATCTGACTTTGTATCTAGTAGGAACTGTTGTAAAACATGGCATGTCTGTCTTCAGGAGGTGTGTTTCCATAGTAGTGTCCTCTCTGTGGACTGTGACCTTAATCAATAGAAAGCTACCTTATCTATTTATTCTCATTTGCTTTGGTTTAGTGAGATACTAGAACAGATACCTGCTGTCACCTAGGTTGCGTGCTTAGAATAACTTTTGCCGTCTTTTCACTGTAAGACAGTGTCTGTCTTTCATGGTGAGTTCATTTCTCAGAGGCAACAGATAAATGGCACCTGCTTTTTGGTCCAATCTACTTATCTGTGTCTTCTGATTGGAGCATTGAGACCGTTAATATTCAGTCAATGCTGAGTTGCATGCATTGACTATTACTTTGCTGGTGCTACAATGCTATTCTAACATGGCTAAGTCTTTCCCGTGGCCTATAATCTGAAGGATTCCTTCAAGCCTCTTCTGTAACACTGGCTCAGGGGTCACAAAGTCCTTCAGTCTGTTTTTACCATAGGAACTGTTTGTTCCTCCTTTACTTATGATAAATGGCCCTGTGTAGTAGTCTGGGTTGGCGGCACCTTTCAGAGCTTGAAAAACATCTTTTTGGGTCCTCCTGACATTTCCTGCTTCAGGGACAAGTATCTTGTTCTCCTGATGGGTGTGTCTGCACGTGTGGCTGGATGTTTTTTGTGTCACCTTCAATATACTTTCTTTGCTCTGTATAGTTAATGTTAATTTTACCATGGTGAAGAGAGGGTCTCCTCCTGGGCTCACCTGTTTGGTGTCCTAAAATGCTTCCTGTGTCTGGATTGCTGTATTTCTCCCTAACATTGGGACTTTGTTTTTGATGCTTTCTGTGCCAAGTGAGCTTATTCTTATAGGCTCACAAGGTCTGACTTTTACAGGGTTACCTTGATGTTCCCAAGTGTACCCCATCTTTGTTCTTGCCTTGTTTCAACCCCACTACTTTGCCTTCAAGCTCAGCTTCTCTGACCTATCCGGATGCATCCTATCAAGACTTTCCATGAGCATTGGATAGATTTTCATTCCCAGCATTCCAGACAGGTTTTTCTCCAGTAATCCTCTTTGAATTCCTCTTTCTATCTTGTAACATCTTCCTTACATTATTCAGCTGTTTGTGTTCGCGATTAGAAGCTTATCTCTTCCAGGCACGGCAGTGAGTGTCCATCCTTAATACTAACATTTGGGAGCAGAGACAGCCAGATCTCTGAAACTCTGAGGTCAGCCTGATTACACAGTGTACTGGCTGGATTTGTGTGTCACCTCAACACAAGCTGGAGTTATCACAGAGAAAGGAGCCTCCCTTGAGGAAATGCCTCCATGAGATCCAGCTGTAAGGCATTTTCTCAATTAGTGATCAAGGGTGGGAGGGCCCATTGTGGGTGGTGCCATCCCTGGGCTGGTAGTCTTGGGTTCTATAAGAAAGCAAGCTGAGCAAACCAGGGGAAGCAAGCCAGTAAGCAGCACTCCTCCATGGCCTCTGCATCAGCTCCTGCCTCCAAGTTCCTCCCCTGCTTGAGTTCCAGTCCTGACTTCCTTTGATGATGAAGAGCAATGTGGAAGTGTAAGCTTATTTAAACCCTTTCTTCCCCAACTTGCTTCTTGGTCATGATGTTTTATGCAGGAATACAAATCCTGACTAAGACACATAGTGTCTTCCATGTCCACCAGAGCAACCTACAATGGTGAGACCCTGTCTCCAAAAATAAGAAAAGAAGGAAGAAAAGAAAAAGTTTTCCTTCTTTGACCACAACTACAGTCATTTTTTTTTTCCAAGTCCTGTCTGGAATTTAATCTAATACACTTTTACTGGATGCCATTATAATAGGATTAGTGATCTTCAGAGGAGTTAATACTGGTTTGATGACCATGCTCTCATATTACTACACTGGACTAAGTTTTACATCAGGGATTATTCATGTTTATTATTTAATCCGCTAAGTACTCACAACATGGAACTTGGATGGGATATACTTGAAATCTGTATTTCAGAAATAAGTTCCTCGCCAGGCGGTGGTGGCGCATGCCTTTAATTCCAGCACTTGGGAGGCAGAGGAAGGTGGATTTCTGAGTTCGAGGCCAGCCTGGTCTACAGAGTGAGTTCCAGGACAGCCAGGGCTACATAGAGAAACCCTGTCTCGAAAAACCAAAAAAAAAAAAAAAAAGAAAAAGAAATAAGTTCCTCACGTAGGAGCTCGGGTAGCCTGGTGAAACCTCTCTTCCCTTAGTAGACTATTATTCACAGCCGCTGGATATTCCCACCATGTAAATGTTGTTCTAGTCAATTAGCAACAGTGGCACCCTGGACTTCAGTAGTATTGGTAACTAAATAAACAAGGATGGCGGGAGTGGGGGAGGGGGGAGAGCTGGAAGGTGACAGGACAAAACAAGTATAAAAGTCCAAACTCTCATTAAAGAACGAAATATAAAGTTTATGTTAACTTTGCCTCAAACAAGATGGCTTTTGATGAACCTTGTCTTAGCTGCCGTTCTATTGCTGTGAAGAGACACTATAACCAAGGCAACTCAGAAAGGGAAGATTTACTCGGGGGTTTACTTTACAGTTGCGGATCCATGATCTTCAAGGCCAGGTGCATGGCAGTAGGCAGGTACAGCACTGGAGCAGCAGCTGAGAGCTCTCATCTGCTTCGAAAGCTGCAGGTAGAGTGAGCAAGACTGGGCCTGTTTGGGGCTTCTGAAACCTCATAGCCCACCCCCAGTGGCGGATCTCCCCCAACAAGGCCACACCTCCCAATCCTTCCCAAACAGTTCCACTAACTACCGCCAATTCAAAAGCATGAGCCTAGGGGAGCGGATCTCATCCAAACCACCAGGGATCTCTATGTTCTCACTGGAAGTTGTGTATTGAATAAACGTACTTGGTTTTTTTCAACCTTTTGCATAAATTATACTGGAGATTCTCAAGGAGGTGAGATTACAAAATGTTTTGAAACAGGAGGTAGAGGCATGTTGCATCCAAATCTGAGTCTGTGTGGGTATGTGCAAAGGTAACTCACGATAATGAATACTAGAGTTTTATTACAATCAAAACCTGTGTGTGGCCTGTGTTCAACAGCTGAAATTTAGTACTAGTAAGCACACCACTTAGCGTGCAGATGAGGTAGCAAGACTGTAAGGTCAGAGGTTGGGGAGGACTGGAGCCAAACAGAGGTTCTGAATGGGGCAGGGAGACCTGCTATGCTCTCACCATGAACCTCCCCACACCCCCTAGGGGTGGTGGTTTTCTACTTAAACGCTGTAGCACACAGTAGGGAGGGGTTCATGAGCCCCCACCCCTACCTGAGGAACTATGGCAGGCGGTGGCTTGTGGCAGTCAGCTTTCTTTAAGGGTGTGGCTCCTGGTTGATCAAGCTCCGCAGACAGCCCACCACTTTGAGACTACCCATCCATACCAGGGGGGTATATGAGCATCACAAATTGAAGTTGATGTGTTGTTAAAAATAAAAAGAGGACACAAAGTTGGGGTATTGTGGGTAGCTGAAGTGGGACTGGAGAGTAGGAATGAGTAGGAAAAAATATACCGCATGAAACTCTCCAAGAATTGGTATTGTTCTAAAGAGGAACTGAGCAAACCCCAGCATGCCTCACTGTGCTTCCTGACTACACTGCTGTCAGCCATCTCCTGGGCCTCAGGGGATTGTACCCCAAAACCGTGAATCCAAACACCTCACTCTTCCCCATGCTGCCTGTCATACACACTCACGCTAATAAGAAAATTAAGTATGAACCCTTTAAAAACTAATATAAAAAAAGAACAAGTCCCCAAAGAAAGAGACGGGGACATGGGAAACAGCCAAGAAATATACTGAAGGTACACTTGGTTGGTTTTGCTTACAGAAAATCCGATACACCTGTTCCATCCACATGGTTCTGTGATGTTCTGGTTATTTAGTGGCAGGCATCATGTTTATGGTTTTAAGAAATGCTGACTTTAGTGTGCACGAGGAGGTCAGGTGTCTGCACTGTGTCAAAGAGACGCAGTTGGCAATTATACATGTTGTTCTTAGCTGTTGTGTCAGTTGAGGACGGAGGATAAGACTGCAAAATGAATTTTCTTATCTGTATGTATAACTATGCAGTTACAGATTTTAATGTGCTTAGAAGTTTAAAGAGATGCTGAGCGTAGGGTCCCTGACTCAACTGAGCGCGGAGGACACAGCTATCCACTGCTGAGCGGGAATGCTCAACAGCCAAAGAATTATGGAACTTTCTTTCATGTATCTTTATTTTCAAAAATTTCTAAAGTGCACATGCATTATTTTTAAAATAAAACAGCACATTTTAAAGACAACACCATTTAGTTAGATGTGAATTTGATGACGCTGAGCAGTAGATAAACATGGTTTACTTCTTTACCCATGAAAGTAATCTCTACAAGTGAAGTTCAGCCTCACTAGGCTGTTTCCGACTCCTTGGCAGAGGCTCTGTTCTGATCTGGAACCCACATCCCAAGTCTGGATCTATGATGGCCTCACGGCAGGGGTCCCCAGAAACACAGGGATGGTGCTGCTGGCTATGGACAGTACATCCAGTTCATAGCCCCAAGCACGTTCCTGGGTCCATCTTGTATTCAATGAGGACTCATCTGGGCACAGCCACTGGGGTTGTGAAAATACATTTTAAGAAAAATAAATATTCTGCATAATATATTTACAAGGATGAACTGCTCTGTTCTTCATCCCAGTTACTGGAGGATGGAAAACTGTTGTTTGACAACTAAGAAGCATATTCTCGATTGTTCATGTCAGTTCAGCACAAAATATGGGGCTGAAAATCCAAAACTCTTTTTGATTCATATTTAAAAATATACAAAATTGCAAATTTTATAAGCTGAGAAGAATTTCAAGAAAGAAGTACAAATGGCACTGGGGTCTCCTGTCCCTCACTGACGGTGCACAACTGCCCGAGGATCTTCTGCATCCTGTCAGGTTCTCCGGAAGCAAGTGAGGGCCACACAGGTACAGGCAGTCACTGAGCCTGTCGTCACTTGTGTCACAGAATACTCACACCAACTACACAACACAGAAAGCACAAGGGACAGCTGTGGACAAGGGCACGGGGCTGAGGGCACCATCAGAATCTGAAGAGGTCAATGAAGTGTTCGGGGGACACCGGTGTGAAGCAGCTGTCGGGGTCAGCCGCGGTGCAGGGGTGTCCCGAGTCCTGAGGAGAGAGGAGGGGTGGGTCAGAGCACATCCTTAATTCTTAACGGCTACAGGAACACAATCTGCATTTTGCTGAGTGGATCACAATCCCTCTCACTGCCATACACATGACCGGACTTGCTGGGAATCAGCTCCTGGGTAGCCCCAGGCAAGTCTATTAACAGGTGACAACATTTTGTAGTCACTCTGTAAGGCATGGAAGCTGCTCTTCCTGGCCCACCCTCCACATCCTGCCTCCTGGTTTCTTTTTCCCTTTGCAGGGATAGAGAGTGGAGTGGGTAAGTAGTCTCCCTCCACACACAGAAATGAAGGCACACCACAAGCTCTGTCGCAGGTGTGTGGAGTTGGCATTGTCAAAAACCACGGAGCTGTGATTATTTTGTGTAGAAACAACAAGAGAAAAAGCTCGCCCCATCTGGTTTGGCTCAGTGTGGCTGGAGCTGCTTCTCTGGCCTCCAGCAGACCACCCTGAGGTGCAGGGATGGTTCAGTCAGCTTTCTGGGATAAGTCTAGCTTGTTGATAGCAAGCGCTGCTATCACAGCTTCGCCTGACAGGACAAGGACAGTGCACAGGATGGAACAGCACACAGGAAGTACCTTTAACAACCAAGCAAGGTGGTAGTCCTTTGACACCGTGGAGACAGTCAGCAAGGGAGCAGCAAAGGGAGGAAAAGGAAGGAAAAGTCAGGGTTAGACAGAGCTAGCTGAGCTCGGCGTGAGGTGTGAGGCTACACCTGTGAGGATAATTAAGACGTTATGGAACTAAATTTGAGCAATATCAAACGTTATGAAAAGATGGAGCATTGCTGGATACCCCATATTTATACAATTAAAAAGATACTCTAGCCAGGTATGGCTGCCCGTGCCGTTAATCCAGTGCCTCACAGCACTTGGAAGGCAGAGGCAGGTGGATCTCTTATGAATCAGAGGCCAGCTTGGCCTACACAAAGAGTTTCAGGCCGGCTAAGGCCACATAATAAAAAACCTGTCTCAAAAAAATAAAAATAAAGAAAGAAGCAAGCCCAGGGCAAGAGAAACAGTTGCACTTCCTTTTAAGGCTCCCACATTGACCATCTGGAAGGCCACACGCTCAGTTATTTGTTGAAAATACATAAAACAGTCCTCATATTTCTATTTTTTTTTTTTTGGTTTTTCAATACAGGGTTTCTCTGTGTAGCCCTGGCTGTCCTGGAACTCACTCTGTAGACCAGGCTGGCCTCGAACTCAGAAATCCACCTGCCTCTGCCTCCCAAGTGCAGGGATTAAAGGCGTGCGCCAGCACTGCATGGCAGTCCTGTTTCTATGGGGGAGAAATACAGATTGTTTAGGGAAAACTCATCTTTTTCGTTGTCCTGAGGGTCTGCTCTGTGAATAACAATGTAGCTAACTGCAAGCTATAGGCACCCTGAGGTCCTACATCCATTGTGGATGTTTAATTTCTTGCAGCACCTGCTGTTGTTTCTGTGAGGTGGGTGCCAGCTGCTCCTGTGCACTGAAGAGTCTGCCTTTCCCCCGCTCATGAGTGCGTGGCACCTCATCTCTGCTCACAGGGGACAGTTTACAAAGATGGGCCAGTAAAGAGGGTCTGCCATCTCTGCCCTGTTACTGCTTCAGTTAAGTTTGCTTCTCCTGCCTACAGCAGAGACCTTAGCATCACTAAAGTGTCTAGCTACAGAAATCCTGAGACAAGAAAGGAACGCAGAAAGGCTAAGTCTCCATCCTAGCTTCCCTAGCCTTCTCGGCCTACAGTTTCTGACAGGCTTCACACAGTCAGGAAACTGAGGAGGACAGAGAGAGACATGCACACTGACTGGTGGCCTCCGTGTGCTGGTGATCTGGGTGGGAACAAATGACTCAGTCTTGCACAGCAGTTGGAAAAACGAAGAAGCAGCACTCCAGTATAGCAGAAGGAAAGCAATGGGAGACCAGCCTGGGAGAAGGCACAGGGTCCCCATAAGGACAGGTGGTCACCGTGGAACATGCCAGGCACAAGATGCGCTCAGCCATAGTGGATCTTGAGCATATGCAGGGCCAATTGAGGTCACCACCCCTCTTCCGCATTCCTAATAGGCTTCAGGTCCCTTGTGTGTCTCAGTCAATAGTGTCCCCAACAGCAGGCACCATTCCAAAGCCACAACCCAGCTCCGCCTCTCAGGCTGCACCCTGCCTACTGCACTGTAGCTCACTGGTCACCTGGGCCTGCCTGACTGTATCCCCACGCTGTCCCAGGAAGGAAGCTGCTTCTGCCGAGGATACCTGAGCAGAGGAGACATCTAACAGCTTCGGGACTAAGAAAGTATCTCCCTTACATTTCACACTTACACCTGGAAAGGAGCAGGGCCTCTGGACGGATGGGAGGTGGGAAAACTGCTCCTGACGTCAGACATCCTGCTGGGCTGGTACCACCCTCCCTCCATTCGTCTCCCAGACCAGCAGGAGTCTGCCCGTTAATGACTTGTTCTGAATTGTGATCACTATGGCACCTGAGGCCGGTTAAATGCAGAAACTCACAGGCCAAGTTTTTGGAAAACTGAAAGTCATCTTCTAGTTAAAAATGCCAGAACTTGCATATTCCATGGAACTTGAGCAGCACATTTACACTTCCCAAACAGAGAAGGAACACAGAAGGTAAACACCTTTCCTTGTGCTGTTTCCTTTAGCCGATAGGAAAAGCACCAAATGTTCTAAGACACTACTCCAAGAAAAACTGGTATCACATATATAGCTATAAGGCTTCTTCCCCATACGAGTATCCACACATTTCATATTTCTATAGTATACAGTAGTCTCGGGAAGAAATGAAAAGCCCTTTCTAGGAGATGTGTTAGTCCACACTGAACACTTCCAGTGTCTCCTACGCTGACTGGGACAGAGACAGGTCCTCGTCTTCCAGAGCATCCAGTGAGACAGAGGTGCTACACAGAGAATCCTGGGAGGCGCTCCTGAGCACAAACAGAATCCTCCTGGATTCGGGTACCAAAGTGGGGCTCCTTTTCCACCCCATGTCTGGGGAAGCTGGAACACTAGTGGGCTGTCTTTCTGTATGTATAATCTCAGCAAGGAACTGAGGCCAAACTGAGTATGAGATGACCCTGTTCTCAAGAGAGTGTTCTAGACAATGGTCCGCCTGCTGCAAAGGCACTTCACACACATTTCTAATTTTCAGAAAGAAAAGAACCAAGGTCGAAGAGGACAAACTCTCCTCTGCTGTCCTCGCAAGAGACGCAGGAGACGCAGGAGACGGCAGCAACACCCACATCCTTACTCCTCTGCTTGGCTCATCATAAGAAAAGGCTGTGCAGTTGTAAATGGAGTTTGAAATGAAAACAATTTAAAAAGTTGTCCTTTGCCAACAATTAAGAGCTTGCCTTGTGTCCCAAATTTACATACATGTAACGCAAAAGCATCGGAGCACTTTATAGTGGCTACCAGGGAGGGAGGGGCGCACAGACTCTTCTCTGGTTATGGGAAACACACTACTGTAACCAGAGACAAAATGGGTGGTGAGATTTCAAAACGGCACAACAGGATAAAGGACCCCTGGTTTACTGTTCAGATATGAAAATCACTGACAGGGACATTTAAAGTTCTCACTAAGGGATCAGTCTTTACGGGTAAAACGTCACAGTCTTGTTAAGTTTGCACATTTACTCTGAAGCCTGTGCTTCCCATAGTCCTACTGCCTACCTAAGAACCTGGCTGTGAGCCGAGAGGCTAAAGGCTGGCTCGGATTCCCTGCGGGCAGTGCCCCTGACCTCCACATGTTCAGGGAGGGCATGGGCAGACAAGTGCAAGTTCTTTATTTAGGCCAGGTGTGAGGTGCTGCTTGGGAGCGAGTGCCCCGGGAGCGGGTGCCCAGGGGGCGGGAGGGGAGTGCTGTGGGGGGCACAGGTGCCCAGGAATAGGTGCTTGACAGGCGGAGGCTCGGGAGCCGGTGCCTGGGAGCCTTATCAGGAGCAGGCTACATCTGCAGCAAGGACAGTGCCTCCACTCAGAAGTGGGCAGCACTCAGCTTTCAACACTGCTGGCCCGTGTACGGATCCCCACCTCAGCTCCCAGTATCTAGTGGAATGCTTCGGTAAATTCCCATCACGGGTGTTATTTCCCGTTTTCTCATCTTTCTGTTTAAGATGCAGATGAACAGTTTGTCCTACATTCTGAGACCATCTTAGGTCCTTACCTTCCAGAAGAGAATGCTGCAGTGACGGCAGAAGTGTAAGGTGTCTCCGTACTGCTCTTTGGTCGGGTAATACTTCTGAAGCGTAAAATACATCAGCTTCCACTCGATATGACCTTTTTCTGAAAGGATCAAATGTCTACAAAACTAAAAAAAGACAATTCTTCTCAGAATTATTTGATGATTTTTTAAAAAACATGTGATAGGTACATTTTTTTAAGGCAGAGCAGTGCATAAAACATTTTAAGATTGAAATGAAACTTACTTGTGTTCAATCAATGAGGAACAACTCATGGTGTTCCTACAGTGACAGCAAGCAGCTGAGAGACAGACAGAAGATGCTCTGAAGGAGGTCTGTGATCGTGAGGATGCCATGTGTTTAACAAGAGACGTGGATGCAGGATAGAGAACTCACTTAACTTGAGAATGGATAATGGACTTGAAAAAGCATTTCTACTGCCAAGACCCACGAATGGTCAACACCCTCATGAAGAGATGGCGACCACCCGAAGCGGAAGGATGTGCCACCTCGTACCAACTGGGATGGCGATAATTAGAAAGTCAGGCAACAGCAAGTGCTGGGGACGACGGTGCAGGGAATCAAAAGCCTGGGATACTTCTGGTAGGAATGCAAATGGTGCTGCCACCGTGGAAAAGAGGGCAGTTTTTTCAGGGGTTAAACACAGCAAGTGGATTGTAATTCCACCACTGGGAAGTTACTTCAGAGAAATGAAAAGCGCGTCTGCACCCAAACCCATCCATGGACGTCCACAGCAACAATCCTACTAGCTACAACGTACAAGGAAACCAGTGTCCATGACCAGATGAATGGGTAGGCAAAACATGGCACGCCAAAAAACTGGAATTTTTAGTCCCGAAAGGAACGAAGTTTTGCTTCCTACTAAAGATACATCCTGAAGGGCATTACCGGAGGGGTGGGGGGGGGTCACAAAAGCCTGACTGGTGTATATTCTGCTCACACCACACATCCAGACCAGGAAATTCATTCAGAAAGTAGATGAATGGTTGCTTCGGGCTGGAGGGAGGCTGAGATGACAACCAATGGGCATAAGTCTCCTGAGGCAACAGTCGTGTTCCAAAACCAAGCACAGTGACAGAGACACAAACTGCATCTAAATGAAGTGTTACCCTGGTGTGTGGGCACTACACTTTGGGCCATGAGGAAATAAAGCACATGGCTAGATCAGGTCTGCGTACATAGGAACTGTGTGGCTGACAGGCACAGCCTTGTTCATCTATGAAAAGATGCCCTTGTGTAAATGTGCGACGGCTACGTATTACTGAAAACAACCTCTTGTACACCATGTAATCAGTCCACCTTTTAAGGACTTCGTTTGGAAATCACAATGGAGCCAATGGGGGACTCTACTTCTACGACAGTCTGAAGAGCAGGAGGCCAGTTACAGGCCTGGCTATAGCAATTTCCGTGTCCTTTAAGCACCCTGGAAACATGAGTTTCTGAGACAAAACTCCCCTGCCTTGCCTTCTCTTCCCTCCTCAGTGCTCCATGGTCACGATGTTCACAGGAGGGACGCCCACACTGCCAATGTCTCCTCTACATAAGAACCTGGGGTCTTCGGATACTCAAGTCTACAGCAACTGCTCACATCAAACATGTGTGCCAATGGTTCCTTCTGATGTCACTATGGACAGCCAAGCCAGCACCTACACAGCCTTCAGCTTCACTGAGGCACTTCCTAACCTGCACTGTTGGCCTGACCCTAACTGTAAGCTACTGCTAATCCTGAGAAACCAGAGTCCTGCTGTTAAGTCACTCACGAAGGACTGATAACATCTCACAGGATCAGTTTCGTGATTCAGTCAAGAAAATATGCACCAAAAGATGCACTTGTAGTTGCTAACTGCAAATTCTAACCTAACTTCTTTTTTTTTTCTTTTTTTTTTCTTTTTGTTTTTTTGAGACAGAGTTTCTCTTATAGCCTGGGCTGTCCTGGAACTCACTCTGTAGACCAGGCTGGCCTCGAACTCAGAAATCCACCTGCCTCTGCCTCCCAAGTGCTGGGATTAAAGGTGTGCGCCACCACTGCCCGGCACTCTAACCTAACTTCTTATACGAAGTGAACATTGTTACAAACAGACCTTTAACCTCAAGGAATTTATTTCCAGGACTCACAAATGAACAGCCAATATCCTGAAGGGGTGTGTGACATCTGGGTAGCTAACCACCGCCGAGGGCTCTGGGAGCTGAGCCTGAGCCCTGGCTCCTTGCCCTATGGGATTCTTAGAGGCAGGTCCCAGAGCAATGCATGACGCACAGGGCCCATCCCAGACAGACATCTATTCATCGTTCTGTCCATGACTCTAAATCTGTCCTCCAAGAGACTACCTGGTCTCTTCTGCATTTCTGACACCAACTCCAGTCCAGTCTCAGAAAGGTGAAAGTACAAATGCGGTGGTCAGCTGAGAAAGACGTAAGAGGAGAGCAGAAGAGACAGGCTGGCTAAGGATCCAGGGAGCAACGGACGGAGTAGCCCAAGCCTCTGGCTGGCCAGCAGCTCTCAGGCCCAGCCTCCGCACACCCCAGTCCAGTGGACCACTTACCACGCTCACCCATCTGCAGCATCCTGACTACACGGCTCCATGGCTGAGAACCAGAGCTCCCTGAGCCCCCATAGACTTGCTCTGGGTCCCTGAAGGCACTTCCTCAGGGCTCTGCTCAGGACTCTCCTAGGGTCCTGGCTGGACACACACATCATCCCTGACCACCACCTTTGATGCCCACACCAGGTTCTCTCAAGCAAGATCCAGAGGGCCGTTTAAAAGGTGCCCTGTGTTCCGGATGCTCCGCTGGATTTCCTAAGCTGGCTGGAATCTCAAGTGTGGCCAAGACTGTTGATTCCTTCTTCAGACGGGACCTGCTTTCTACTCTGCCCATACTTGCCATGAGCCAGGCCCAGTCTTCACGATGCGCCTGTACCTCAGTTATGTCCACGTCTATAAGACACAGCGTGTATTACTTGCCCCTTCCTATCCTTGTGTGAAATAGGTACTGTTTTATATAATAAGCCAGGAATGCCTAGATGCTGAAGAAGAGCAGGCGTGGGGATTTCACTCTGGAGCAGGGGAATCAACTAGCAAGACACTGAGGACATCAAGATGGTGCCACCTAGTGGGGAGCACAGGAGCTACAAGGACTCACTGATTCTTCCAGGACTGACAGGGGCCGACCGGAGGCAGAGCCAGAGCCAGAATGGGACTTATTAAGTAAAGAGAACACCGTGACCTTTTCCCAATGTGATACAGCTCAGCTAATTAAATTATTTGGTATTAGGCCATTTTTAGAATCGTGATTCCTTTTCGATATGAAAAATGAGCCTTGTAATTGGTAGAATCCAGAAACAACTTCAGCATACTCTAGTTTCTATCAACTCTCTGGCTATGGAGTCCACATCCTCCCCAACTTCATTTGAACACAGAGGATGGTGACAAGCGGACTTGACTCAAGGGACTGGACTACACACTTGTAGTTAGAATGTTGGTTTCTTTAAAAAAAAAATGCAGAAATATTATGGGACTATGGTTTTATTTTAGCCCAGGTGTAGGATACAGGGCTGCTTCAGGCTGTCCACAGCAGCTGACTGTGATTTGCCTCATGCTCTAGCACGGGAGTGATTCTGCCAGCTGCAGATAGTTTCTGTGATTGTGTGGGTTTGGAATTCTGGAGGCTTTCAGAGAGCATAAATGCTAAGGACCCGGGAAGCATCAGGGACGTGGGGGCCAGGTTGGGTTGTTGGTTGGATACTGTTGGTTGGTGGGGGGACCAGGTTGGGCTGCTGGTTGGATACTATTTGTTGCTATTTGTTAAATAGTTGTGCACAAAAAAGAAACAAGGAGAAACCAGAGACCCTGATGGTGAAGATCAAACTCCCCCAGACACCACTAGTCAGCAGGAATCGGTCAACAATAATGTCACCCCTTTCCCACCCCGACCTTACTCAGGGATCTCTTTCCTTTCCTTTCCATTTCCTCCTCTCTGATCTGGTATCAGGGGTTGAGAGGTAGAACAGGGTGGAAGACAGAAGAAGCCACCGAGCAGCAAAGCCAGCTGCCCAAGCTCACCTGCTTCTCAGCAAAGTGGTACTGACACAGCCGCTTCCACAGACGCCTGTCTTCACTGAGCATGTACAGGGTTGGTGTGACCTGGCCCAGGGTGACAATGTCCCAGCCATCGGAGAAACGGTACAGGATGTTGTTGAGCATGTGCAAGGGCAGGTCACTGAGTGTGAGGCCAGTGTTCACCTGCTAGAAGGAAACACAGAAGTGTCAGGTGGAGAAAACACAGGGGCTTTTGTCAACAAACAATAATGGTCATGCTGGAGAGACAGCTTCAGCTGACTACAGGGAAGAGGCCATGTGTTCTGCTGCTCACTTCTTCTTCACTGCTATGTGGTGTGGTCTCTCAGGGGCTGGCACACAGCAATTTCCTTGTGCTTAGGAAGTTACCCCTGGACATGCCTGCCCCTGCCCGCTCTATTTTAACTAGAAAAATGCCTAGAAAATGGTGGGTCTGAAATGTGGAACTGCTGATGACATTAATCCTGCTTTATGGCAGCGAGGGAAACAAGGATCCTGCAGTGGTCTGCACCGTGACTCATCCAGGGACAGGCCCAGGGTCTATACGGCCTCCCCGGCTTTATCTGTATCTATTGTTAAATCTAAACTTCCTCCTCACTGACTACTTAGCATGTTTATGATTTACAATATGGTTAACACAAAACAACAAGTTTCTGTAGCACAGAGTGCAAGACCCAACATGGACGAGAACGTCTGCCAGCTCTTTGTCTGATGGGTTAATGTACAGATGCTAGGGAACTGCGGAACTCAACGAAGGGTGAATTAGCTGGACATTTCTCAAGAGGACATGTGGATAGCCAGCAAGTATATGCAAACACTCAATAGCACTAATCATGAGAAATGCAGATGACAAACGCAGGCGCTGGCCGCCAGGGGAACTCTTGGGAACTGTGGATAGACCGGTGTAAACTAGCAAAGGGAAGAGCAGCACAGAGGTTCCTGGAACAACAGAAACAGAATCATTGCCATGTGACCCGCACTGCTGCTGAGTGGTATGCATCCACCCAAGGGAAGTGAAACCACCTGCTTATAGCAGGAGTCATGGTGGCCGAGACGTGGAGTCAGCCTAGTGCCTTCATAAAGTCACTGACGTGACATCTTAAAGAAAATGTGTTATATATTATTCAGCCGCAAAATAATGAAGTGCTGTCATTTTCAGCAATATAAATGGAACCATGGGTTATCTTGTTACGTGAAAGAAGTCAAGAATAGTAAGAAAAAATACTGAAATGTCCTAAGTTACATGCAGAAACAAAACACCGCATGTCCTAAGTTACACGCAGAAATGGAAACACTGGTCTCAAAGAAGTAGAGTGTAAGACGGTGGTGGCCATAGTCTGAGGAAAGACAGAAAGAAAAGGGTAGAGAATACATGGCTAACGGGTCTAGGATAGACAGATGACTTGCACTGCTTAGTAGCACAGCGGCATATTACCGCTAACAACAACTCACTGAAAACCTCGGCGAGCTGGTAAATACCTGAGGTGATGGTCACCGACTGTCCTGACATAGTGTTTACACATCACAGATCTGTAAAGCCTCACATTGCATCTCCTAAGTACATACAATTTTTGTGTCAATTAAAAATAAACTTAGCTCAGGTTTGATGGCACTCACCTTTAATCCCAGCACTCCACAGGCAGAGGCAGGCGGATCTCTAAGTCCAGGGCCAGCCTGGTCTACAAAGCCAGTCAGAGATACATAGGAAGACCCTATCTCAAAAAAAAGAAAGAAAGGAAGGAAGGAAGGAAGGAAGGAAGGAAGGAAGGAAGGAAGGAAGGAAGAAAGAAAGAGAGAGAGAGAGAAAAGAAAGGAAAAAAGAAACCCCAAAACCAAACAAAGAAAAGAAACCTACCTTAGTCATCTGCAGGTTCTGCAGCTGCTGTTGCCAGTTAAGAACTGTCTCTAAGCGGCAAATCCAGATGTTGATGTTTCCGACCAACACTGATTTCCCCACGCCCCTAACAAGGATGCAGAGAGTCGAGCTCAGGTCTTGGAGAAGGTCTTTGATCAGGCGAGGATTCTGGTGGTCATCAAGAACTGAAATAAACAGAAACAAGCAAGGACTGCTGTTAACAATTATCTAACAATTAATAATTGTTAACAATTATTTATAACCCAAATGTCCATCAACAGAAGAGCAAAGAGCAAAGCGTGGTCCCTTCACACGCTGGGATATCATCAAGCTAAGGGACGAAGGAAATCCTGCCCTTTGTCATGAGCTCAAATGTCTAGTGTGGGAGGGAGGTTACAGAAGGTGGATAGAGCATTCTATAACCCTGTGTACACAGTCCCTCAGTCAGCAGACACAGATGCAGTGATGAAGCAGGAGGAGGGGCTGGCCAGTGGAAAGCCAGTGTGTGAGGTGTCCAGGGTGGTAGGTACAAAGAAGACGTTCTGGAGATAGCAGCATTGGCTGCAGTGCACACGCATGGAGATAGCAGCATTGGCTGCAGTGCACACGCATGAGGTGCTATTCACCAGTATACTGAAATTGTTGAAAATGATAAATTGTATGTCATATGTATTTTATCATATTAAAAACCAAAGATCTCATTTCATGGCAATTTAAAAGTGGCATCATTTTTTCAGATATCACAACTGTTAATAGTAAGAGTTTTAAAAGCTTTAAAATGCTACCTGACTACAGTTTTGGTTGGGTTTACAATTTTGCCTGCATGTTTTCTTTTATACTTATGATAAGGAGAATCTTTGAAACAGCACATACACAGAGTAAAGCTCCTTTTACTTACAGTCTCTAACAGGTAAAGGTAAGTATATTAAATTAAGAGGAAACGTATGACTCGCATGGTGCCTAAGTCACAGAGCTGCAATCTTACGGATTACGGAACCCAACGGTGGAATGAAGGATGACTAGGTGACCATGACAGGACAAGGACCTTTGTAGGCCTGGCTCTCTCTGGGTAACTATGACAGGACAAGGATCTTTGTAGGCCTGACTCTCTCTGGGATCAGCTCCTTCCTTGCAGCACACGGTTCAGCTGCTGGAGAGACTCATCGTCTGGCCTGGTGTCAGAAAAAGCAACTTGCTCTGCATCCAGTTTCCAGTTAAGATTCAGACTTTAAAGACCAACTCCTCCTGATTGATTAGATTTCAATGTTTGCTCTGTGGGGGGACAACCAACTCCTCCCTGACTGATTGGATTTTAGTGTTTGCCCTGTGGCAGGAAGTGCAAGTCTGGTACTATAAACCTGCTCAAAAGCCTGTGGCTGGAGAGAGAACAGGCCCTGGGGCCAGGGTCGGGGGAGGACAGACCTATTACTACAGTTTTGCTAGATACATGTCAAAGTGTTTCTAATATTTATGCTTATGCTCATAGCCTTGTGCTGCTCTCAGCCCTGGTCAGAGAAGCTTATCTTTGCAGTGAATGGAGGTTAATACAGAGATTTTTCACTAGTCCAGGTGATGGGGATATGTGACCACTTAGTGCTCAAACCTAAATGAAAAAACTGTAAGACCTCAGTGGATAGAGAGGAATGCGAGGAAATGTCGCTTTCTGGACACGCTGTAGCCACTGCAGTCACAGCGCTCAGCAGCTATGGCCGCACTGCAGTCACGGGTGCTCAGCAGCTATGGCTGCCTGCCTAAGTAGGAGGAAGACCAGGGGGAAGAAGGAGTAGGCAAGTGTCTTAGTTAGGGTTACTATTGCTGTGATGAAACACCACGATAAAAGCAACCTGGGGAGGAAAGGGTTTATTCAGCTTACACTTCCACATCACTATTCACCACTGAAGGGTCAGGACAGGAACCCAAACAGGGCAGGAACCTGGAGGCAGGAGCTGATGCAAAGGCAGTGGAGGGTGCTGCTTACTGGCTTGCTCACCATGATTTGCTCAGCCTGCTTTCTTATAGAACCCAGGACCACAGCTCAGGGATGATATTACCCACGATGGGTTGGGCCCTCCCCCATAAATCACTAATTTAAAAAAACGTCTTCGAGGCTTGCCTACAGCCTGATCCTATGAGGAATCTCTCAACTGAGGCTCCCACCTCACAGACGACTTTAGCTTGTGTAAAGCTGACATAAAACTCAGCACAGAATGGGTGAGAGATGGGAACAGATACAACCCAACAGAGCACGTAACTGTCAAAAATGTTATAAAGTTAAAATCAGTGATGGTTTCCCACTCCTATGAATATGCTGCACTACAACTGGTGAGCTGTGTAAATGGCCAGGTTATAGACTCTGTAAATTATTAGTCAATAAATATTTTATTTAAAAAAAGACAATAAATGTTCCAGTAATAATCTTACCCTTTTGTACAATTTTATCCAAAACATTGAAATAGTTCTTCTGTGCCACTCCACTCAGTGAGGTTAACTGGGACTTTGCAATTAGCTGCAGCAGCTTGAAGAAAGAAGAGAAACGCTAAGCCGTCTGTGAACTCATTCACTATGGAAACACTGTGGTCACACACTGGAGCTCCGTGTGAGGTCACCCACTGGAGCACAGTGTGAGGTCACACTCTGGAGCTCGGTGTGGTCACCCACTGGAGGACAGTGTGAGGTCACACACGGGAGCACAGTGTGAGGTCACACACTGGAGCACGGTGTGAGGTCACACACTGGAGCTTGGTGTGAGGTCACCCACTGGAGCACGGTGTGAGGTCACCCACTGGAGCACGGTGTGAGGTCACACACTGGAGCACGGTATGAGGTTACACACTGGAACATGGTATGAGGTCACACACTGGAGCTCAGTGTGAGGTCACACACTGGAGCACGGTGTGAGGTCACCCACTGGAGCACGGTGTGAGATACACCGATATGAGCACTCCGGTAAGGCGGCTTCAGGGAAGGGCTACTATCTTTGTGCGCTGTGGGGACCCAGCTCCAGCTCCTGAGGTAAGGAAGCCTGCTTTCCGTCTGCTCAAGAATCTCAACAGGTCTGCTGCAGGCCTGTGAGATAAGTAAATGCTCAGCCTCCCAGCTGCAGAGGACTCTGGTCACTAACAGACTCTCCACACGCTCCTTCATGCTCTGACCCATTGCTGAAAACTGACCAGACAATCAAGACGTCAAGAGGCCCTTCCTTCCAAGCTGAGGTTTCAAGATCGCCACACTTAAGCTTCAGGTACCACTTCAGACATTGTAAATTCAGGAACCAAGTCAGATCCCTGGAGCCAACTGTGACGTAAGCCAACCTGATGTAAAGACAAGGGCTCCTCCTCCTGACGCCCGTGCCTCCTGACGCCTGTGCCTCCTGTAGCCCTGCAACAGTCCTGTACACACAACCCCTTGTACAACCATCTGTCACACAGTTCCTGCTGGCACTGCACAGGGGCTGCTGTGCTGTCCCGTGCTTCCTGTCCCTCTCCACTTTTACCTGTGTCTTCCCACCCTCTATCCTGACGTCAGGTTCCTACATTTAGGTATTTACTATGAATACCTTGGAGCTGGGGTGTACTTTTTGGACCCACACTAGAAACATTTCCTTCACCAACTTGTTAACATCTACGGATCAGTAAGGTGTGGCCTTACTTCTGACGTCTTTATAACGTACAAAGTCCTTACTCTTTCCCTATGGTTCCCACAACTCAGGCGGGCTCACGTTCTACTGTTCTAAAGGCTCTTCTGTAATACAACTCTGCATGACTCTCACCCTCTCAGGCCTCAGAGGATACATCCAGCTATGTCAGTTACCTGTTTCAAGTCACAACAAACCTGTCACCTTCTTGTCTCTCCTCCCTTCCACAGCTCTGTGTCAGGGAATAACATCTGGTCCAGAGTTTGCTATCATCCTAGCCTGAGAATGCCTCACAACAAAAGAGCCTCTGCAGACCTGTGGTGGACAGCAAGACTACGGCAGTGGGACAAGCGTTCTCAAGAAAAAGCCAGGGCCAGACAGCTCTGCTGCTGAGTGCTACCATCCACGTAAAGAACCAATACCACTTCTCAAAATACTCCAAGAAGGGAAGGAAGGCTTCTAAACGCACACATGCCATGAGATTTGCATATCAATAACAAAAGCAAATCAGGAGACAGAAACAACAAAATGCTACAGGACAAAACCCTATTTTTTAAAAAAGCAAAAAGCAAACCAGCAAACAAACCAGGCTAAAACCTGGCCCCTGCCCAATTCCAGGGAGCAGCTGCACGTCAAGCTTTTACCATCTCTCAAGATTACTGAAATGAAGCAAGAGTCACTGCTCATGGGAAACCAGTCAGCCAAACACACACTAACAACGTAGGAAAACTCATATCCTCTCAAGAAACACACAGAGAGCATCAAACCCAACTATGTCTTAGGATAACGAACAAGTGTAGAAGGAACAAAAGGACAAAGGACACACAAGCCAGCCCAGGGCTGCCACCACTGAGGACACACAAGCCAGCCCAGGGGTGTCACCACTGAGGACACACGAGCCAGCCCGGAGCTGCCAATGAGCCACCAGTGAGTAGGATGCCAAAGCTCCCTAGGATGTGAAACAAGTCCCTTCATCCCTCATGCTGCTTTTTGTCAGAGTATTTCATCACAGCTCCAGAAAGCTAAGACACCCGGCTAGCAGGACGGGACTAATTATATTCTGAACAGGTATAAGTTTTCTTTTAAGAAAACTTGTTATTTAGAAGCAGAATAAGCCACTTCTACTTTTTTTTTGGTTTCGTTTTATTTTTAAAGATTTATTTATTTAATATTTTATGTATATAAGTATACTGTTGCTATCTTCAGACACACCAGAAGAGGGCATCAGATTCCATTACAGATGGTTGTGAGCCAACATGTGGTTGCTGGGACTTGAACTCAGGATCTCTGGAAGAGCAGTCAGTGCTCTTAACCTCTGAGCCATCTCTCCAGCCCCCATCACTTCTACTTTGTAAAAAAAAATTATTTCCAGAAGTATTGTAGACTGGTAGCAATAGTACTGTGAGAGCTGGCCTGTCCTCCCTGATACCTAACCCCTCCACTCTTGAACAAGTTCCATCAGCAGGACAGAGGCACTTAGACAGATGATCTGCAGGCGCTCAGGAGCTACTGCCCTGTCAACACTGGGTACCAGAAGACGCCGTGACCGCCTCTCCTGCCACCCACTAGTGCTGCCTAGAATCACACATGACACATCACACTAGCAGAGACCAAGAGCCATCCAGCCTCACGTCTCTGACCTGCAGCAACACTTGGAAATGCCTAGGAGGCAGCAAGAGCCTAGAGCAGCCCAGGAACGGGCTAGCCGGTGTGAAGCTGGACTGGTCCTTTACCAACAGTGCAGTGCAGTGGATGAGTCACAGACAAAAGCAAGCCCTAAGTGAGATAACACAGCAAAGGCCTTTCCCTTCTGAAGAGCGCCAACAGAACCTTCTCAGAAGCCATCAGTAAGGCAGGCAGACTTTCCGCAGTTCTAGTCTGTGTAAAATTCTCCGTCTATTAGCTAGCTGTTCCTTTGTATGTAACAGGCTCACTCTGAGAGAACACGAGAAGGAGACCATGCATGTGGAGTCATGAGGGGTCCTCATGAGCTCAAATGTGGGAGGTGTTTAAAAGAAGAAGGCCCTGTAATATCTTAGCTGCCGTGGCCTCTGGGAGGTGCGACAGTGACCTCGGTGTTGCAACCCCCCTCCATGTCTTCTCCCGAGCTGTCCCTTTCCTTTCTGCACACAGACAGGTGACCCTTTATGTAACATCTCACGCTTGCAACCTTCAAACTCCTCATCCAGAGTCACTGAAGCTGCTTCTGCAAGGACACTTACTTTGACCACGTACGTGAACCTTCTGATATCCTGAATTGCACTTGAAAAGTCTAGGCGGTTGAAGGCTTCTCCCAGGGTGCAGTAGCCATGCCTCTAGAAGACATCAGACAAGCAGGGAAGTCAGCCAGGTAAACCCAGTGCAAAGCCGAAGTTGGTTAGAGCATAAAAGTCTCTAACGAAAGGCATTTGTATTAATTCCATGTCCGACAGCAACGCTAACCCTAAGCCCACCGAGTTACTGAGACACACGGCAGTTTTTCCCACTGCTGGCACTCTGCTTCCTGTGACTGGGGACAAGGTGGGGTGAACAGGAGCCTCGGGGTCTGGCTGTATATGCTCAGTAGCATCTCTGCAGGGAGCTCTGACTGTTCCAGGAGAAATGTGCTCATGTGACCCCAGCCTGACGACAGCTGGTCTCCAGGCTGGGATCATGCGAGCTGAGCACCCCAAAAGCCAACTGCTATAATGAGATACAGAGGTCTGCGAATCAAAAATGAAATGTAAGTAATTTCTCCTCAGTGTTGTTTTGCTGTTCTGTATGAAATGTCTTCTGTTTTCTGTATTGGTCTGTACAGATTTCTCTTCAGGTCAAGACAGATCTTAAAACCTTCCTTCTGCATCTGAAATACGTAAACAACACACAGATATCCAGTTCAGAGTTATGGGGCCCGGTAAGCTGGAGGACAGTTAGGAAGCACAGGTGACTCTGAGTTAGACAAAGGCTGTCAGGGATGCTGAGGAGCCACAGAGACAGTGACATCTCTGCTGCCCTCGCAGGAAAACTACGCAGCTCTAAGAACAGCCCTAACATGCACAACCCAACCACACATCTGCACGAAACACGGATACCCGTGTTTTCTCAGCATTTGCTACATGCCAACCACTGCTGTGGAGCTGTGGGGACGCATAGGACAGAGTACGAAGTATAATCTGAAGTGCATTTCACTGTAAGGAAAAAAACTTTATGGTGGTGAGCACACCTCTGTGGTGACGACTCACTCACACGGAACAAGGTCAGCAGGCGCTCAGGAGCACCTGTCTTCACCGGCCGGCCGCCTGGGTCACTACCAGGTATAAAAAAAACAGTACAGGACGAGGCACAGAGCCAACAGCTAGTCCTGAGTTCTTTGTGAGCCTGCCAGACCCCATCCCACGAAGCCGCAAGATGCCCTGGCAGTCTCCTAATAAACCCCTTGTTGCTTTTCCTAGATAGAACCCACACGACTCACAAAGTAGGGGAGATATTTAACTGAGCTTGGCTTTGTACAGTTAGGTTAGCTCTGACAGTCTTTCAGTGTTACGTACGTCAAGGACTGGCCTCATCCTACGATCACTTAAGGACATTAACCATCAACAAGTAAGCTTTCTTTCCCACAGTGAAGCATCTTCTAGGAAGCCGGGATGGTTTAAAGACAATCGTTAACGTGCCTGTTACCAAGTCTAACACCTGGAGTTCAAGCCCAGGACCCACACGGCAGTAGAGAAAGCCGACTCCTACAAACTGCCCTACAAGAAGACCGCCCCATCCATAAACACACACACACACACACACACACACACACACACGAATGAACGCACACATGCACACACGCATACATTGAATAAACAAATGTGGTAAATTTTAAAAAAGACATTAACATTTCTGGAACACTTAACTAACGCTAACCTCATAACTGTGTAAAGTTGCACCATTAGTTTCTTTTTCTCAACAGCTGTAAAATAAAGCAAATGCAGATGTTCAAGGTCTATAGGAGGAACTGGGTTTACTTAAAACCAGGTAGAGAGAGACACAGTGTACTCAACTGGTTTATGTAATGACTCATTAAAGGGCTTTCTTCAGCTTAGCAATCAAATGCAGACAGAAGTCCACAGTGGCCTGCAGAGCCAACATCAACATACCTTCCCATGAGCCACTTTGCATTACACAAGGAGGAGGAGCTCGCGGGCATTTGTGGTGGTTTGAATATGCTTGGCCCAGGGACTGGCACTATTAGGAGGTGTGGCTTTTTGGAGGCTGTCTCACTGTGAGGTTGAGCTTTGAGACCCTCCTCCTAGCTGTCTGAGGACAGTCTGCTCCTGGCTTCCTTTGGATAAAGATATAGAACTCTCAGCTCCTCCAGCACCATACCTGCCTGGACACTGCCATGCTTCCTGCCTCGATGATAACCAACTGAACCTCTGAACCTGTAAGCCAGCCCCATTAAATATTGTCCTTTATAATAGTTGCCTTGGTCATGGTGTCTGCACATAGTGGTGAAACCCAAAACTCGAAATAAAGGACAATCTTGAGCAGCATCAGCAGCTTGAACTGATGGAACACGGATCCAACCCACAGGAATGTCTGCTTGATGTAAGGAACCCTTGAGATGTAGATGGGTGGGGATCAAAAGTACACATATATCCAAACTCAGGGATCACAGACAGTGCAAACACCACTACCACACCCATGTGTACCATATGCACTGTCCATGCACAAACATATCACATTCACGTGCATCATGTTACATAAACATGCCATATACCGCACACATGAAATATCACATCATGCCATACACCGCACACATGAAATATCACATCATGCCATATACCGCACACATGAAATAATATCACATATACATTATACACCAAATACACACCATATATAGAAATATACCACACAGCACTCAGAGTGCAGAGCATGTGCCATATCTATGCACACACCACACACGGGTGCCTACCATCCATACACATCCATCCAGCACAAGCACATACCATACAGATCATATAACACATACATACTACATACTTTATATACCTCTAATACATCTAACACTGTGGAGAGCTTTTGGGGCTGCTTGGTAGGAATCTGACATTGGCCAAGGACAAGGAAATGGGCTTTAGGCAGGAATCTGACATTAGGCTATGATAAGGAAGTAAGTTCAGGCAGGAATCTAATTTTAGGCTAAAATAGAGAAGTAATTTCAGTCAGGAATCTAAGTCTTAAGCTAGAACAAAGAAGCAGGCCTCAGGTATGAATATGACTGTGGGCTAGGACAGGGAAGTAGGCTCAGATATTTTTGTCATCCTGATGAGCCTGTAGAAAGAGCTGAACATGAGAGTGATCACGGGGTGATCACAGGACTTTGTCTATTGCTTTGTTTGTTCCTTGACTGTTTGTATTTATTGTATTGTTAGTTCCTCAACCTAGAACTGACTTAAATACTTGCATGTAATTAAAAGGGTTTAAAAGAAAAGTGGGAATAAACAAACCTGCCTCAGCCTCAGAACTGCCTGGGGTCACGCTGCAATTTTGTCTAACAGTCTCTTTCTTTTAATCCTCACTCCTGCGCTGGAGAACTTGTTGACTGACTGAGCGGGCTTGGTCATAACACCACATGCATGACTATACCACACATTCCCAGTGCCCAGCCATACACATATTAATGAACACACGTACATGTACCTAACTGTAACCACTATTTCAGAAAGATGTCCTACATACACGTGTGTGTGAACATGGGTGTAACACGCGCACACACGCACACACACACACACGCACACGCACACGCACACACACGCACACACATGCACACACACGCACACACACACACGCACACACACACGGGTATGAGTTATAGGCCTCGTATTACTAATGAAACTTATTAACCACTGTGACGTATCCAACAGAGAGACACACGGCACGCTCTTCTAGCGCACACTTACCTCCTTTGTGCTCTCCTTATGGACATAGATCCATTTCTCACGATAAAAACCTAGAACAAAGACGAAATGGCTTTAAAACCTGGCAAATCATTTCAACGTCACTAGTTTAGGGGCACTGTGACGACAGGACACGCTAACAACATAACTCCCTGTCCCAGCTAAGACATGCCTCTGCTCGGGTGAGTATTAATACGTACTTTGCTCCCTAGTATCTCGTAAGTGTTTAGACACCTCTACATGAAAAGTTATTATTTTTGACACTACCATACCTTATTAACTTAGAAGAAAATTCATATTTTTATACCAAAGTATAAATGCTTTAAAAATATTATACTATTATCCTATATCATTGTATACGTAATAGTCTAGTCTTTTACGGCCTCTTACAGCTGTAAATGGTGCACGTAAGATCAGAAAGGTTCTTCACATGGTTCTACCTTCTCCTAACCTTTATAGCTGTTCATGGCATGTGCCAAGGTGGGCAGAGCTGTGACAGAACTTCCTCAAGCCTGACTACCTGTCCATCGTCACCCTCTGTTCCAGCTCTGCCCACTGCTGCCTCCTGCCCTCACTCCCCATGGCCCCACATGGAGACAATCCCTCCTAGGTGCCTTTCTGCTCAGAAAAGCTCAGTGCAGGACCACACATGGCTACTCAGAAGCAGACGTAAGCTTCAGGCTTGACAGTTTTGTTTGTATAAGCAGCTGAGTTGCAAGCAGTCTGAACCAGACAGACAGGCAGCACTAAACACAGTGTTTGCACACACGGCTCCATCCCTGTACCTCAGAGAGCACTGCCGTGCAATTCATCCTGGTAGCATATATATTCCACACATAAAAGATTATAGACTTATCATGAAAACACTCTTACTGTGAGCAGCTGTGTCATTTCCAAAATGTTCCTTCTTCCTCTTTTTGGCTGCATATTCACACTCATTATTGAATATTTCTTCTTCACCGCTATTTAAGATACTGAAATAAAGATATTTTATTAAAGAAAGTTTTTCACAGAGAAATCTATTTAGTGTGTCTTTTCTAAGAAAATGTTTGCTTGGTAATTCCGGGAATCATAATAAAGTCTCTATTAAATCCTGGTGAAGACTAGTTAAATTTCAAGGAAGTCAAGAGCTGGAAACTCAAGGGAGATATCTACATTATATATATTTTTTTCATTATGAAGAAACTAAGATTTATTCTTTTTTTTTTAAAGATTTATTTATTTATTTTATTTATGAGTAGTACACTGTAGCTGTCTTCAGACACACCAGAAGAGGTCATCCAATCTCATTACGGATGGTTTTGAGCCACCATGTGGTTGCTGGGATTTGAACTCAGGACCTCTGGAAGAACAGTCAGTGCTCTTAACCGCTGAGCCATCTCTCCAGCCCAAGATTTATTCTTGTTTATTAAAAAAAAAAACAAAAACAAAAACAAAACTCCAGAAAGAGAGTGTGGCTTTAGATTCTCCCAAACATCAGAAGACTTCAGACCTAAGTTAAGCATTTATAAACAAAACCATAGAAGCCCTGAAAGGAACCCTAGCAGCAATATGAGTATGACAATAAACTTGCTATGTCTCCAATCGAAGGAAAGTGAACATTATGTTCCTGTTTATCACCTACAGCTTGGGCTGATGCTAACTACTGCACTGACACTGACTACTGCACTGACACTGACTACTGCACTGACACTGACTACTGCACTGACACTGACTACTGCACTGACACTGACTGCTGCTGCACTGACACTGACTACTGCACTGACACTGACTGCTGCTGCACTGACACTGACTGCTGCACTGACACTGAGTACTGTTATGCTGTACATTTTCTTAATAAGCATCTATCAAATATCAAAGTACTTAATAGAACCAACAGATCAAAGTTAGTTATGATATTTAAATACATTTAAAGTATTTTACCAGTTTTCCTTTTTTATGAAACAAGAAATTCAAGTCAAGCCATGACAACTCAAAAATCTTGTCTTTAGAGAAGAATTCCCTCCTTGTAATAAGAAAAACGGTTGGGTGGTGGTGGCACACGCCTTTAATCCCAGCACTTGGGAGGCAGAGGCAGGTGGATTTCTGAGTTTGAGGCCTCCCTGGTCTACAGAGTGAGTTCCAGGACAGCCAGGGCTACACAGAGAAATCCTGTCTCGAAAAACCAAAAAGAAAAGGAAAGAAAGGAAGAAAGAAAGAAAGAAGAAAAGAAAAACTACACCAGCCAGCCTGATCTACAGAAGGAGTCCTTGATAGCCAGGGCTACACACTGAAACCCTGCCTCAAACAATCACACAGAGAAAAAGTATAAACAGCAATCCCCACTATGAACACTAAAAATGCATTTTTTGGACACACTGAGGTTAATTCATGGTCTAAAGCGTGGAAGAAGGTACTGTGGGTCCAGGCTGGCTGGAGGAGCCTGTGAGAATGGCACAGAAACCACTGATCTAAAAGCGTGCACTTCCCTTCACTGCTCTTGATGAGAAGATTGTGTAAAAGCCACTTCTCATCCACTGCAGTGTGCATTCCTACTCAGACAGCTGAGTTTGCCATGTTAAGTCTGTCCATCCCTGTCAGCAATGAAACAGCACAGACAATAGTTGCGAGCACTCAGGTAGCCAGACAGCACCTCAAACACATAACTACACTGTCACAGCCAAGTCATGACACCAACTCCCGAGAACACACAGGGCCTTGAATCTTACAATCTTACACTTACTCTCCTACTGATCTGTGAGCAGCGATTCAAACATGAGATCATTCTGAATCTGAAGAAGCTTAGTCACAATCTTATCAAGGGAACAATGAGATGCTATTGCTCTCCTGAAGCAGTGTCACAGAAATGGCACACTGCAGAAGAGGACATCCAGCCAGGTCCTAAGCTGGGCCTCCATGTGCACGAGCTGTGTGATATTTACCATGCCACCTTCAGGTGCAGGAAACATTCATTCCCAGCTCAGCCGCCTGGCTGCAGCTCCCACCTCACTGACCCTGCTGGCGCAATGTCCTCTGGGTACCGTGAGTGCTTCTGAAGCTCCCCAGGTTCGATGGGAAACAGAGGACTTGGAGCCATGGGAGACCCAGAGGTCAGGATCAAGAACAATACCTACTCTGGCAAATGATTAACTAGCTGCTACTTTTACGAAGTATTTTGAGGTAGGAAGAGGTTACACTTTTTGGTGATGGTTTTTTTACTGCCAGATTTATGAAAATCTAAAAGTAAAGAAAAATATGCTTCCAGTGTTAAAACTGAATGTGTATAAATGTTTTTTTTTTTTTTTTGATTTTCGAGACAGGGTTTCTCTGTGTAGCCCTGGCTGTCCTGGAACTCACTCTGTAGACCAGGCTGGCCTCGAACTCAGAAATCCACCTGCCTCTGCCTCCCAAGTGCTGGGATTAAAGGCGTGCGCCACCACTGCCCGGCTGAATGTGTATAAATGTTAATAAAAGTATTTACATTGTATAAACTTTCCAGATCTTCATGTATATAAACTATCAATCGACTACATTTTAGAGCAAACACTTCCTATTTTTATAACCTTTGGTCATATGACCAAGATAAATGTCACTTATCTAGCTTAGAGAGAGAGAGAGAGAGAGAGAGAGAGAGAGAGAGAGAGAGAGAGAAGAGGAAGAAGAAGAAGAAGGAGGAAGAGGGGGGGGGGCGGAGAGATGGTTCAGAGGTTAAGAGCACCAACTGCTCTCCCAGAGGTCCCAAGTTCAATTGCCAGCAACCACACAGTGATTCAAAGTCATCTGTAATGGGATCCAATGCCCTCTCTGGTGTGTCTGAAGACAGCAACAGTGTACTCATATATATAAAATAAATAAATAAATCTTGAAAGAAAGAAAAACAGATTAAACAGAAAAAAGACAGACAGACAGAAAGAATTTCAACAATAAATCTCCTTAGGGCAGGCAGAGGAGTTTACTCTTTCTCCAAGGAAGAAATGTAAACGGCCTAAGAACACAAGAACATGTGGCCAGCATCATTAATTCTCAAGGAAATACAAATTAAAGCTGCCACAGTACTTGAGGCCATTAAGATGGCTACTATCCTGCCCAAAAGTGCATCAAGTAAGTTTTGGGGAGGATGTAGAGAGTGAAAACCTTTAGGCACCGGTGCTGGAAACATACAACAGTATAGCCAGCATGGAACAGTACAGCCGGCATGGAAAAGAACAGTTGACATGGAACAGAACAGTCGACATGGAACAGAACAGCTGCATGGCACACTACAGCCAGGCCTTAACGCTGAGCAAATTACCATCTAAACCAAAGGAACTGAGAGCACAGTTTTGAGATGTCTGCACTCCTGCACTCCTAACAGCACTAGTGACAACTGTGACATGTCTGGGCACTCCCAATGGCTACCAAAAACAGCACCATGAACAAACGTGTCTGATCCGCACAAGGGAAACAAAGGAACATTACCAGTACGTGACAAGACAGCTGGGTCTTGAGGACACCACACGAACATATAGCCTAGTCACAAAGGGGCAAACACAGGGGTGTTCGGAGTGTCTTTGAAGGGTTGAGGGAATGAGCGAGTTGATGTTCAATGGGGACAAGGCTCTCAGGCATGTTTCAGATGCAGGCCTGGGCTGAAGGGATGGCTCTGCGGCTAAGACAGCTTGCTGTGCAAGCAGGAAGACTGAGTTCAAATCCTCAGCACCCATGTGCAAGCCGGGTACAGATGACTACCCTTTAACCCAAGGCTGTCACACATTAGACACGCCTAGACAAAATGGTGAGCAAAACTGTAGGTGACAGAGCTCTGCAGTGAGAGGCGGGCAGCAGCAACTGGACCTCACTGGGACTCACATGCTGTGGTTGATGCTGTACTGGCTCTCCTCGCTTCTGAGCTCCTGGCCACTGGGGTCACACCTTTTCCACCCATCCTCGGTTTTAATCCAGTTCCATCCAGGAGATCTCCAGTCCTGACCCAGAAACGGCATAGTTCTCCTGTAAAAAAAAAAAAAAAAAAGTTTTCATTAAAAGTTATATACAAGGGCTGCAGAGATGGCTCAGCGGTTAAGAGTACTGCTCTCTCAACACATGGTGGCTCACAATCATCTGTAATAGGACCTGATGCCCTCTTCTGGTGTGTCTGAAGAAGCAACAGTCATATACAGAAAATAAATAAATCTTTTTCAAAGTTATATACACATAAAGAACACAAATTTTGTTCTCATTTGGAACTAATCTCTCAACATGTGGATGCATATGACTCTGTGCTGGCTAGCCGTGGTAAGCCAGCAGTGACGACTGTACAGTACGTTGTACTGAAGTGGTAACTAGGTTAAGCATAGGTGGGTCATACTGCTTGATAGGTAACGTGTCCTGAGCCAGCTGAGGACTACCACTCTACACAGCATTCCCCACTCCATCCATCCCTGTTCAGTGTACGAGGCAACTGAACATAACCCCACCTTACTCCAGAGATCACCGTGGGTGAAAACACAGAGTCAATGTGGAATATGGTCAGGAAGTCAGGGATGGCATGAGGCCAGAAGAGGGAAGGAGCTGGGCTTCATCCTAAGAAAATCAGAGGCAGGAAGTCGGAAGGCAAACGATTTGATCAGACCTTCGCTTTACAGTAAGTAAAAGCGGTGGGCTGGGGGCGCAACCAGAGCCACACTGAAGCAGTGAGACAAAATGCTGCCATGTAGGTGCTGGGAGGCAGACCTAGGTCTTCTGCCAGAGCACCAAGTGCTCCTAACCACTGAGCTCCAGGACAGGCACACAGCAGAGCGGCAGGCTTGGGAGGACACGGGAAGGGATGCCCGGCTGAGTGTTAAGGTCCAAAGGTTATTCCCATACATACTGAAAGTAAAGAACAGCCTCGACTAGTCATGTTTACACATTCAAGATGTCGCCTCCCTCCAGAGGCTTACCTGGTCTCTTCACACAAACAGGTCCCTTCCCACATGTCCAACCCGCTTCATCAGCCTCTGTCACTGTCATCATCTGAGATTATCTTGCCTTCTGTTTTCTTCCAAGATAATGCAATGTCTTGCTTAGTGTTCTATCCAAGTACCAAAGCAGCGTCAGGCAGAGCCAGAGTCCAGTAACCGTTTATTTGTTTATTGAATGGATGACTGGATAGACCCGTATCTCAGAAGCGCAGTCAAACATATGGACACAGCATCCTAAGAGTAAGCAGCGTGGGAAACATGGAGATGGCAGAGGAAGGAGCTCTAAAGAACACAAACGGGTGATGTGCAAGTGGACAGAGACAAGCCAGGAAAGAACCTGGAAAGAAGACCAAGGGTGTGGAGGGAAAGACGGGAAAGACAGGGAAGACAAAAGAGCACGTTTTAAGAAAGGAATGACAAGGGAAATATTATTAAGAAGCCATACAACACAGCAGTCCACAGGTGGACAGTTTTTAGTGTAGTTAGAGAAAGGGCACTTGGACTTGCACAGAACTTCAGCAGAGCAACCTGGACACTCAGACGCACAGTATTTACATCAGAAAGGAACACACTTTCCCATTAGCAGGGTGCAGGTAAGTGGCAGGGCATTTGCCTAACACAGATGAGACTCTGGGTTTAATATCCTCAGCACTGAAAAGACAATCAAATCAAAGCAAATATTCCATTGCTTTGAGTACTTGGGAGATCACAAACTATTGACATTAACCAACAAAGGCCAGGTTGCCAGTGGGCATTTATACTATATTATAAGAAACAAACAGAAAGGAAAAGGAAAATACGTACCATTGTATTATCTTCAAGAGGTCCTGGTCTAGTGTGTGAAATGCACACTAAAATAATTTTTGGTTTTGTTTTTTATATCAAAAGGAGTGCAAACCCCTTCTAAACTACTTTATACTCAGAACACATCTTTATCTCTTACGTATCAATTAAAATCCTGCATTACGAGGTGCTTAACAAAATGTTCTTTAGATTTTTAAACCTGTTATATTACAAACCTATTTCATAGCTACCACTAATCTCAAAATGCAAAGTTCACCACCACATCCCGTCAATCCGGACTTATCGGATTGTCAACAACGTTCAGAATTAGGGCAGAGGACACACTAGAGAACAGGAGACTTGAGGGAAACTTTAAACAGAAACCTCAGCCTAAGCACACGCTACAGAAACATGGCTGTCGCAAGCAACTCTCAGAACTGGCCAAGTATCTCTCAGTATCACAGGGGAATCGTGCAGAAAAAAATTAAATCAACTCTGAAAATCCTTAAAAGTTACTAATGACTAAATTGTTTCAATGATAACCACTGGACATAAACTAAGTAATGAGATTTCTCACCTGCCTATGGGAAGCAGCCTAGCACAGGAACTAAAATACTCAGTAAAATGAGTGAGAACATTCAAAGACAATTCACATACGTGAGTTATAAAGTACGCGTTTATATGTGGTGCTTGCTTGTACACACAGAAGAGTATGAATACCAGATGTGATAAAGAGAAAAGCTAGAGAGAAAGGCAGCACAGCTAGGAGGGCCCTGACAACAACAGAACATGGCTATACAAGTATACATGTATGTGAGAAAAAAAATATATATATATACATACATATACATATACGTGTATATATCATAAACAGAGAAGTGAGAGATCAACAGCAGTGACGGGTACCTGGGCAAGAAGACTAAGGCTGGAACGTATGTGTCAGCTCTGAAACCCTGAACAGAAGTCTGGCTGAGCTGACGGCCTAGAACTGTGACTGGGACCGTGACAGACTCCAACCTCTGAGAGTTCATTTTTGAGCAGCATGCTGATGTGAAGAGTGTGCTTAGAAAGATAATGTTCTAGGGTCTGTAGCACAGAGTGAAAAGGAAGAACAAACAAACAAAACGCTCCTGAACCAACAGTCCCACACAGCTAACAAATGACCTACGCTTCATCAGATGCAAACATTGTGCTAATCTAGGCAGCCGATCCCTTTTAGGTATACTCACTTACCTTTAGCTTTAAAAGGTTTCAACAGTATCTATAAAATGAGCCACTGTTTCCAACTACATTTTGATTAATGTCAATTCTATGCGACTATAAATCATCCAACAATTTAGTGAGAAAACATCGAACAACTTAGTGAGAAAATAGTTTGCTCTAACCATCTCTTCAGTTAAGTGTTTTGATGGTTAAAGGATGGGTAGCTAGCAAGCCATAAAAATAAAACCTTAATGTCCCCGATTTCCCAACCTAGAGGAAAATATGTGTTCTTTTAACAGTTTACTTTACAGACTTGTCACGACATGGTCTTGTGACTGTGGTATCAGTTCACTAGCTTCAAGCATAGTCTGTATAGTTTATAAACTAAGGCAAATTCTGGAAGCAAATGTATCAATAAACAATGACAAAGGCCACTCAGATCTGGGGCTACAGACCAGTAGTACAGCACTTGCCTAGTGCTCATAAGGCCCTGGGTTCAAGCCCAAGCACCACTAAAAAAACAAACAAACAAAACCACCACTGTGGCTTCCCTAGCACTCAAGTATCTAAGGCAAGAATTCAAGGCCAACCTGGACTCTGGAGCAAGATCCTTTCTCATAAAACAAAAGACAAGTTGTAATTTAAAAGGTTCATATCTCAGTTGTTTTTTTTTTTTTTAATGGAACCTGGAGTGTCTGATCAGGAAATAATGTTACTAAAAGATTTTAAATGATGACAACCCACATTTTATGGAAATTTATCTACCTGGTTAAAAGACATGAATGCCAGGATTTTCATTAATATATTTAAATCAAAACTACCTTTATATTGAGGATTTGCAAAGGCTCAGATGGTCTAGTTTCTTTTCTGTTGCCGTGATAGAATACTCTAAAACCTTTGTTGAGGAAACGGTTTGTTTCATTTCACGGGTGATAGTCCACCCTCTGTGCAAGTCGGGCAGAAACACAAGCAGAAACCATAGAAGAAGACTTCTAACTGACTCGTGACTTGTGGCTTGCCAGGATAGCTTCTCCATATAGCTCAGACCTCCTGCCCAGGGCTGTACAACCCAAAGAACAATGGGCCATCACAGGACACTCATCAATCAAGAAAACAGACAATCAATATGCCATAGGCCAGTGGTTCTCAATCTGTGGGTCTTGACCCCTTTTGGAGGAACAAATATCAGATACCCTGCATATCAGATATTTACATTACAACTCATAACAGTAGCAAAATTAAAGTTATCAACTAGCAACAAAAACAATTATATGGTTGGGGGCTCACTACAACATGAAGGATCACAGTGTTAGGAAGGTCACAGTGTTAGGAAGGCTGAGAACCACTACCATAGGTCAACGTCACGGAGTTAATTGAGGTTCCCTGTTTCCAGATGTTTCTAAGTTGGCAACCAAGACTAGCCATCACATACACTGAAATCCAGAAATCATTTCTGAAAATATTTATGTATGAGTAATGTCTGAGTCTTCTCAGCTGTGACATAGCTTGTGTAATCTGTACTTTTTAAAAATACATATTTATTTTTATTTGATGTGTATGAGTGTTTTGCTTGCATGTATGTAGGTGCACCAAATCCATGTGGTGCACAGTAAATGACAGACAAAGGCGTCATATCCTCCTGGAACTGGAGTTATATACGGTTGGAAGCCGCCACGTGGGTCCTTAACCTCTGCAAGAGCAGCAGGCGCTCAACCACTGAGCCCCCGCGCCAGCCCTCATCTGCACTAGAACTTAAGCACGAGAATTGCTACCTAACGCCAAAAAGCACTCCAGGCCAAAAACCTTTACGTCTTTTCTGGGTTTCTATTTCCCATAGCAGGACACGAACACGGGATACTTCAGAAGAACAGGATGAGTTTTTCAAATTCATGTCCTAGGGGAAACTAACACTAAAGATCCTGAACTAAGCAAAATATACTACTTTCTTCTTCTTCTTCTTCTTCTTCTTTGTTCTTCTTCCTCTTCCTTCTCTCTTTCTTCTTCAACAAGCACATGTTCTCCTAATGAAAACAGTTACAGCAAACACTAGAACTCAGAAAGGGCCAGGCATTAACGCTGAACAATTCACTGAATTGCACCTAGTTTAAGTCCTTACGCTAACCTGTAAAGGAGCAAACAGCAAACACGCTTTATGAAGTTAATTCTCTATCTGAAGGCTCAGCAAGAGCTTAGCATATGCAAGGCGCTGTGTCTGTTCAGCTACCAACATCATAACAAAACACTATTTATACATGAGAGTACAGAGGCAAAGAATCCCATAGGACGGGATTCAAAATTATGGACTCTTATTCCACAAGCCATGTCTTAGGCACTATATTTATAGTAATCATAACAGCCTATTAAAACAGATTCCAGGAAATTACAGGTTTGAGTGGTTTGGGTTGTTGTTCTTGTCTTTTTTTTTTTTTTTTTTTGGGGGGGGGGGTTTTATATGTGTTGCTCTACTTGTAAATTACCTAAAAAAAATAATTAGATTGCACATCAGTTACGTTTATCTTCAAACCAAACGCTTTGCATGTATAGCAAGAGCATTATAATAAAACAAACTAAAACAAAAATAGCAAGGCAGGTTCAATTTTGAAGGGGAAAAAAAAGCTTCACTTTTATTTTTTTTACATTTAAATTCTGAGAATGATAATCTCATTGTTCTAGTGTAAGAAAGAATGTATGGTCTGGGCTGGAGAGATGGGTCAGCGGTTAAGAGCTCACTGTAACTGCTCTTGCAGAAGACCCCGCACTTGGTTCCCAGCAGCCAAACCAGGAGGCTCACACTGTAACTCCAGTCCGTCAGGATCGGAAGCCTCTGGTCTCCCTGGGCACTCGTGCACGTGCGAGTCCACAGACAGACTCACACATACTTAACAATAATAAAACCCTTTCAAAAATTAATTGTCTTCGACCTAATAAGCATTTGATTTTTTGCCAAAGCTCTAGTTTTCTTGTAAGATTTTCAAGTAAATTAAATCCAAACAACCTGGATCAAATGTAAATGTGGGTAAATCTGATTGTGAAAGATCATGGGGGAAAAAAAAACACTGCATATTTCAGGCTGAGTGTCAGAAATGGGGTTTACTCCAAGGAGTCCAGAGAAATTGTCACAGATGCTTGGTAGTAAGACTACATGCCCAGGAGCGAAGGAAAACGGAATGTGAAGGAAATGGGGTGGACCTTTTCTGGTAATGGTGGGAAATCAAGCGTTGGCACTGCAGATAAGGGGGAACAAGGACCTTCACAGGGACAGTTCTCCAGATGCCTGAGTTCTGGGGAGTTTGGATAGGCCGAGGGATGGAGATGGAACTCCACTGGAACAGAGGCAGAAACGAGATGTGAGGACAAAGATGCAAATTTCCCGTGTCTAGCAGCGAACGCACGCGCAGGCCTGAAGGATGGTGCACACGCAGGTGTGCTCGGGAGGTCGCACCGACCCGCAGGGGACAGGCCAGCAGCGGTGGGGGGCGGACGCCTGCAACCCGGGGAGGTGGACGAGTCCACAGCCCGCTCGGGGACCCCGGGCAGCACGGCAGCCATCGGAGGGCGGGCCGGGGGCTTCCTGCCCGATGCCCCTCCCCGACCCGAGTCCCTTCTCACCTGAGGGTCCCGTCCAGACGAGACAGCCACCAACCGCACCGACCTGCAGTGTCCAATTATTGCCGGAAGCCGTCCGCCTCCCGCCGAGGGCCACAGCTGGACGCCCCGCCTCGCCGTCCCGCTGATTGGCCGGTGCGGAGCCACGTGATCTGTGTTGCTACCCGAACTCGGAGGCCGCTGTGCGCGCATGCTCAGTGAGCACAAGCCCCACCCACCCACCCTAGGCGCCCGAGAACCGGTTGCGGTGCTTTTTGACCCGCCTTGTTGGCTTTGCCACGGTCGTCTGGCGGAACCAGGGTGGTTAGCCTCAGTCTCTAGACGTCCTCTCCGGACCTACAGACTGCCCTGGCGCCGGGCTGGTGCTAGCAAGGACAACCGCTGGTCTACACTCACGTCCGTCACCTCGCTGTCCCATTTGCCTGCCTGCCTGGGTAGGCAGCTGTCAATGCAAGGCTGCTCCCGGATCCTACACGCCAGTGTCTTTTTACATGTAGCCCTGGGGCTCAAAGACAGTCTTGCTGACCTGCCGCCTAAAATGTATGTCTTTCAGCTCCTAGAAAGCTGGAAAAGCAGTGTCAACAGGTGGCATGTTTTCCAAATAGGTAGTATGGGCTCTGTGGGAAGTAGAGCCTCTCAGCCAGGACTGACTGTCCAGGAGTGTTACTGGGAAAGATCTCAGCAACCCGTGTGTCCCCTTGATAGCGAAGTGGAACTAGGAATGGTTCTTACCTGAGTAGACAAAAGTATTTTAAAGTGCCTAGTGTGTAGTTAGCAAATATAAAATAAAACTGAAATACATGTTCAGTTTTAGTCTTTTACATTCTTAGGTGACATAGGTATTCATATTTGGAAAGTATTATGTAAATTATTTCTGATGTGCTTACTCTAATAATCCTTGCTTTATACATTTTAAAACTAATAGACCCATTATGGGTGGGAGTTAGCATTATTCCAGCCACACACCTAAGGTGTGTGGCTCTCGATTCTAAACATGCCCAGTGGCTCTGGGCTTTTGTTTATTAAACTCATAGAGATGTATTTGCAAGCAAAGGGTAACCATAATTCAGATTGTATGAAGTTTTTGTCGCTGTTATCACTCCAAGATAATACCAGAACAGGGGCAATAAAATATAACTGCTCAGCTTCCAATGGGGTTTGTCCTGACAAACCCATGCGAGGTGACAACACTTAGTCACAAGTGCACCTAATACACCCAGCATAGGTTATACCCAGCCTGCCACAAGCACTCTCAGAACAAATAGAAACCTATGATCTGGCAAAAGTATCTAACAAGGTCTGTTTGAAACTGAGTTTAGAGTCAGTGAGATGTCTCAGCTGGTAAGGGTGAGTGCTTCCTTTGGAAGCCTGGTGACCTGAGTCCCATCCTGGGATCTCCTTTGGTAGAAGGAAAGCATTGGCTCCCATAGTTGTCTTTTATGCACCTTGCCTGAAAAAAGGGAAAGTTTAAAAGCTAGTTTTAAGTATGTTAAGTATGTTGTGTGGCTAGGTATTTCCTCTGAATTGAAATCTTCCCTCCTGGAGACAGGAATAGGGCACCTAACACTCAGAGGCAAAAGAAACATAAAGAGATGGAGAAGCACCTGAAAGAAGATTCACAAAATCCCTACCTAAGATTAAATAAACAGAAGCAATCCACTGGGAGCTCCAGAGGTAAACCGTCCGTCATGCTGGTGTGAGCTTTTCCATGATGTAGTCTTAGAGTCACCTATGCTCCTGTGAGTCACCCTAGTAAAAAAAACCCATTGGCTCACTAAACAAAATATGGGTGAAATCATTTTTTGGTCTGATGTCAATGTCATTACTAGGGTGAATAGGTATTTGGTTACATATCTCTGGGGAAAATCATGTATCAAATGCATTTATTGAATAACGTGCTAAAAGTGAAGGACAGTTGGAAGAAAGAAAATGCTAGGGCTGGAGAGATGGCTCAGCGGTTAAGAGCACAGACTGCTCTTCCAGAGGTCCTGAGTTCAAATCCCAGCAACCACATGGTGGCTCACAACCATCCGTAATGAGATTGGATGCCCTCTTCTGGTGTGTCTGAAGACAGCTACAGTGTACTCATCAATAAAATAAATAAATAAATATTTAAAAAAAAAAAGAAAATGCTATTACACTGTAGAAGAGTTAAAACATCTTAAGTTGATTCCTTGTAAATAGAGAACATCTGTATTAATTTAACCTAATTTAGTAGCATCCACATAGTCCCCTTAAGAAGAGTTTTACCAATTGTATTAAGACGAGTCCATTGGTTGCAGAAACACATAAAGAGGAACCCATGAAGTAACACTAGAAATTCACAGATTAAGATGACAAACCACAAAACAATAGTAGCCCACAGTACCAAAGAGTAACACTAGGAGTAACAACAGATCCTCATACTATCAGGAATGGCAGCATGTTCATTAGGGTCCTGAGAATCATGGACAATGGCAATGCTTTGGTTCCAAATGAGTGACTTTATTAAGGATGTAGGAAACCAAAACAACAAGTAGAAGGTAACAGACAGAAGCAACAGGTATATAACAAAATATCAGCACATCTAGTTCCCCTAACATCCAGCAACAGTGACTGGAGTAGTGTAGTTCAGAAACAAGCAAAAGTATCACCAAGTTAGTCCTTGCAACATCCTACAGAAACTGAGTAAGGAAACAAACAGTCACACTAGAGTTCCAAGTTGAAAACCTCTCCAGGGAGGGGCTTCCCACTTCCTGTTCCCACTGCAGGCATCACTAGAGCATTGGATCAAACTATCCTAACCTCGGTTGGAAGTTGTTTACTGTTTAACTGTTCCCAAGGATGCAATGTCTTAATACCCCGAGTTGCTTCTTTGTTTCCCTCTCTCATTACAGAGCCAGGAGGATGTTTTTCCTCTCCTATCCTGAACTAGGTTGGGGTTTTGAAGAACATTGATATAGACCTGCTTGAGCTAAGACATGGCTCCCACATTCAGCTTTCAGCAAATTTAAATAGCACATGGGTATTCATGTTGTAAATTATAAAATCCTGTGCAACAACAGATAACCACAAAGTAACAGGATCCTACTGCAGGACCAGGATTCCACAAAGTAACGACAGAAGTCCACAGAGTAACAGCTAGCTGGTTGAGTGTCAGCTTGAGACCCGGAAGCAATCTCAGAAGACAGAAGTGACAGCAGAAGCCCAGAGACAGTTCTGCAAAATCACCAAACACTGGGTGAGTATCACTACAGTTCCTAGAGTTGGCTGCTGTTCTTGTGAAGATGAGCATGGTTTGTGCTCTCTACAATTTACCCTGTGGAAGAAGGGGAGCCATGCAGAGAGCTAACAACATCCTCTGTAACATCTGTGCCAGCTGGGAAATGTGACGTTACCAAACTGAGGACATAAGGTCAGAGTGAGTGCCAGGAAGGTACCTACTCAACAGGGATTTTGCCATCCAATTCATTTAACACACTTCAGTCAGGAAAAAAAAATACCACATGTACTGGCTTGTTTTGTGTCATCTTGACACAAGCTAGAGTCATCTGAGAGAAAGGAGCCTCAGTTGAGGAGATTCATTCATGAGATCCAGCTGTAAGGCGCTTTCTTCAATGAGTGATCAATGAGGGAGGGCCCAGCCCATTGTAGCTTGGACCATCCATGAACAGGTGGTCCTGGGTTCTATAAGCAAACAGGCTGAGCAAGCAACGGGAAACAGCACTCCTCCATGGTCTCTGCATTAGCTCCTCCCTCCAAGATCCTGCCTTATTTGAGTTCCTGTCCTGACTTCCTTCATAATGAACAGCAATATGGAAGTGTGAGCCAAATATATCCTTTCCTCCCCAACTTGCTTTCTAGTCATGGTGTTTCATTGCAGCGATAGAAACCCTAACTAAGACATCATGTTGTTTTATTTTCTTCACAGAAATACTAGTCTGACGGTTGTCAAGAAGCTGGGGAAGCCTCTCCACATTGAGGGTTCAGGATGGTGACAAGGTGAGTGTTGCTGGACACAGGTACCTTGGTGTACCTTCCTAGTCTTGGTGGTAAACTACGGACTGTGTGTCCTGAAGGCGAGTTTGCATGTACCTTTCTTGGCCTTTTTCTTGCACAGACAGGTGTACATCCTTGCCCTTAGGTGTCATATCCTCTGGGCTCAGGGAATAGCTTGCTTTGTTAGGGTTTGGAATTTTGAGCACAGCATATTTAATGGAGTCTTTACTCAACACGCAAAGACTTCTTTCCATGTAGTATTAATGCTGTGGTAAGAAACAAACCAGCAACGTGACCATGACACCTTACCAGGAGACAGGGAGTCTCACATGCCATGTGCCCCATACTGAGACTCTTAAGAGCTGCTTAGCTACCATCTTGACACTCCATCCAAACGTCACACCTGTTCCTGACACACCAGGAACAAGTCTAGATTTCAAGGTCACAGCAAACATGGCGTCTGTGTTCACTTGTGGCGTTTACGATTATCACCATGGTGACATACCTCTCTTACTACTCACTGTTCTTGTGACCTTGAGATACAAGCAATACAATAAGAGCAGAAGGTCCTTTGAACTGGAAGGGACCGTTGGCCTGGAGCCCAGTGCTTAGCGCAGACAAGGCTCCTGCCTTACTGAAATGCATGTGAGTGTAAGGATAGCAGGCTCCTCAGAGCTGGCCTCTGGACTTCAACTATGGCTTTCCTTCCTTCATATACCAGACAGGTTCCAGCCATAGACCCTACCATAGAGCCTGCTCCTTTTATCCAGCATTACTTGGCACCCTAGGTTGGGCCTTATGCCTTTTTTTTTCCAGATGAGCAGAACCTCCATCAGTGCATATAGAACCTAAGTTCAGTATGTATGTCTAAAGGCACCAAGGGGGTGAGGGCATTTCATGGTAACCGACCCTCCACCTCTAGTCCACAGACCCCACTGCCGATGTGTTTTGATCTACTTCTTGTCACAGGTGAAGCAAAGAACAGTAAGAAGGCAACACTTTTGTCTCTCTTTATTTTTACCCTAAATGTAAACCCCAGTGCATATAAACCATGCCTTTCACCAGTGAAGGCCCAGTGTGTAGGACCAGAGAAAGGCAACAACAACATATATACATACATACATACATACATACATACACATATATATGTATGTATATACATATATAGACACACATGTACATATACATACACACATATGTATGTATACGTGTGTATGTATATACATGTGTGTCTATATATGTATACACACACATATATCTATCTATAGCTATTTCTCTCTATAGATAGATAGATAGATAGATAGATAGATAGATAGATAGATAGATAGTGACTTCTCTGTTAGAATATTCTAGAACTTTTCCACTCTAACAGACTAAAACAATTTTTGGCCCGGGACCCCCCCCCCCAAACAGCTGCATGTTTCATAGATATCAAGAGAAAAACTTTAAGGCAAGCCGATTTGGAGAACCCAGGAAGCTGACTTTTGCACCTAGGTTAGGAAACTCCTTAGACAAAATTCCACTTAGATGCTAAGGACTTGATATCAGGCTATGCCCCACTCCAGGTTACTCTATACTATGAAAACAAAACAAAACTGAGAGACTCCATTTTACCAAAAGCCTTTGACTCCATTCTGAGGATGGAGACCAAGCATGTACCTGAGTGCACAGGTGAATGTCTGTCCAGGACAATGAAGATTGGAGTCACCCCAAAGAACTACTTCTAAGCAGGTCCACATCCGCTTCTCCTATTAACCATCTTTCTCCCCTATCTTTGGACAGTAGGCTAGGAGGGAGGTTGAAGTATTTGAGAACCCTTATAAAGTAGGTTTTGTGGGATCTAAGCTGACACGGAGGCGTGCTTGTCTGTGTTTCTGACAGCACACTCAGATGACTGCTGCTGTCGCTGAGTGCTACTGTGCCTCATGCGTCTAACGACACTTGCACATCTGATCGGCTACTGATGGAGGTGGCTGTGCCCTCTAGCCGTGAGGACGTAGATTTATCTGCCCAGATTTAACTATGTCTTACAGTTTCCTGATTTTCATTCCTGTGTGATTTTGATAAACCATATTTACTCACATTAAGAGAATTTGTTTAAGAAGAAAAAATGTAGACAACTGGGTCTGCTCAGGGCACTGATGTTACAGTATACTCTGTTCCCTGGCCGTCTAAGAGGGAACTGTGGAGAGTGTTGAGGCCGTAACTTGGGGTCTTCTAATGCTCACTTTGATACGGGCAGACATATAATATGGCTCCGCATGGATGTGTAGATTGACAGTGAGTATGATGGTGTTAAAAGACAAGGAAATGGGAGGGGAGATCAGATTTTCTCCAGCTGAACTCTAGATAGGACTTGCTGGTGACAGGATTGCTTCTGTATGTCCCAGTTCCACCTAAGCACTGAGAGAGGCCCTGCGCCTCCCTTACTGGGAGGGGACTCAGTGGGAACACCAAAGTTCAGGACTGAGAAGAACAAGCAGCAATAAGGAACTGGACCTGGAAGCTCCCAAGTATGGGCAAAGCCTGGCCAGCTGCGTCCCTGGGCGCTGGTTTGCTTCCGTGTTAACTAGCTCCTGTCCAGGAAGTTTTAAGAATGAAAAATGATCTCTTTTCTATTGCTTTTCATTTCTCTAAAGATTCTACTTCTCATAGCAACAGTGTGGCTACTCTGTCTCACAGTGGGAGCCACACCCTATGATAGAAAGCAGAGGGGGAAAAAGGAAGATGAGTATTTCCAGATAGCATCTTGCCTTACTAAAAAGAAAATCACACAGGTAGACTATATTCAGCTGCCATTGTGACTCAGAGGTGCACAGAGGAAACAGCAAATATTTTATTTATTTATTTGTTTGTTTGTTTGTTTGTTTGTTTTTCTTTCCTTTCTTTTTCTTTTTTCTTTCTTTCTTTCTTTTTTTTTTTTTTTTTTTGGTTTTTCAAGACCGTGTTTCTCTGTATAGCCCTGGCTGTCCTGGAACTCACTCTGTAGACCAGGCTGGCCTCGAACTCAGAAATCTGCCTGCCTCTACCTCCCAAGTGCTGGGATTAAAGGCATGCACCACCACTGCCCAGCTAATATTTTTTTTTAATTTGGAGAAAATAACATACTTTGTGTAGCTATTTCTCCTTTGACTGAAGGGCAGTTGAGCAGTTTAAGCCAACACACTCTGAAAGGGCGTTTGTAAGAAGGAATGGCAGCTTGCTGCAGTTCCTACAATTACAAGTGGTATGTCTTCCTGAGCTGCTGTCTTTCATCCCATCATGGAGGAAAACCCAGAAGCAGCTGCTCAGGCTCCGATGAGGAAAAACTGTGCTTCCACAGAGTTGGTATGAGGACTGGCCTTTCTCTGCTCATTTTCCTCTTTTGCTGTTGAAGCTAAGGGAAAGTCTCCCTAGGCTGGCCTCAACTTAATTTTCCCTGCCTTGGTTCCAGAGTGCTAGGATTTCTCGTGTACACCGTCATGGCTGGCTCATGCGTGCCTCGTTAAACCCATAAGCTTTGTTCCAGTGTCTAAGCTCTCAACTGTTGTATAAAGAAAAGTAATAGTCCGAAGGGCATGGAGAGATTGGCATGTTGGTTAAAAGTGCACATTGCTCTTGCAAAGAAATTCAGTTCCCAGCACCCACTTCAGGCAGGGCACGATGGCCTGTAACTACAGCTTCAGGGGATCCAAAGTGCTCTGCAGGCACCCAAACACTCATGTGAACAGATAGACTGACACACAGAGAGAGAGAGAGAGAGAGAGAG
>NW_021604615.1:8495041-8531876 GCF_004785775.1 Grammomys surdaster | reverse complement strand
GGAGGAGGAGGAGGAGGAGGAGAGACAGACAGACAGACAGACAGACAGACAGGCACAGATACAAGATTAAAAATCTAAGAAAGGAAATCAAGATGTAGGAGATGGCTCATTCTGGAAAGCTTTGCGCCCCGTCTCTACCCTCATCTTAGAGGTTAGAGGTGAGGGTGTTTTCTGGGGCTCCCCACAGCTGATAGGATCAGCATGCCCTTATCCAAAGCTGGGGCAGAGCTACAGCCTCCTCGGAGCCCGTACTCAATCTCAGTCTTGAATTCTACACTCCTCACAGAACTAGTAGAGGTGCTGGAGGGTGATGAGGCCACGCCAAGCACTGGGAGTGAATAAGATTCATCCCAAGAGTCATTCAGTTCCAGAGCTCAGCCAGGACGGTGCCAGCGCACACCAAGAACAAAATCTCACTGCTTTGGAGACAGTACCAGCTAGTTCTCTCAGTGCCGTGACAAGACACAGGACAGGAAGGAAGGGTTCTGTGGGTTCACAGTTTGAGAGAGCACATGGTCCATCGTGGGGATCATGACAGCAGGCATGAGAAGCAGGTCACACCTACAGTCAGGAAGCCGAGGGAAAGCTTCCAGTGCCCGGCTCATTTCCATGAACTAGTGACCCCTACCTTCAGAGTGTTGTCTTCCCTCCTGAGTTAAACCTCTCCGGAGAAGCCCTTATCGACATTTTCAGAGGTGGGACTCTAAATATCGTCGAGTGGACAATGGGGATTAACCGTCACAGTTAGACTCTATGCCCTCTGTGTGTAGGACGAATTTGATGCACCTCTGCCCAACAGTGTTCGTTGCCAGAGCAAAGAAGTGTACTTCCAGCCGATGCCACACATAACCCTGCCCACTCTCCGAGGCAGCTAAACAATGCCTGTCTCTGTGTACTGATCTGTAATAAGCTTCCAACCAAGAGGCCTTTCGTTGTGGAAATAGGAAAGCGGTTGGGTGCTTTAGGTAGTGATTTTATTGAGGAAGATGGAAGATCTTTATCACAGAGTGATGCTGAGACACAGTAATTAGCATTCCACCAGTCCTCCAGCGCTGGCCCAGTGTTCTGTCCTGTGGCTTTGGCTTTGATGTCACCAGAGTCCTTCTACCTTTCCCCAAGAGGAGGTGAGCACGCCTCAGTGAAATTGTACATGCTATGCCAGGGAGGTCAGGACACAGGACCAGTGGATTCGTGGACAACGGGATGGGTCCTCATTCTGTCAGATGGAATACAGAGAGATCTGGGCCACACACTGAACTCTGCCTTTTTAGGAGTCCTAGCAGGGAACCAATGGATGTTCAAGTTAGGGTGATTTCTAAAAGGCTTTTTCAAGGAACACAGGTAGGGCCTGAGCGGAACTGTCAGGGACTGGTCCTTGTAAGAGAACTCAGGTGGGAGCAGCATGGGGCGGGGGAGGTGGGGCACATGCCAAGGACACTGCTGAGAAGAGGTGAGGTGAATTTGCTTACAGTTCTTTGTATGCCAAGTGTGACCTTTGGTTTGTTTTTTTTTTTTTTTTTTTTTTTTTTTTTTTTAGGGCGCTCACCTGGGCAATGTGCAGGATATATAACCAGCAATTTAATCTCGAGTCAGAGAGGGAGATCTTTGTACCCTGCACACACACTCCATATAAGGAAGGCCGCTGTCCCTGCACACACACTCCATATAAGGAAGGCATTTTTAGTATGTGAATATCAGGAGAGTGTTTACCCTCCTACAGGGTCAGAATGTGCCCTTGGGGTTACCCTCCAGGTATCCCAGGTAAAGGCCTTCCAAGTGCTCCCCAGCTCCTCCTCCCAGTTGGGGCAGAAAGAGGAAATGGCCTAGGGTTGGGTGTTAGACTTTGGCTGAAGCCGTGTGTTAGGCCCTGCTGAACAACACCTGTAGAAGGCAGGCCTCACTAAGAACAAAGTCTGGTGCCATTCAGGGGGTTCTTCCCCCTTCATGGGATATGAGGGGATTCTTCTTTCCTTCCATTTCCCACAAAAAGGTCAAGGGTCAGGAGGAGGAATCAGTGTGGAATGTGACCCCTCTACAAAAATGCAAAATTACGTCAGTAATTCCTTAATGTTTTTATTTTATTCACTATAAACATATCTTAGCACACTGTAGCACCGAAGCTTTATGTAGCTAGATACATATGTGGGTTAGTTCCTTCTTTACCTGGGCTAGGAAACAGAGAATACTTAGCCAGCTTCCTGGTCCAGCACTGTCCCAGGAGATGTCAGCACTGAGGCTGCCATTTGAATTGTGGAGTATGTTCAACAAAATCCAGTGCCGGGCAATCTTTGCATCGAGCCTGTGGACTCATGGTGACCGAGTATTGAGTACTGAAGTGACAGGGATGAACCATGCTAGGTTACACGTCTAGAGCTCTCTTCATTCTCTGTGCACAGACCTTCTGAAAACTGCAGGAGACCAGGGTGAGCAGCCAGAGCATGCCATGGCTTTGCAGTTGCCAGCCTTAGCCACAGACGACCAGGTTCAAGGGCCACACGGCATCTCCAGAGGCTCAGAGCTCTTTCCTCACGTTAGTTTCTATGCCTTTAGCAACTGTGTTTTCAGAAACAATTGTATTTCTTAGGGAAGCTATAGTACAGAGATATCTATGAGCTACAGTTTCAGATGACAGAACCCCACACGACCAAGCCAACAAAGTACCCTGGCAGAGGGAGGCTTGGGCTCCGCTCTCCTCATATGACTATGGTACCATCTCCGCTTCCTCCCTGAAGCCCAGAGGTAGCAGGTTTTGAGAAGAAAACTAAAACACATGTAATTCTGGGAAGCTATGCTCTAGCGGGGGCTGGGGTTAGGGTTAGAGTAGGACTGAGGTTATGGTTAGGGTTAGAGGTTAGGGTTAAAGGTTAGGGTTAGAGTGGGATTGTGGTTATGTGTTGCATCCACCCTCGACCAGCAAGGAAGACGCAACGCTCTTCTCCAAGCAGTTTTTTCAGGACCTTTGAACAATCTTCTAACTGACGACCTGGGGGGAAGCGGCTCCCAGGCTTAAGTACTCTAGGACTAGCCAACCCCCGTCTGCCACGTGGCAACAGCAGATAGGTCCACACACACGGAGACAAGCCAGATCAACTGCCACAGCCATATAAGAAGTTGTTTACTCCTAAGAGTCCTCACCAGCAGGTGGCGGAAGGCGGAGACCAGTGCCATCTTAAAGGCGCAGCACTATGCGGCTCTCCACAGTTATGGTTAGGGTTAGGGTTAGTGTTAGAGGTTATGGTTATAGTGGGATTGTGGTTATGGTTAGGGTCTTAGAGGTTAGAGCTATGGTTGGGTTAGGGGTTAGGGTTAGGACTAGAGTTAGGAGTAGTCAGGGTTGGGTTAGGGTTAAGTGTTAGTGTAAGGTTGGAGTTAGGATTGGAGTAAAGGATTACTGTTTATGTTAAGGTTAGGACCTTGATTATGGTTTGAGTTTGATTCAGAGTGTAAAGTTAGGGTTAATTTTAAATATTCACATATACAGCCATATAAACATATATAAATAAGTACATGAATACACATGGACACCACATAAACATCCATATATAGACACACACATACACATAGACACACATAAACATACAAGTACATGCACAGCAATAGATATAAATATACACATACATCAATATACATCTGTAAACATATTAACATACACATGTACATGCCCACAAACTTACCCATGTACCTACATAAATATACATATGTACACAAATAAATATACATATACACACAGAGAACCATATATGAAACAAAATATACACATGTATACACATACATATACACGTATACACATATATTTATGTGTGTACACAAAAACATACACATGTATGAAAATAGATATATGCATGTACTTACATAACTACACACATGTACACACATATATATGTATAAAGATAAACATATACAAGTACACATTAATATACACATGTAAGATAATATTTACATGTATACATATGCACAGATAGATATATACATGTACATATATATGTTTATGCATGCATATTTAATTATACACACAAATATATATACAGATGTATAGAAACATAAATATACACATGTTCACATATATAAACATTTTCTCTCACAAACATATATATATATATACACATATATACATGTACAACACAAACCTGCACTTGTACACACATATAAATATGCACACATATACATGTGTGCAAACATAGATATGTATATACTTAGACACTACCATGTGTATATAGATAGATATATACATGTAGTCACATGTAAATATTTATGTGTACATGCTCACACACTTTAGCATACATGTAGTCACATATGTATACATATGTGCACACACATAATGATCTACATACGTAAATATAAACATGTATGTATACATAAATATGTGTTCACAAACATAGACACATTCCACACACAAACAGAAACATACACATGTCCACATACATGAATATAATATATACATGCCACACCATATGTCTCTAGGTGCTCTGAGGGTGCCAGAAGCCAGGACTGAATCACTCTGAACTGCCAGCATTGTAGCTGAAGCTCAGGAGGTCGTTCACTCAAAGACCCTGGGCAGCCATGTTTTTGAGAAGACTGGACCTGAAACCACATATATGTAAGATGGTTCATTTGTATTTCATTCTCTTTAGGCAATGTTTTAAGACGTTAATAAAAACTCATTTGGAATGTATTGTGTCTTTTGAAAGAGAACCTAATGGGGCATTTCTTTTTTTCTTTTTTCTTTTTACTTATTTATTTTATGTATGTGGGTACACTGTCACTGTACTCAGACATATCAGAAGAAGGCATCAGATCCCATCACAGATGGTTGTGAGCCATCATGTGGTTGCTGGGAATTGAACTCAGGACCCACATTTAATTAAGAGCAATCAGATGCTCATAATCACTGAGCCATCTCTCCAGCACCGTTACATTTCCTATTAAGGGTTAAAATCTGAATGTACTTCCATTTAATAGCCTGTATCTAATACCTTACTAAATTATGTCAAACCTCCAAGTCTACTTAGATAGCCTACATTTCCTAATACGATATTATTTTCACTTGCTTCCACAAATGACCAGAAACTTAAACTCTAAAAATACTTGTAAACCTTAAGGAGTTATTACAGATCTTTATATAAGCGAGAGGAAAGTATTTGAGAAGGTACGGTGGGGAAACATTTACTACTCGTTTATGCTTGTCTCTCGAAGAGCAAGCATGCTGTGTCAATCAGCCTGGGTTAGGTGCGTTATGGGTTCCAGACAGCAGAGACAATTGTGTGGCTGTAGGTCTGAGTGGTAGTGGGGCTTACCTGAAAGATCTAGAACTACTGAAAACCATAGTCACTGCCTCCCCACCGGGATGGATCTAAGAGTAGGACCAGGTGAGTGTCACTCCGTGTGACTTGGCTAGAAGGTTGTGTTCTGACATGCCATTCCTGCAGGGCAGTAAGAACCCTGTCCTAATTAGCACAGAGTAGAAGTGCATCTGTCTTCACGAATCGACTATCTCAGAAGGAGCCTGTCTTTATAGTGATTCATCTTCAGAGCACTATGCTGGGCAGTTATCTTCCGACACTGTATATTTTGAGCAGGTTCTGTCTGTCCTTGAGATTTCTTGGGCAGGATGGAGTGACGACTCAAAAGCAATGTTTTAAAGCATAGGCTGCAGGTTCAGGGCTTCCTCGAACAGGAGCTCTGTGTGTCACCAGCAGGTATTCCCAGAGCACCACCACATGGCCACGGTGGCTATCGGGCAGGACGTTACTACCTGTGAGTCTCTTTACAAAGCTTTTCTCTTTTTTCTTTTAAGACATAGGACTCACTGTTGTCAATGCAGTAATTCTGACGGATAAATACTCGAACTGTATTTCTCAAATTGGTGGCTATAATAAACGCCAGAGGCTTGTAAAAGGTACTCACATGTGAAACTGCTTCTAGTCCTTCTGCCTGTACTTGGCCCTTCAAGACCAAATCATATGTATCATAAATATGATATCTGAGGAAGTACTCTCAGAGACTCCTCCTCCCCAAATTGTATTTCCTTGATGTTTCTTTTTTTTAATTATTTATTATTTATTTAATGTATATGAGTACACTATAGCTGTCTTCAGACACACCAGAAGAGGGCATGGGATCCCATTCCAGATGGTTGTGATCCACCATGTGGTTGCTGGGAACTGAACTCAGGACCTCTGGGAAGGCAGCTAATGCTCTTGACTGCTGAGCCATCTCTCCAGCCCTTGATGTTTCTTTTTATGAACAGTAAAAACCATTCATTTCTGTTGATCACTGTAGTTCCACAGAGAAGAAGAGAGCTGTTATGTCATTTGAGATGTTTTTCATTGTTGAGATTATATCACAATCACAGTTCCACCTACTGCATTTGTGGACCAGCATTTGACTGCCCTTCCCCCTTCAGTAAGAATTCTGATACATATGGCTGCCATGGCTCACACCTGTCACTCCACCACTAGAGAGGCTGAGGCAGGGGGATTTTTGTGAGTTCAAGGCCAGCCTGAACTACAGAACGAACTCCTACCTCAAAAAGAAACCAAAATGACTTATTAAACATAGTCACATGGAGTCACATCGTGACACGCACCTGCAGGCTCAGATACCAGCTACTTGGTAGATAGCAGCATCAGACTTGTTTAAATCCAGGAGTCTGAGAAAGCTTGGCTAATATTGTGAGACCTCGTGCCTCAGACAATGACGACAACCAGCTGTATGGCGTAACTTGCTGTGAATGTACATAGCTTCTCTGTACACAGTAGGTAGACATACTATTTGCCCAGGTTGGAAATTGGCTTCTTAGAATATATTCTTTGAAATTGTTGGTCTCCAAAGTACCCTGAAATGTAATTGGATTAAGATTCTACGGTTAAAAGCATTGTCTGCTCTTCCTGACATCCTGAATTCAATTCCCAGCAACCACGAGGTGGCTCACATCATCTGTGATGGGGTCCGATGCCCTCTTCTGGCGTGCAGGTGTACGCACAGCTAGACTACTCACATTCAATCAATCAAAATAACTCTAAAGAACAAAAAGAGAATAGGAAGAGAAGTGAATAGATCAGAATTCAGAGGTGGCTAATGTCACTAACTGTTGGCTGAGGCAGGGGACTAATCAACTGTCAGTCTCCACTTCTTGTGTTGATTCGCAGCTGTGTCCTCAATAAACCGCTACAGAGGTGCTGGCTTGGGTATCTGCTTACACATACAAGATGCAAAAGGTTTTCTGTCCTTGCAGGAGAAGACATTGCATCCTTTTTAGTTTACAGGAAAACTATCCATCTTTTTAGTCTTTTTTTTTTTTCAGGAAGATTATGTTGTTCAAAAAGGAGCAAGTTGGGCAGTGGTGGCACACGCCTTTAATCCCAGCACTTGGGAGGCAGAGGCAAGCAGATTTCCGAGTTCGAGAGTTCGAGGCCAGCCTGGTCTACAGAGTGAGTTCCAGGACAGCCATGGCTACACAGAGAAACCCTGTCTCGAAAAACCAAACCAAAACAAACAAACAAACAAACAAACAAGCAAAAAAAGGAGAAAGTATATTCTGTAAGCATGTCTTGTCTGGGAAGGTGGATCTGTAGTTTCTAAGTCACGGCAGTGCGTGCTATTTTTAAAGCTTCTTATAATTCGGTGCAGATTTCTCTTTCAGTCAGAATGTGGTGGCTTACACTTGGAATCCCAGCGCTTGGAAAGATGAGGCAGACAGGAAGATCCAGATGTCTAATTGAACTTGGGCTCTACAGCAAGACCCCTGTTTAAAATAAAATTAGAAGGTAAGTAAGTATTTCTGATTCCTTAGTCCAAGCCTTTCCCCAGGCTGCATTAGTAATGGTCACCATGCAAGTATCTCCCTGGGTAACAGGTTAGTCCTGTGTGTGTGTGTCTGTGTCTGTGTCTATGTCTGTGTGTCTATGGGTGTGAATGTGTGTATGTGTGAGAAATGTTTGTGTTTGTACATGTGTGTGAATGTGTTATGTGTGTGTGAACTGTGTGAACATGTGTGTGTGTGTGTGAATGTGTACCTAAATACAATCTTCTCAGTCTATACACTGTTACTTGTGTGTGTATCTATGCTTCCAAGGCAGACCATTGGGTACTGGATAACCAAGCATTGGATACTGGGTAACCAAGCATTGGGTACTGGGTAATCAAGCATTGGGTACTGGATAATCAATGATCCTCTTCCTTGGGGAAGACTGTTTCTCCCACTCTCAGCAATCCTTAGTCGCTGTAGTTCTGTGTGTATGGTTGAGGCTTTGAGCTTCCCCCCACCCAATTAGCAAGTCTACTGGTCTCATCTTTGTCCGGCTCATGTTTAGGTGGTCATGCTGGTGAAACTTTTTAGTGGTAGCCTCCGACACTCCTAAGAGACACAATCTCACAGGAGACTCCATTTCTTTGGCGCCTACGCTGTTCCCACTCCCTCTTCTGCAGAGATCCCTGAGCCTTAGGTGTGGGGGTTGTGTTGTAGATGCATCATCGTGGGGACTGGGCTCCGCAACTCTGCATTTTGATTGGTTGTGGTTTTCTGTAATGGTCTCCGTCTGTTTCCTTGGTGAGGGAGCTTCCTTGATGAGGGCTGACACTGTACTTTTCTGTGGGTATGAGGACAAATATTTCGAGTGTCGTTAAGTATCATGCTGGTTTAATAAAGTGGCGGTTGTTGCTTTTCTTCCAAGAGCCATGACTTCACTGAGCATTTGGCTGGGTTTCTGGTACTGAGCATGACTTCCCTCTTGCTGAGTGGGTCTTAGGTCCCATTATTAAGCTGTTGGTTACTGCCAAGGTATACACCCACTACTGCTCTGTGAGGGTTATTGTGCGATGCTGGCCATCGTTGTGGTTCATAGCCATCATAGCTAGGTAGAACTATCTGTTCTTTTCCTCCTTTGGATGCTTGCATAGCATCTCCTGGGATCATGACAGCTGATCCTCATGGAAGAGGCTTTCAGCTAAGTTCCAGCTCAGGAGCCTCTGGGCCCTGTGTCTAAAGTATATGGTGTTTTCAACAATAGGAACTTACATGCCGGGTGGTGGTGGCACACGCCTCTAATCCCAGCACTTGGGAGGCAGAGGCAGGCGGATTTCTGAGTTCGGGGCCAGCCTGGTTTACCGAGTGAGTTCCAGGACAGCCAGGGCTACACAGAGAAACCCTGTCTCAAAACAACAACAACAACAACAACAACAACAACAAAAAAGAACTTACTGTTCACCTATGAAGGTCTGCCAAGGGCACCAGCAAGAGCCTATAATATTTTGATAGTCTCTCGGACAACCTTGGCCAGCAACTTTAAAAGGGGCTAAAAAGGGGCGTTTTCACGCCTGGTGTTGGGGTTTTTGTTAGATGGTCGATGGCTCGTAGAGAAGCACTGTTAGCCCAGGTGGGAAATTTCCATCTCTACTGTTTATGTCTGTGTATACACCAACTTATATGTATAGTAGATATGTGTTGTTACTAGAGTCTAGCCACGCTGGGGGAAGGGAGGCAGTGAAGGTTGCCTCTACAGCTGGGTTATTCACATACATAAATACATATATACACAGATACATCACACACACACACACACACACACACACACACACGTCCTACCTACAGCTAGAAGCTGACTTATGTTTTTGAGGCAACGGGGAGATAACCCGATTATAGACTGTAAGACTTTGCCCATTGAAAGACAGAGATTTTGTCAGCTTCTACTGACTGTTTTGAACTGGGGGGGTGGGAGGGTGGGGTATATCAGGGGGGTGGGGGTGTTTACAATCTGTGTCCAAAGTTAGGTCAGCTCCCTATACTCAGTAAGCCAGTAAAAATAGCCAATTTAGTCATGGAGAGACGAAAACGGAAAACGGAGAATTATTCAACATAGTCACATTACTAACTTGGAGCACTGGTTTTGACTCCAAATTCCATGCATACCACCACCACATGTCTTCGTGGTGGCACGTTGTTTTGATCCTTTATCCTAGTTCCTAGTAGACTGACTTTTTGTTGTTGTTGTTGTTTTTGGAGACAGGGTTTCTCTGTGTAGCCCTGGCTGTCCTGGAACTCACTCTGTAGACCAGGCTGGCCTCGAACTCAGAAATCCGTCTGCCTCTGCCTCCCAAGTGCTGGGATTAAAGGCGTGCGCCGCCACTGCCCCTCGAAGATTGACTTTAAAGACGATCATTAAATCAAAGCGGCAAGTCTCCGGGCTGCTGAGTTATTTCAGATCATTTCAGATTGAGTTACTCATTACTCATTAAGGGATGCTGTAGTGCCGCTGCAGCCTGCGACCTGGAAAACGCTGTGCTGGGGTAGAATGAAAAGTGATGGAGCCCAGAGACTGTGACACCCGGGTGGGCACTATGTGCTCTCGGGTCATTTCACACTGCAGTAGGGAAGCCCAGTGTGGCGGGGAAGGCTCAGTGCCCAGTCGGGCCTAAGGCTCTAAACCCCAGCCCTCCAGGTCAGAAAGCGCTGGAGAGCCTGCGGTCCCGGCACAACGCAGGTGGGCGTGTCGTCCGGCGCTGCCCCTGCGCCGCCCCGCCCCCTCTGTCGCAGCGCCACGCCGATTGGCTCGCCCGCCGTCTGTCAGCCGTCACGTGCTGGAGCGTCCCGGGAGCCTGGCTGTGGGCGGCGGGTCATGGACCCTCAGGCAGCCACCGGTCCCGGGCCGGGCGAGCCGAGTGCGCGGGAGGCCCCCAGCGCGGAGGTGAGCGCCAGGGGTGGGGAACGCGGGCACCCGTAACCACCCGGGCTAGAAGCCGTGGGGCTCGCGCGCTGTGGAGAGCTCGCTCACCCGGGAAACGCCGGGGCCGCGCGAGTGCGCGCACTGCCTGGCCAGTAACGGCAGTGGGCGCGGGAACGCGCGCAGACCCGAGCCCTAGGCTGTGGCTGGCGCTGGAGGGAGAGGGACACCGGGGCTGCTCCGGACCCTCTGCAGGAGTGAATGCGAGGAACGCAGAGCTGGCTGCCCGGAGCCGGCTCCAGCAGCAGGGGGCTGGGTCAGGTGTGAGAGGAAACAGATTTATTTTATTTTATTTTTTTTACCTTGAGGACCTCTGGCTACTAGTGGGGATGTGCAGCTGACCTTGGACGCCAGATGTCACCGGTACTTTTTCCCCATTTGATGAAACGAAAGGTCCCCTTGTGACACGGGTTTCCAGAAACTTGTTTTCAAGTGCGCGCCAGACAGCCTTTTCCCACGACCCGCCCTTATTGCATCCACCTGTGCAGTGAGCTGCTGACTGTAGGCATCCCGTTTATCAGAAGCCACGCCTGTGCCTGGCACATCGTATATGCTAATTGGGTGTATGAATGGAATGCTTACTTGAGCCTCCTTGATGGTACTTGAAGCGACAGTACCAGTAGATTTGCAAAGAAAATTACTTTTCCAAAATAGGAGAGGATGCTGGAAAGGATGTTCTTGGGTGAGAGGGTAGGCCCAGCAACGGCTGGCCATGAGAAAGTGCAAGGCAGATGGCCTTGGAGCTTGGGTCGGAGGGCAGGCCTTTTACAGAAAGAGGGCTGTGTTCTTGGGCAAGTTGAGGGACATGAGAGGCAATATGGATGGCGTTGCTCCTCTGTCATGGCAGTGGAGGGCCCGCCAAGGAGGAGTGATTACGCCGAGAGTGAACAGGAGTAGGGAGAGGGGGATGAGGTTCACGTAAGAGGACCAGCACCTTTGGGAGCAGGAGTAGACCGTGGTTATCACTGACTGCAGGAGATAATTGAATCATTACAGCTCAAGGATGACAACGAATGGGAATTAGGGTGAGTGCTAAGTACAGTTCACATGCAGGATGAAGGGGGCATTTAAGGCCAGAGAGACAGCTATGGTGGTCTTACAGAGTCTGGCTTGGTTCTCAGCACCCACAACAGGTGTCTCAGCCCTCTGCAACTGGCTCTCCAGGGGATCCTCCTGGTACATTCACATACACAAAATATATAAATAAAAAATTAAAACGGATTTAAGTCAAAGAAGTGTTGCCTTCTTGCAGCCTACCAGGTGGTTTTGTTATTATTGTTGGCTTTATTTCACTGAAATATTTTTGAGACAGGGTCTCACATAGCCCAGGACCTGAGCCCACTCTGTGGCCAAGAATGATCTTGAACTTCTGATTCTTCTGCCCTTACTTCCTAAATGCTGGGATTACAGACATGGCCCACCATGCCTGGTTTTATGTAGTGTTGGAAAATCAATGTGGGGCTTTATGTACACTAGGCAAACTCTACCTAGTGAACTAGGCCTCCAACCCATATTAGATGGTTTATAAATGTTCCTTCATCATAGGACCTCTGCCAGGTCAGAGCAGCCATTCCAGTTTCTAGAGGTCACACCCAGAGTGAATGGCAGGGCTCGGACTGAAATCCACCTGATCGTCCAAGCTCTGGACATTGCTGGTTCCACTGCAGAGATCTTGCAGGGAGTAAAGTTTGGGGAACTTTGAAGTAACAGAGCATAAGATTACCTAGTTGTCCATGGGGATTCAGATATTCATTCCAGTGTTGAGAACTCAAGCTGCTTCTCCCATGGACCACTGCGGGATGGTTTGTTAGAAGGACTCAGACATAGGGAACTGAAAAAGGCAAAGGCTCGCAGAGAAGTTGCAGGTTCTGGAAACAACTATCAACGCTGGCCAAGAAGAGATGAAATTAGAGCAGTCGAAGTGTATATAAACTTAGAGAAAAGAGTTTACACACATGCCCGAGGTTACAGACCGAGACTAGGGAGCTGTCCCATCTGGCTCCAGCGTCTGTAAGCTTGGAGAAGTCCCACGGCCAGACTTCTGAAGAGGGTCCAGGGATGAGAGCAAAACTGGCAGCTGGTCACTGCAAGAGGGCGTCCGGGTGGTCAGAATGGAGACATGCTGCTGGGTGATGCCCACACTCCACAGTGTTCGGGGCAGTGTGGGAGGGCGGGTTCCCCATTCTCCGAGGCCTTGCCGAGTCCTTGGAAGCATGTGCAGACTCCACGGTGTGCAGGGCGGTATGGGATGGAGACTGTGGAGCTTCAAAGCAGTGACATGTCCGACATTCCCAAGTTGCTAGTAATTATTTCTTCTTCCACAGGTTGGCTCTGCCACAGCTGACCTCTCTGGTCGGGAGACGGAGTCTGCGCTGGCCAAGGATCGACTAGGCAAGTAGACGGCAGAGACTGGGACGAGATGGAGGGCAAACAGCACAGGCCCTCCGTCTCGTCTGTCTTCTCTTGCTAGCCGGCCCTCTTTGGCACCGAGTTACCTTCTTTGCCCATTGTCTCAGTGGAACTCTTGGTTTGGAAGCTTCTAGGTGGTACTTGATACCCATGGACCCAGACGGCCCCATTTCACTGGGAGGAACAGCTCGAGACCGTGGAAAGCATCTAGTGTATGTAGCTAGGAATTTCCAGATCCAAGTTATAGTTCTTAGGCTTGCATTTTTCATCCTTAGATAAGTCTTTATCTTTAAAGTGGGGTTATAGTACCTCCTAGGGTTGACTGAGAAGATCTTTAATGGTACTGCCCAACACACTAGTCACTCTGTAGCTCTGTGATGTACTGTTCTATCCTGGAGGAAAGCTGTAATGGGTAGTGCTGGTCTCTCCAGCCTGAGCACAGAACGGGTATGATCAGAGCAGGTGCTAAGTACACACTGAATTTCAAGCACAGATCCAACTGTTTGCTTTTTTTCCCCCTAAATAAACTCACAACAACCTGATGACTATTTGACCAATGAGAAACTTAAGGTACACAATAAAGTCTTAAAATGCAGCAAAAGATGTATACTTGCATTTACCACTTAACTATATTAAAGCATATGGTCTGGTTCATTTGGCTCGCTGACACTGTGTACAACTGTCACCACTGCGTCTAGGTTTTCATGACACCAAAAGGAAGTCCTGTCCCTGGAGAACACGCTCTCCACTCTTAGTTCTTGAGCCCCTAACTACTGATGGCTTCTCCCGCCCCTAATGATTTACCTCTGGACATGCAAATGTGAATTTACAGTAAATGAAATTATACAAGGTCTCTTATGTCCTGGCTCCCTTGAACTCAGCACACTTCCAAGGTCCATCCCTGTAGCAGCTCGTGTCAGCACCCATCACCCATGAGACTGAGCATGTCCAGTATCCTGCATTTTATGGATCATTCATCCACTGACGACATTTGTTGACTGAATGGTGCCACAGTGAACATTTTTTCTGACTGAAATGTTTTTATAGTTCTTTTGGGTGCACTGTTCGAGTAGAGTTGCCAGGGCATGTGGTATCCCTGTTTAAGTTACCGAGGAATCAGTATCCTGAGTGTCAGACAGCTCAGAACAGATCTGACCTGAGGCATTCTGTCTCCAGATTCCACGCTGTCCACTGAATTGCTTTATAGCTGTGACGACAGTCTTAATGCCATGGCTGTTTCAGGCCGCTCCCTTCCTTTCCTCAGACCTGGTATTATCACAGCAGCCCGTGTTTTGGAGGTCCATTGTCCTTCCGTAGGCTTTGTTGCGTTACTGTGTGGCTTCCCTGAATTCAGGAGGAAGACCGTGGGAACTGCGCAGGCCCCGTTCTGTTTTTCTTTGTATACTTGAATCTAACAGGCTTCAAAAGGAAAAGTGGGACGCAGTCTTAAATGGCAGGAGTACACTTTGCCAGAGGCCCTTGGGTTCACTGTAAACTACCTGAAGATGCCCCTTTATACTGTCTGTACTGAGTGGCCTTGTTTAAGACAAACATCTTGGAAAAAAACAATCAACTTCATTTCCAAAATATAAACTAATACTCCAGTAAGTGCTCACGTGACGAAAGAGCTATGTCTGTAGATTTTTACTGCTTCTTTAGAAAAAGGCTGTAAGAAATTTTCTAACCATATGAGCGGACTTCCAGTTTATCAGTTTTTTTAAATGTCTGTTCGTTCATAGCCAGTGGAGCTCAGAGCATCCCTGCTGACATTCCTACCCATGCTGAGGGCCCAGGTTCTGAGGAGGAAGACTTTGCAGTGGAGAAGGAGGCTGACGTGGACCTGTATGCCTGGGAGCCGGCAGAGGTTCCACCCTGCCCGCCCATGGAACAGGCTGCCGAGCTTTTTAATGAGGACTGGGACTTGGAGCTGAAAGCGGACCAAGGGAATCCTTACGGTAGGTAGGGAGCACCAGGCTGAGCCTGAGCAGCTCCGACCCTGCACACTGACCCTAAAGGCAGGCTGTGTTGAAGTCGGATGGTGCTCCATTGCTCCAGGACTGGAATCTCTGCTGCTTTTCTATATTAAAGACACTGAATCCACAATGTGTTGATTTGCTTTAACAAGAAAATTCTCTGAAAGTGTTTGAGCGGAGTAGCTGCAGATGGGAGTGCTCTGCTTTCTGTTCCTTTGTGTTCCTTTATGGGTTGTTCAGAGAGACTTGTTTGCATTTCCTCAGGAAAGGAGGGGTGTGTGTGTATGTGTGTGTGCACGCACATGCACATGAGCGTATGTGTGTGTCTACTATTAAAATAATTGCAAGATTGTTGCCTAGATTTTTTTTCTTGTGCAGTCCAGTTTGACTTTCCCTCTTGAATCTCTTTTGAAACTGTCTGCAGATGCTGACGACATCCAGGGGAGCATTTCCCAGGAGATTAAGCCTTGGGTGTGCTGTGCACCACAAGGAGATATGATATATGACCCCAGTTGGCACCACCCGCCTCCACTGATACCACATTACTCGAAGATGGTCTTCGAAACAGGACAGTTTGACGATGCCGAAGACTAAAGTGTCACTTTCTGCAGTGGGGGAGTTTTTATGTCCTCCAGATCACAAGTTGTTTCCCGTGTTTTAAGTGAGATATTCTTTCCAAGGCATCGTTCCCAGCGACTCCTCAGTGTGGGCTACAGACAGGCATTAACTGGGGCTTCTTGTTGTTGTTGTTGTTGTTAATGGACTCTGGAGTGTGTTGGAATTTTTGTCTGTGTTAAAGTTGTGTTCTTTATAAATAAAGTTAGGGAAAAATAACCTAATATTCTTTGTCTACATTTCTTCCCTATAATTACGTAAGTCCTTGAATTACATTTTAAAGATGGAAATACTTAAGAGACCTAACTATTCTCAAAGAGAAAAGGTACCGTGCCTTTGTTTCTGTTGTCTGGCATGTTTTAGCAGGGGTTGTAACCCAGGGGTCACTGGTGACTGTGTAGCTTATTTCTATCTCCTCTGAAGGAAAGGCTAAACATTTATTTAGCTTACAAGGAAGGAAACTAACTGGCATTTTAAAGCCAGCAATTATATAATCCTTTTTTTTAAAAAAAAAAAGTATTTATTTTATGTATGTGAGTATACTGTTGCTGTCTTCAGACACACCAGAAGAGGGCATCATATCCCATTACAGATGATTGTGAGCCACCATGTGGTTGCTGGGAATTGAACTTGGGACATCTGGAAGAACAGTCATTGCTCTTAATAACTGAGCCATCTCTCCAGCCCTATATAATCCTTAGTTGGCATGGAATACTGTTTTTAATACTCTGTTCTGTTCCTTGGCTCTGTGTGTAAGTGTGTTGGGAATCAGGGGCCAGGATCTGTCAAAGTCAGAGTCTCTGCCTCTTTGACAAGCTGAGGGGTAGGTTCTTACCCCTTCATGATTGAAACTAAACCAAGAAAAAAGTTCAGATCTGGAGAATAAGCAGATATATCACAGCACTCTGCTGAGCATTAACCCTTTGAATTACCTTTCAGAGTCCCCATGGTGGGGTGTGCACAGGGAACACCTTGAGAGAGAAGGCAGCAGTCATATAGGCAAGGTCCTGGGGGAGAGAAGATACTTTCCCCTGTCCCCAATGAGGGAGCAGGTGTGGGCCACCTCAGCACACGCCATTCTTTCCTCCTCCACCAAAGGCCGTGGGTGATGAGACTGAAAGTAGGTCTGGTCTTAAGACACCAGGAATGGGGCTTGGGATGGAAGGCAGAACTGAGGAACAGAAGCTGTCTTGTTCCATGTGTGACTAGAGTCTTGAGATGGCTACAGCTGCCGGGTATGATCACAGATGGGGTCTCGGGGAGGAAGCAGAGAGAACCATGAAGTGAGCATAGCAGGTTACAGAAGTTTGCCAGCTGCGGTCGTGATAGGTTTGAACCTAGGCATCTTGCCTTTGAGTTCATCCTATAGGGAAATCAGCAGTTTGTCCCCTCTCTGGCTGTTGCCTAGGCTACACATGTAACCAGAGAATTTTGTCAAAAAGCCTGTGTTCGGACAGGCCCAACAAGCTTAGGTTCAACCTCCATCCTCAATACACCAATAAAGTTATTGTTAAGTATTTCATAACTCAGATGAACTGCTCTTCTAAAAGTCTGAGAGTAGTATTTTAAATTAATGAACAAATATGTTCCACAATTCTTAAAATTTTATTTTGCTAGGCAGTGGTGGTGCCTGTCTTTAATCCCAGCCCTCCGGAGGCAGAGGCAGGTAGATTTCTGAGTTTGAGGCCAGCCTGGTCTACAGAGTGAGTTCCAGGACAGCCCGGGCTATACAGAGAAACCCTGTCTCAAAAAACCAAAAAAAAAAACAAAAAAAAAAAGGCACTGAGTGTTCTTGCACCCAGGTTTGGATCCTAACCCCACATGGTGGCTCACAACCATTTGTAACTAGTTCCAGGGGAATCTGATGCCCTCTTCTGATCCCATGGATACCAGGTACAAATGCTGTACTCAGACTTACGTGCAGGCATGTACACATAAAATAATCTTTAAAAAAAATCACAGTATTTGAGGTATAGTATAAGACAAATACGATAAGACAACTTTACTAAGTCTATAGATGGTTCGATTCAGATTATAGTTATGGCAAGCTGAAACTATTTGGTTATATGGCTAACAAACTTTGCAAGCTTTAAAGTTTAAATTTTGTAGACAAAACAGTAACTTGGTTCCTTTCTTTTAGTTCTGAGAGAATCCTTTTTGGTATCTGAATTCCAGTCAGTGCTGGAGAGTAACAGCCCTCCAATTAATTTCAAGTGATTTAAAATTAATATGTATGTATTTGTTCATGTGGGTATGTGCACACATGTACATGGGTGTGGAGACCAGAGGTCAACAGGTGTCTTCCAGTCATCTTTCACCCTATTTTTCAAGGCAGGGTCTAACTAAACGGGGGCTCACTAACTCTGCTAGAGTGGCTAGTCAGTGAACTCCCAGACCTTCCCCCTCACCCTGCCCTCTGTCACAACATTAAATTATAAAGCCACCCCACTCCACTGGCTTTTATGTATGTGCTGGGGATCCAGCTTAGGCCCTTGGGCTTGCAGAGAAGACTCGTTACTGACAGGGCTCAGTCTTGTAACAGGTTGTCTTCAAAGGAAAGACAGATAAAGAGCCACAGCCCTCCAATTGAATATAAAACCAAGCAAGAAAACAAGAATTGTGTAGGTGGCTGGGCTGGAGAGATGGCTCAGTGGTTAAGAGCACTGACTGCACTTCCAGAGGTCCTGAGTTCAAATTCCAGCAACCATATGGTGGCTCACAACCATCTGTAATGAGATCTGATGCCCTCTTCTGGTGTGTCTGAAGACAGCTACAGTGTATTCATATATAATAAATAAATAAATCTTTAAAAAAAGAGAATTGTGTAGGTGGGATTCTGAAAAGTAATAATAAAATGTCGTGTATGCATATGTGTGTTTCCTCCATTCCTTAAGGAACAGTTGTTGGGAGCCGACTCCTAGCAGAAAGCAGCTATCATCTTTGCAGCCATCTCGAGCCATATACCCTGACAAGAGACTTGTTTTCAACAGCCTACAACAGCTGAGCACACTCTGATAAACATCACATTTTTCTCCCATATCTTGTTTTGTTGTTTAGTGCCCCCAGCTGCAAGGTGCACGTGGTAAAGTGTCTTCAGCTGTGTTCCCCTGCGTGTGCCTATATATACCCAGGATTTCCTTTCGCTAAAGGGGACTTGATCGGACTCTCTGCCTTGTCTCCATTCTTTGTGTCTCTTGCTCCTCCATCCCCACTGTCTCTTTTGCTAGACCCTGTTGACTGACCCGAACGGACTGGGACTAACAGTCACTGGTTTTGCTTCCTGAAGTATCAAAAGACCTACAAACTACCTTATAATAAATTAAAATATTCTGCTGGGCGGTGGTGGCACACGCCTTTAATCCCAGCACTTGGGAGGCAGAGGCAGGTGGATTTCTGAGTTCGAGGCCAGCCTGGTCTACAGACTGAGTTCCAGGACAGCCAGAGCTATACAGAGAAACCCTGTCTCGAAAAAACAAAAAAAAAAAAAAAAATCAAGAAATTAAAACCAAAACAGGGCTGGAGAGATGGCTCAGCAGTTAAGAGCACCGACTGCTCTTCCAGAGGTCCTGAGTTCAATTCCCAGCAACCACATGGTGGCTCACAACCATCTGTAATGGGATCTGATTCCCTCTTCTGGTGTGTCTGAAGACAGCAACAGTGTACTCATATACATAAAATAAATAAGTCTAAAAAAAAATAAATAGAAAAAAAGTTAGCTTAAGCACACAGAACTAAAAACTCACCAGAAAGAAAACAGGACTTCAAACCAGCAAAAAGGGCTGCAGACATAGAACCCTGAACCCTTACCTCGTACTTGAGATTGGAGTACTTATGGCAGCTTACCTTGTAAAGTCAGGAACCAGCCCAGAATGGTGGGCACACTGATGAGGTGCAAGGAATCAGTTTTACAGCTCTACCACAGGTCCCTTCAATGAGGTATAGGTAGACTTGTAGGAATTACCAGGGGTCTTGTGTTTACCATTTATAATTAAACCTAAGCTGACTCAAGATACTTCTTTAAAAATACCAAACCATCAATTCTCTTATGCAGATAACTCTAGGGAGTTCTGAAACACAATTTGCACCTTCTCAAACCACAGCAGAGATTTCCAAATAGCATGGCTTTTCTTTTAGTGTGTGTGTGTTACTTGCATGTATGTAAGTGCTCTATGTGCATACCTTGCCGGAAGAAGCCAGAAGCAAGCAGTCGAACCACTGGAGTTAAGATAGTTGTGAACCTTCGTGTAGGTGCTGGGAAGTGAACCCCTGTCTTCTATAAGAACACTGAGTATTCTTAACCACTAAACCAGCCACCTCTCCAGCCCCAGTATGGCTTTTCTTAATGGCTCTGTAATGTCTTATCAAGCTGGCACCAAAGAATCCAAACTTATTGTCAAACAATATGCTCCAAGAAAAACTTAACAGAAATACAGAAGACTGTCAAGAGGCCACAGGCGGGCTAAAAGCCACCACAAAGTTTCCCTGTCCGATGATAGCCCAAGGAGAACTTCATCAGGAACAGGCGACAAAGGAGTGAGATCCAGAGCACAGAACTAACAAGAGTTTGCCAGGGAGACAAACCTAAGGGCCATGGATTTTAGCTCAAAGGAGCCACTGGCACTGTCCAAGCAGGAAGGAAAGGAAGACTTCCTGAACAAAACAAGGTGTCTCAGCTTCAGGGCTTTTCTTTTTTTCTTTTTCCTTCCCTGTCACACCCGGTAAGCCACAAGAAAACTCTGGGAGCATCCTATCTAAAGACGCCCTCAACTCGCATCCCCATTTGGTCCATGACATTGTTACCAGACTCCCTGCCCTAAAGCCTGGCTCTGGGGCTGAATGCTCCCTCACCCACATGGAAAGATGTGTCAGAAGTTAAGGCTACTTACTGCTCTTGCAGAGCACCTAGGTTTGGTCCCAGCATCCTATGAGGTGGCTCATAGCCACCTATAACTCTGGTTCCATGAGATCTGCCCTCTTCTCCCTCTGTCCACAGCTCTAGCTGCAGCTCAGAGTTCCTGTCATATATTAAACCATCATTTGATGCCAAACGACTTCCATTCTGGTCATTTAGAATGGTGTCATTTAATCTCGAAACATCTGGAATGCCTCATTTCACTAGTGATTTCTAACTTGATTCCACAGTGGTAGAGTTATGAACATTCACCCTTGGAGGTTTTAATTTATTCTAGGGCCCAGACTGTTTTCATCATGCCCATGAATACTTGAATTGTGCCTACCCTGCAGCCCCTGTGAGTTTTACAGAAATAAGACACATAGCTTCCTAAAGAGAAGTCCAGATCTTGTATATAGCGTTGGTATTGATAAGCTTCTCTTTTTGAGAGGTAAATTAATTTTCCAACTGTTTTTTTATTCATAAGCTTTTGCTTTATATATTTTTAATGTGCTGATATGTACTTAGGACCATTCCAGTTGCTACTAAATTCACCCCTTGTTCATTGATTACGTGTATTGCTGCTGTACTTCCTTCCCTAAACTAGGGTTAGGGTGTGGCTTGATGGGTAGAGTGCTTGCTTAAAATGCACAAGGCCTTGGGTTCAATCCCCAGCACCACATAAACTGTGCGTGGTAGTGCATACCTGTAGTCTCAGTATTCAAGAGGTAGAGACTGGAGGATCACAGGTTCAAACTCATCCTCAGCTACACACCAAGCTCAAGGTCAATGTGGGCTATCCGAGACCCTGCCTTCAAAGCAATCAACTATCAGAAACAGCCAACCTAAGTATCTGAGTGTTTTCTTTCCTCTTAAATTTGTTCTTGTATGTTTTCTAAGGAGCATAGAGCTACATCTTTTATTAATCCTGTGTTCGTCTGACACATGGGTACACAGGCCACTTACATTTGTTAACCAGACCCCCAATCTACTTCGGTGGTAGGAATACTCTGTAAAACCAGTACGAGTAGAGCCTGGATCTCTCTCACGCTATTGGCAGAGCCATAAGTCACTTAGCATACAGGCAGCCTAGGAGCTCAAGATAGGAGAGCTACCTGCCTGGTTTGCCAACAGCAGCAATTCGATCCCAAGGGCTAATTAGAATTGGAATTTATTTTGCCCTAGTCCAACTGGGGTTAACATGAGGGTGTTGTGACAGGAAACTTACATCATGTTATCAAAAGTATACAAGGACAGGTAACCGCTACACTGGAAATTGTTATTTTAGATCTGGGGCTTAAGGACCCAAATGAAAATGGGTGCACTAAAGAAACTGCAACAGCTGCTCCTTGGGAGAAAAGGGAAAAGTTTATTCCAAAGTGCTAAGGCTCCCTCCCAGGAAAGCAAGGAGAAGAAGATACTGGGAAGATTTTCAGGGTTAAACAGGACTGGGAGAAAGGGGGTTTATGAGCTTGGTTGGTGATTGTGAGCAGTGACTGAGGGAGCTTAGAGGCTAGCCTTGACCTTGACAGCAAGCACCAAAGTCACCTGTTAATGAAAGGGTCACAAGCTGCTCTTGCCAGAGCTAGCGGAACTTTTAGCAAGCAGAAACTTTCTTCAAGCCCAGGAGGGAATGAGGCCTTTGTCTAAATGGCAGACCTTGGGGAAAGGACTTTCTTTTTTTTTTTTTTTTTTTTTTAAATTTTTATTTATTTATTTATTATATGTAAGTACACTGTAGCTGTCTTCAGACACCCCACAAGAGGGCATCAGATATCATTACTGATGGTTGTGAGCCACCATGTGGTTGCTGGGATTTGAACTCATGACCTCTGGAAGAGCAGTCAGTGCTCTTAACCACTGAGCCATCTCACCAGCCCGGGAAAGGACTTTCTTGGGGGACCAGACAGGACCCTGTTAGGATGCTTTTTCAGGTATTTGTTAGTATCCAAGGATGCACAGGCTCCACTCCACAGATGTGGAGACTGCTGTTTACTTCCTGTGGTAGTCCATGAAAACACTACATGAGATTCATTGCAACTAGTCTTACAGAGGAAGACAATAAAGATGCATTAAGCTGGTCATAATGATTAGGTGGCTACCTTAGAGGAAGCAAAGTCATTCCATCAAATTAGTTAGTTGTTCTTAATACATACAACAAGGTCTAAAACCAGAGTGGACGGGGCAACAACAATGGCTTAAATCTCACATCTTAAAACAGAACAGGATTTAAGGCTTTGAACTCGAAGTGCTAAATCCTAGCTGTGCAGTAACAGACTGGCAACCTGCTGAAATGCAAGCATCTTTATTCAGAACTAAGGGAAAAGGTGTCTTAGCATGTACGGCTCAACACATGAAAACTAGTCTCTTAAGAAGATGGCATTTGGGTACAATCCACTGAAAATTCCCACAATTAACCTTGCTGACTTGAGTGGACCAACATGCAGGCATTAGTGAAGCACCCCGCTGTGCCTGAGGGCACTTTCAGAAGTGGGTGGTGAAGCCTGTTCTGCCAATGCTTCAGCTTCTACAGTAAAAACTGAATATACCATTGGGAAGTGGTGGCACGCCTGGGCAAGGTGGGTCACTGGTGGTGTGCCTGTGAGGGCTAGATCCTGGCCCTGGTCCTTTCCCATTCCTCTTTTCTTCTGGATACCTTGAGGGAGCAGTGTTCCTCTGCCGAACCCTTCCTCCTTGCCACATGCCTACAAGCCATCAAAACCTACAAACCTGAGAACCAAAATAAGCCTTTCTTATTTTAAATCACCTTCCTCAGGCATCGTGAGTCTGATTATAATGCAAATTATTAAAAAAAAGTGCACGTGAAGATATTAACATGAAAGCCTTTTTAATTTGGTTGATACACATTTAACAAAATATGTTAGAATAATCCACAGAGATACAAGGTATTTACAATGGCAAAACCATGTGAAACAAAAGCAAAATGTTTTTCAAACAGGAATGCTTTTTGAGGCAGGAGTTCACTGCGCTGCCCAGGCTAGGCCAGGCTCAAGTGAACTGTCTTTGACCCAGCTCCCAAGAGGCAGAGTGTGAGTCTACTGTGTCCCGCTGCCACGCCAGCACGGTTTAGGACCTCTTTACTGTGAATCTGGAAGACTTTCAGCTCCGGCTCACCGCTCACATCTTGAGCCCCAACACAAAGTACATGCGGCCCAGAGTCGGAGGTACAAACACTAACACATTTGGCAATTAAGGATCATCTGTTGATGGGAGTTGGCTGGGAAGTGAAGGGCAAGACCCCACAAGGAAGACTTCATTGCAAACAACTACAGGGAGGGGTGTCCTCCCAGCCTACAGAAAATACCAAAACTGCTTTAAAAACCTGCTCAGTTTTCCTATCAGCAGAAAACCAGCGACCCTTTAACTCTCTTCAACAGCAGTTCTCAACCTTCCTAATGCTGTGACCTTTCAACACAGTTTTCATGTAGTGGTGACACCCGAACCATAACATTTTTTTTTTTTTTTTTTTTTGGTTTTTTTGAGAGGGCTTCTCTGTGTAGCCCTGGCTGTCCTGGAACTCACTCTGTAGACCAGGCTAGCCTCGAACTCTCGAACTCAGAGATCTGCCTGCCTCTGCCTCCCAAGTGCCGGGATTAAAGGCGTGTGCCACCACCACCCAGCTCATAAAATTATTTTTGTTGCTGATTCATAACTAACTTTGCTATCATCATAATGTAAATATCTGTGCTTTCTGTGAAAGGGTCATTTCCCCCGCAGGTTGAGAACCGCTGCTCTATAACATAAACATTAATGAACACAAGAAAATAGTCAAGATTTATAAACTAATTTGACATGAAAAAATAAGATATAAGACATGGTTCGAAAGCACATTTAACAAAACTTTTCTCAATTTTACTTTTCATGCTCAATTCTCATACATTCCTTTTTTTTTTTTTTTTTTCAAAGGTACAGGGGATGGAACCCTGGGACTGAAAGTATGCAAAAACATGCTAGGCGAGGCTCCGGCTCCACCACTGAGCCTCATCTAATAATTTCTATGTTCTGAAATCTGACACACACACACACACACACACACACACACACACACACACACACACAGGGTGGAGGAGAAAGGCTCTGATTAGGTTTAAACTTCCTTGTTTGCTAAACGGCCTGCCTGCTTTCCCCCACTCTTGTATTATGACTAAAATATGCTTAAGGAAAATGAGTCATATCCATCTGGAATCTATAACAGAAATGTATTCACTTATAAAATAGCCAGCCACATAAACAAAAGATCATATGAAAAAATAATCAAGTACTTCTTCTTTGTACCACTACTTAGACAAACAGGACACACTCACTACACACACACTGGCTACTGATCCATCCAGGCTACTCAACAACCTAAGAGTTTGGCAAGCAACACTGTAGAGCAAGGGGCAATGTTTGAAAATTAAATCTGTGGCTCCTCCAAGGGCGACTCCAGAGCTTCCATTAGCTTCTTATTTGCCTCTTCATTATGCCGGATCTGACAGTGAGTTAAATGTTTCTTAAAGCCTCTTGGGAAATTTGATTCAAAATTACAGCGTGGACATTTGAGTAAACTCTGCCCATGGGCTGCTACGTGATTTTTAAGGAGAGACTCCAAAAGAAATGCTTTTCCACAGATTGTGCACTTGTATGGGCTGTGGACATTGTGCTTATTAACCAAGTGGTGCAAGACAGCGCCTTTCTTCATGGCCCGACAGCAACAGATTTTACAGTAATATTTCCCTTTTCCACGCTTCATGTACTTTGCGATCTCCTCCTCAGAGATGAAGGCCTCCTTCTCCTCGGTGAACTGAAGGACATTTTTGGCCTGCTCTGCACTACCCATCTCCATTTTGTTCTCTTTGCTAAAATCAATAGATTCCACATCCACCTGCTCCTGGTCGCTGCTTGACTCCTGGCCCTTCATGTCCAAGGTGTCTAAATCTGTTCTGATGTACTCACTGCTACTGAGCTCAGCGTCTGAGCTCTCCTGGCTGTCCTTCTTGAGCTTCTTTGAAGAAGGGAATAAAGCGTCATCTAACAGTTTCTTGGGTGTAGCCAGAAGTCCTTCCTGGACCAGACTATCACATTTTGCATCTTCGACAGCTTCAAGTTGTATCTCCTCACTAAGCTCAGTGGCCTTCTGGGCCTCCGAGAACACAGCCGATTTGGGAAGCTCAGGTAAAAGGACATGCTTCCGGGACTCTGGGAAAAGTGCACGTTTCCGAGGCTCGGGAGAAGCAGGAAGAACTGTCTTGGTGGGCTCAGGAAACAGTGTGGACTTCCTAGGCTCAGCATCAATAGACAGGACAGGTTTCCATATGTCTGAGGCTACCTTCGGTGACTCAGACGAGCCAGAAGCAGCATGTTTCCTCGTCTCAGAGAAGACATTAGGTTTCTGAGACTCCAGAATGAAGGAAGACTTCCAGAGATCAGAACTACCACAAGAACTTTTCTGGGGCTCAGGGAAATCAAGAGGAGCAGGAGAAGTTTTGCGCTGGTCAGGAGAAAGCTTCCAAAGCTCTGGTGACCCTGAAGGCTTCCTGAGCTCTGGAGAACCTGCTGGACTTCGGATCTCTGGGGAGAGTGGTGGGCCTGGTCTGCGGAGCTCAGGAGACACAGGGGGCACGGCCTTCCAATGATCAGGCGACAAGGGAAGGGCTGTCTTTCGGAGTTCAGGTGGACCAGACTTCCATGACTCTGGAGATGTGGGTGGTGTTTTCCAGGAAGCAGATGAGACTGAAGACTTCCAGGATGCAGTGGACATAGATGGAGCAGGTTTCCAAGGCCCAGGTGATACCGAAGGTATTGGTTTCCAAGGTCCAGGAGACAGAGGTGGAGCAGGCTTAGATGACTTCCACGGTCCTGATGTTGCTGAAGGACTGGATTTCCAAGGCCTAGGAGAAGCAGGTGGCCCTGGCTTCCAGGAACCTGGTGATACTGCTGGGGTTGGTCTCCGTGGCTCTGAAGTGATGGCAGGGAATGGCTTCCAAAGCTCAGGAGACTCTGATGGGGATGGCTTCCTTGGCTCAGGTGAGGCAGTCCTCGCTGGCTTCCGAGACTCTGGAGATGCACTGAGGGATGGCCCCCAAGGTTCAGGGGAAGTGGCTAGAACTGGTGACTCTGGAGACAAGGCTGAAGGGGGAGCCCCTGTATCTGCAAAGGGAGAGTGCTTCTGGGGTTTGGAGCTGACAAGAGCAGATTTTACTGACTCAGGAGAAGGGACTTGCTCAGGCTTTTCCAGCTCAGGAAGCTCACAGGGTGGGTCTAGACACTCAGGGGAAGAAACAGGAGCACTTTTTGAGGCCTCAGCAGGAAGACAAGGGCCTTGTGGCTCCGGTGAAACAACAGGACCAGAGCTCTGAGGCTCTAGAACTGGAGGAACAGATGCTTGTGATTCTGGAGACAAACTCGGACTAGTTTTCTGTGTTTCTATGGGGAGGGTTGGAGTGGGCCTCACTTCTGCTGGGTCAAAGCCTGTGTTCTGAGGTTCAGGAAGGGGCGGGCTCTTCCCAGACTCCGTCTCTTTGCTCAGCTGCTCTTTCGGCTGGTCAGCCCACTTGTCTGCGGCTGCGTGTTTGGCTGTGATGTGGTAGTACACAGTGGAGTACATCTTGCTCGTGAAGAAGCACTTATGGCAGTGGAAGAGCTTGGCACTCTTCTGGTAAAAGATGAGCTTGCCCAGGCCTCCAGCATCCATGTCGTCACAGAACTCAGGATGAATGGTGCCCATGTGGATCTGCACGTTCTCATAATCGGTGCCCCGGAAACTGCAGTGGCCACACTCCAGGCTTATCGCTGGTTTCCGCAGTTCCTGACACACTTCCATCTTGTGTCACACTGCACACAGGACTGTGCTTCAAAGACTTCAACCCCGCTGCAACAGAAAAAGGAGTTACTTCCAAAGGACTGCGTGCTCAACACAATGCTGCACTTGCACAGTTATAAGTCCAGAATGGCACATGCGTCACTAAAAATGTCTACAAGATTTCCAAGAATGGAGAGATTAACTTCTGGCTGAGCTACAGCACTGAGTTTGAGCTACAGCACTGAGTTTTACACAGTCGTCTCATTTAACCCTAACACTGTCACTCAAGCACACCATCCTCATTTCTGCATGAAGACATGCCGTGCTTTCAGAGACACTGACCGACTGACTCGCTCTAGCCCAGGGTTAAGACCATCAGCTTCTCAAGAATGAGCTCCTAGTTACTGTAGCTTTACACTAGATCCTAAAATTCTCAGTCAACAAGCTGTCCACACACAGAGCTGATACATACCTAGGGGACTTAAATCTAGGAAGAAATGGGCTGCAGAGATGGCTCAGAGGTTAAGAGCACTGTCTGCCCTTCCAGAGGTTCTGAGTTCAATTCCCAGCAACCACATGGTGGCTTATAGCCATCTATAATGAGATCTGGTGTCCTCTTCTGGCCTGTGCAGGCACAGTGCTGTATATATAATTAATAAATCTTTAAAAAAATTTTAGGCCAGGCAGTGGTGGTGCACACCTTTAATCCCAGCACTTGGGAGGCAGAGGCAGGTGGATCTCTGAGTTTGAGGCTAGCCTGGTCTACAGAGTGAGTTCCAGGACAGCCAGGGCTACACAGAGAAACCCTGTCTCAAAAAACCAAAAAAATAAAAAATAAAAAAATAAAAATAAAAATTTAGGAAGAAATTTAGATTCTTTCCAGGAACATTAAGTCTAGCTATGGAAAGATTGTTGTAACATGATCCTGGCCTTATTTTCTATCAACTTTTAGAATATTTTAACCACCCTAAGAATAAAAACAGAGAAGCTGTTAAAAAGGTCTCTGAGTAAGATCTTACAGAGCTCTCCAGGGTATCCCAGCACGGGCATCAGACAGGGGACAGACATCATGGAGACTAGAATTTTTAGCCAGTTTTTTCACTGTAACTAGTGTTACTGAGGAACTGTTCCAGGCATATGCAAGCACAGAACATTTCACACACACGGCTCACACTAAACTTATGCCCACGTACTTTAAGAACCCACAGAACACTTTTATAGAGAGTAAACATAGAACTCCCGTCTACTTTTTGTATAAAAGAGTATTTCTGTAGAAAATATTTCAAGTAGATTATTACTTGGTTCAAAGGCTGTCTGAATTTTAAAATACATCAAGAGTGCAAGTGAGAAAGAACTCCTCAACTCCTCAAAACTGAGAAAAATCAAAACTTCTTGTTACATGGGAAGGATCTCACTACTGTTGTTTAATGGTATTTCCTTTTTCTATGAATTCGTTTACTTTCTTATTTTCTGAAAGTCAAGGTCTTGATAGGTAGCACTGGTTAGCCTGGTACTTACTATGTAGCCCAGGTTGACCTGAAAACTCAGGATAACCTCCAGCCTCAACCTCATGAATACTGGGATTATAGGAGTACAGCACCATACCCAGCTTTACTGTGTTCTTTCGTGAGAAAGAGTGAACAATTTCCCTACTAGCCTTTTGTCTTTTTAAAAATTAGGTATTAGGGCTGGTGAGATGGCTCAGTGGTTAAGAGCATTGACTGCACGTCCAGAGGTCACGAGTTCAAATCCCAGCAACCACATGGTGGCTAACAACCATCTGCAATGATATCTGATGCCCTCTTGTGGGGTGTCTGAAGACAGCTACAGTGTACTTACATATAATAAATAAATAAAAAATAAGACTCTGTTGGAAAAACTCATTGTTATTAAAAAAAAAAAAATTAGGTATTAATTCATGTTCTATGCCCATCTTTCTTAGTTGTAAACTCTAATATATAATTACAAAGAAAACAGCCCTTATCTAAAATATTTTCCAGCTTACTATTATCTCGTTAATTTTATAATAACTAGCCACAAATGGTTTTTATAAACCACATATTGGTTTACTTATAAAATTTCAAACTTAAGGCTTTGAATGTGGGTTTCTAAGTTAGACTTTTTGTGTGCCAGGGTTTTACTCTGCAGCCCAGTTCCGCCTACTTCCCCAAGCAAGCTCCTGCTTCCCCAGGCTCCTGACTCACCTGCCTGGGCCTCCCCCATGCTAGGACTGCAAATGCAGCACCACGCCTGACTTACGGTCTGCTTTCTTAGTCTGCTAGTTTTTCAGTTGTTTAGTATGTTTTTTCTAATGCTGATCACGTCATTCTTTCTAATACTCACGTCTTTAGGTTTGTTGTTTTACATTTTATTACACTTTCAATTTTTAAATTTTTAAAAACTTACTTTAAAAATTTCATAGATATCTACTGTATTTACATAATCCTGTGTCAGGCACTCCACCAAATTCATGACGTTTTCTTTAATTATTACTCTCCTCCCCGTTCCCCACACAGATACAACCTGTTGAGCTCATTGGTGTTCCTTGTATGTATATTTTTAGGGCTAGCTGCTAACCAATTAGGGGTTTATCCCAGGAAAGCTGATTCTCTCAGCAGCCTAACTGCCTGGAACTCCTCATCTAGGAGGAGGGTTTCTGAGATCTCCCTAACCCACGCTGTAGCTTAGTTCTGGTAGTGCTGTAAGCTGAATACAGGGCCTTGCACATGCTGGTAGATGTGCAGGCCTAAGCTCCATCCTTAGCAACATTAAATGTGCATCTTTAACCTGCCTTTAGATGGACAGAGAAATCGAGCCTAACCTTTATCCCAAATCAGCTGTTTCAACTCTTCATTAGACAACCCCTTTCTCTGCTTAATATGCAAGGGTGCATTTAGTAGTTGCTAAGTTTTAGGTTTATTCTGAACTCTGGTTTTTCAGTACTTCTCTCCTATTTCTCACCACTTCCACAGCCCACTCTGGCACGCTATCTCCCTAGGAACCAGTAACTGATAAAACTGTAACCTCCAAAAAAGTCTTGTGTTTTTTTGTTTTTTCTTTGAGATAGGGTTTCTCTGTGTAGCCCTAGATATCCTGGAATTCCCTTTGTATACCAGGCTGGCCTTGAACTCAGAGATCTGCTTGTCTCTGCCTCCCAATGCATATGCCACCACCACCACCCAGTAGATAAAATTACTTTTAAGAGTCTCTGTAAGAGGTGTAGCTTAATGGAATTGCACCTGCCTAGCATGGGTATGACCAAAGGCCTGATTCAATTACTAGCAATAGAAAGGAGGCAGGGTGTCCTAGCAAGCTGAGAAAATATGTAAAACATATCATGTTGACAAGCAGCATTAAAAAAATGATCACTTATGAATATAAACATATCAAAAAGGTAAAATTATGGATAACAGAGAAAAGAAGTAAGCTTCTTTAGATTTATTTATGTGTATTTTGATCACATTTTTGTCTGTGCGCAATGTGTGCCTGGTACTCGTGGAGGTCAGAAGAGGGCATTGGACTCCTTGAACTGAGGCTATGGACTATTGTGAGCCACCATGTAGACAGTAAGAATCAAAGCTGGGTTCTCTGCAAGAACAAAAAGGTGTCTGAGCAGCTGAGCCAGCTATCCAGACCCAGAACACTTTATAAAATGCTTTATCATGAACTGGAACAAAGTGCTTGTCAGCAGTACCACACTGAGAAATCAGCAATCAATACAAGACCAGAAGGACTAAGAGCCCAATCTTTTCGTTTTACAATGGACAAAAATGCTCAGAGTAACTCTTCTTTTTAAATTTTGTGTAAGCATGTTTAAGGTTTTTCTATTTAATTAAACAGAAATTGTTCTCATACAGTACTCTGATCCCTTTCCCCTCCCCTCACTCTTCCCAGATCCTTCCCACCAACCCAACTCCATGCCCTTTCTTGAAAGAAAGGAACTCTTCAAGGTCTTGACTCTGAATCTTTGCTGAACAATGTGCGCAGACCCCAGTCTGGATTCCGGCACTTCTAATACTAACTGTAAAAAGCCATACTCCCCAGTACAGGGATGCACTGCGGCAGCCGCACCTACCCCACCCACTTTCTTCCTGGAGACCTAGTCCTAGTTACTGACAGTTTTGTTTTCTGACACAGGGTCTCTCTAAGCAGCTCTAGATGTCCTGGAACTCACCATGTAGACCAGGCTGGCCTCCAACTCACGGAGTGCCACCTTTTCCTGCCTCCCGAGTTCTTGGATGAGAGGCATCGAGTCACCATACCTGGCCTTAATAGTCTCTTAAAAATACACTTTGCTATACATGTTTTATATTAAAAATCCAACATAAAGCGCCTGTAAGCTTAGTGGATACGTAAGCTACACTGGTTGCCAACTTGACACACCTGGGATACGGGAGCCTCAACTGAAGAACTGTCTCCATCATCCTGGTCTATAGGCATCTGTGGGGATTTTCTTGATTTATAATTGATGTAGGAAGTACAACGCACTGTAGCAGGTACTGTCCCTAGGCTTGTAGGCCTTTGCTGTATAAGAAAGGGAACTGAATTGTGAGGCTGGGAGCTAGCTAGTACACAGTTTTATTCTGTATTTTCCACTTGAGTTCCTGCCCTTAATGCCCTCAACAATGGACTATAACGTGTAAGATGAAATTAATCCTTTCCTCCCCAAAGCTGTTTTTGATCACAACAACAGAAAGCAACCTAGGACGATGGGATCTATTAGCCTATATACATACTAGTCCAACTGGTCTTTATGAATAGTCTTTTTTTTTTTATGGTTATATACATTTTTGACTGGTTTTGTGTTAAAAAAAAAACAGCCACAAAGCACAAATAACTCGCACTTTTCTACAGGTTTTCCAATTCTATTAACAATTTGCGTTAATTAGTGAGGTAATTTGTAACAAGTGATACTTTTTTGTTCCCGAGTGCTGGGACGGGACCCAAGGCCTCAGTCTTGCGAAACAAGGGTTAACCATCGAGCTGCAACCCCAGCCTAACTTAGGAGGTACACAATTTATAGGAGAGGCCGAGTGCATTATCACCCGTATGTCATTAGGGTCCACAGAGTAACTTACTGCCCTGAGTTCCCTGTGTTCTTGACAAGCACGATCCGTTTACCTGGGGGGTAGAACTTCTAGGCACTGAGTGATCTTTAGTTTAAATGTGAGGGAACACTAGACTGGCACCAGTTTTCACTCCAGAGCAAAGTGCCAAAGCCCTGTCCCTTTCTGGGAAAACACCCTGCTAGGCTGCAGCCATCCCAAAGGTCCCCTGGACAAGGCTAACCCCCTATACGGTCCACGTCGGGGGAACTTCTGCCACAGGTCACAGGTCTTCGGAGCCTTGGGACAGCAGCCCTAAAGCAAATTCCAGACCGATATTGCCCCCTCCCATCCTGTGCGCCACCACGCGACATCGACAGAAGCAAGATTTAAAAAAAAAAAAAAAAAGGGGGCCGGCCTCGGAGGCGGAGAGCAGGAAGAAGCCACGGGGTGCGCTCCGGCCTCCAGGCCGCGCCAAGCTCACCAAGGCGCCGGCCCGCACCACGGCGCCCGCCCGCCGAACCCTGCAGCCCGTACCGAGGCGCCCGCCGGCTCCTCACCTTCCGGCGAGGTGTCCTGGAGTGAAGAAGAGGAAACGCCCACAGGAAACGCTGGGCCGGGTGCACAGCCTCGAGAATGGCGGCTGGACGCAAGACCAGCCGGGAAGTATCGGGCTCCCGCACCGGAAGTGCCGTCGCGTGCCTCCGGGTCGCCCCCTCCCCCGGCCCCTAAGGTTCCCAGCTGGGCTGGGCTGGGCTGGGCTGGGGAAGCAAGGGTCAACCCCTGGTCTGGGCTTCCCTCTCTTTGCTTCCCCCTTTTTTTGTTTGTTTGGATTGTTGTTGTTTGTTTTTTTGTCTTTTGATATGTTCCTTCTTAATAAGGACTCATTCATTGGCATACTGTCTATACTAGAAATACAAAACAAATACAAAGCTTTTAGAAGACAGTTGAACAGGTTTCACGTCTCCAAACTCAAAGTCTAGAAATCGGCTTCAATTACAATTGAAATGCATTCGCCTTTAGTTTTAGTATTAGTCTGTTTGCTTTGAAAGATTATGAAGACCTACTTTACCTTATCTTATACACCTATGAAGTTTTCTTAAGCTTTTGCTTTTTGTTGTTGTTGTTGGAGGTGGTGGTGGTGGTTTCATTCCTTGCATTTTGGTTTTGGATGATGATAGAAATGAACCCAGGGCCACCTTATTTAAGCAGCCCATGCTGTCTGACACATAAAACGTTAGTGACTTTGGTTTTTTAAGACATTCTCTTCCTATGTAGTCCTGAGAATCACCTGTCTCCGCCTCTCAGGTGCCTGGCTCAAAGGCACAAGCCACCAAAAGCATCCCTAACCCACTTTTGAGAATCCATGACCGTTTGCACCAACAGTCACTATCCAAGGGTCAGCACACTTGTTGGTCCTCTTCACTGCCACCTTCTGCTGTGGTTCTCCATGTTTGGAGTCAACTCTTGTCAGTCATGGGGTTGGGAGGTCCTGGAGAAGCTAGAGAGAAAGTCTGGAAGCCCATGGAGTAGAGAAAAAGTGGAACCTTCCTGGTAAGTCATGGGACTGAGATTCAGGAGAACGCTGGAAACCTGTGGGGTGAGGCAGAGCAGCGTCTACTGGAAGCAGAGGAAGTGAGATTTGGGAGAGCCTATGAGGTGAAAAGGAGCAGAGCCTACCTGGTGGTATATTGTTCATTGTTAGGATATAAAAATACAACTGATTTTATGTGCGACCCTATACCCAGCTACTTTGCTAATTAATTTTTTGTTTGTTTGTTTTGGTTTTTCAAGACAGGGTTTCTCTGTGTAGCCCTGGCTGTCCTGGAACTCACTCTGTAGACCAGGCTGGCCTCGAACTCAGAAATCTGCCTGCCTCTGCCTCCCAAGTGCTGGGATTAAAGGCGTCGCTAATTAATTTAATTACCTCCTGGGAGTTTTGTGTGTGCATGTGTGGAATCTTTAGGAACATATCAAATCATATAACCAGAAAGGAGAGACACTTTTCACTTGAATGCACTGTCTCTTCGATGTCCTAGTTTGCTTCTATGTTGCTGTGACAAAACACTAACCAGAAAGAAGATGGGGAGGAAAGGGTTTGCTTTATAAGATACTGAGGAAACTCAAAGCAGGAACCTGGAGTAAGCAGAGACCTTGGTGCTATTCCTAGCTTGCTTTCTTCCCTGGATTGCTCTGTACCTTCTGTATACAACCTAGGCCCACCTGCCCAGGTATGGAACAGCCCCTGGTGGGAGAGGCTCTCCTCACATAAGTTAGCAATCAATAAAATGCTCCACAAAAATGCCCACTAGCCAGTCTGATGCAGAAAATTCATCTGTTGAGGCTCTCTCTTCCCAGGTGTGTCAAGTTGACAACCAAGAGTCACCATCATCACACCTGCCTAACTGTTCAAGCCAGAGTCTGTGTTAAACAGAAATTATAAAAGCAAGACTTCTTGCACTGTCCCTTAGAGGCATTCAGTCTTTCACCATTGGCTTTTCATATGTGCATCTTAGGGTGGAAGTAGTTTGTCTCTATTCCTAGTTTTTAAAAAAATGCACTACTCATCATGAAAACTTAATTTTATTAAATTATTTCTAGATCAATGGAAACAATCAAGTGGCCTTTAAGACTCATTCTAACATCATGATACATTGTAGTGATCGATTTTTATATGTGGAATCATCCTTGCTTTCCAGAAATAAATCCTATTTAGTCATGCGATGTGATCACCCAGTGTGCTGCTGAGTTAGATACGCTAGTATTTCACTGAGAAATTCACATCAGTATTCTTCTCCTGATAGTCAATATTGATCTGTGGGTTTTTTGTTTTATGGTATGTGTCTTAGTTAGGGTTTTACTGCTGTGGACAGACTCCATGACCAAGGGAACTCTTACAAAGGACAACATTCAATTGGGGCTGCCTTACAGGTTCAGAGGTTCAGTCCATTATCATCAAGGTAGGAACATGGCGGCATCCAGGCTGGAGGGTATGGTGCAGGAGGAGCTGAGAGTTCTACATCTTCATCTGAAGGCTGCTAGCAGAAGATTGACTTCCAGGCAGCTAGGATGAGGGTCTTATAGCCCACACCCACAGTGACACGCCTACTTCAACAAGGCCACACCTCCTAATAGTGCCACTCCCTGGGCACAATATACAAACCATTAGAGTAAAGTTGTCTCAATCTGGTAACAGAGTAATGCTAGCCTCCTAGAATTAGTTAGGATATGTTTTTCTCCTCCTCAGTTTGTATATTTAAATTGTGAATGACACAATTTCCTTTTTCTTTTTTTAAAATTTGTTTTATGTATGTGAGTACACTGTAGCCATCTTCAGACACACCAGAAGAGGGCATCAGATCCAATTACAGATGGTTGTGAGCCGCCATGTGGTTGCTGGGAATTGAATTCAGGACCTCTGGAAGAGCACTTAGTGCTCTTAACCTCTGAACCATTTCTCCAGTCCAACACAATTTTCTTTTATGTTGCTATATACGTTTGGTAGAATTCACCAATAAAATACCTGTGACCACAGTTATTATGTGTTTGGTGGATTTATGCTGATTTCATTTCCTTTTTCCTCTTTTCTTCTTTTTTTTTCCTTTTTTAATTTTTTTAATTTTTTTTTTTTTTTCCTTTTTGGAGACAGGGTTTCTCTGTGTAGCCCTGGCTGTCCTGGAACTCACTCTGTAGACCAGATTGGCCTTGAACTCAGAGATCCGCCTGCCTCTGCTGCATGAGTGCCCGGCTCAGCTGCTTGTTATGTCTCCACCTATTCAGATAGTGTATTTTCTTACAACACAGTTGTGTCTTGGTAGACTTTGTGTTTCCAGGAACTCGTTCCCCTCAAATATGCTACTATGTGCTGGCAGGCAATTGACCGTACCACTCTCTTTTAATTCACTTTGTCTTCAGAAATGGGTGAAACAGTAATATTCTCAAAGAATACATCTTTTGCTTTATTGGGTTTATTTATTTATTTATTTATTTATTTTTGTTGTTGTTGTTTTTGGAGACAGGGTTTCTCTGTGTAGTTCTGGCTGTCCTGGGACTCACTCTGTAGGCCAGGCTGGCCTCGAACTCAGAAATCCGCCTGCCTCTGCCTCCCAAGTGCTGGGATTAAAAGCGTGCGCCACCACCGCCCAGCTATTGGGTTTTTTGTTGTTGTTGTTCATTTTTCCTCAATTTTATTCTTTTTTCGTTAACTACTTTTTACATCCTGATAGCTGCTTTCCCCACTCCTGTCCTCCCCTTACCATTCCCCAGCCTCTCCCTTTCTCCTCAGAAAAGGGGAGGCCTCCCCTGAATACCAACCTGCCTTGGTATATCAACTTGCACTAGGAGCAGACACATCTTCTGCTGAGGCCAGACAAGGCAGCCCA
>NW_021604615.1:8488078-8494941 GCF_004785775.1 Grammomys surdaster | reverse complement strand
TTTTTTTTTTTTTTTTTTTTTTTTTTTTTTTGGTTTTTTCGAGACAGGGTTTCTCTGTGTAGCCCTGGCTGTCCTGGAACTCACTCTGTAGACCAGGCTGGCCTCGAACTCTCGAACTCAGAGATCCACCTGCCTCTGCCTCCCAAGTGCTGGGATTAAAGGCGTGCGCCACCACCGCCCGGCTACTTTGTAGTTTTGTTTGCTCTTCTTTTTCAGATACTGCAAGTTGTAAAGTTACATCATAGTTCCGCCCTCTTCCCGTGTCAGGCATTTATGGATACCTGTTTCTCTTCGGCCTGGCTTTAAGCAGCAGCTCACAAGTTTTGGGCTGTGTTCTCTTTCCTTTCATTTGGAGGCACCTCCTAATTCCCAAGAACATAAAATTTCTCATTTACTTCAGTCTATCTGTACCCTATTGTGGTCTGAGGTGTGTCTAATATTCTGTTTTTAAAAAATCTCTTGGTATTTCATTTGTCATCCAACAGTTTTTCCTTGGAAAAAGTCCCACATGCATTTTAAATGAATGAGCCTGCTCCATTCTTGTCCCGGGTCTTTTAGATCTACTTCCTTCACTGGGTTCCCTCTGTGCTCTAATTCTATGCGTCTGCTGGTTTCATCCATTATGTAGAGAGGTGTCGATGCTCCAATTGGTTCTACCATTAGCCAGCTTCCCTTGTATTAGGTGTGCAATTGTTTATAATTGTTATAAACTATTACTATATTAAAAATTGTCAATTTTTTTGTCTTAGTTACTTATAACCTTTCTCCCAGTGTTATAATATTCTCCTTTGATTAATATCTTACTTGTTTTCACCCTATGTGTCTTTGGGTCTATAGTGAATCTTAGTGAATCTGAAATTTTTTTTTTTTTTTTTTGGTTTTTTGAGACAGGGTTTCTATGTATAGCCCTGGCTGTCCTGGAAGTTACTCTGTAGACCAGGCTGGCCTTGAACTCAGAAATCCACCTGCCTCTGCCTCCCAAGTGAATCTGCATTTTTTTAAAATAGGATTTTTATTAACATATAATATATTTAATAAAAAATAATATCCACTCTGGCTCTCTCTTCCATTGCAAGGGGAAGAGAACTAGGGAGGGGCTGGTAATGCCCACCCTTTTCTGGACAAGCCCTGTCTCCAAGATTCTCCTCTACATCTTGCTTTCCAACAGGCTCTGACCTCCAGACAGACGATTTTCAAAGTTACAAGTGCTCTTAGACCCTCCCTTGAACTCCCCAAGCCCACCAGATGTACAACATCCAGGGGTCACCTGGCCCAGCCCCTCCCTTCCCTTTCCTCGTTTTAGGATCCTTCATTCATGTTAGAAAAGGATCTAGGGGCAGAGAATACTCTCTACTGGCCAGGGGGAAGGGATGAAATGACAGTGATGGGACAGGTCCCCTCACTGTAGCCGATCACTACGGAATGAGTCCTCCACAGCAGGGTCAGGCAGCAGGGCACAGGGGTCACTCAGCATGGTTAGTCCTTCCAGGCCCAGTGGCTCCATGTGCAAATCATCTTCCAGCCCCAGCCCTAGTCCCAGTTCCAACCCAGATGCTGACGCCTCACAGCCAAGTACTCCAGCCAGGGCTGCTGCAATCTCCTTAGAGAAACCTGGGGAAGAGTCTCCTGTGAGTACGATATTAGGTCCTGAGCCATAGCGGGAACAGTGGGTCAAGTTCTGGTGGTTGAGGACATGAGGATCCTGGGGGCCACTCATTGATCCCTCACTCCCTAAAAATCCAGGACCTTCAGAAAAGGCAGGGGGATCCAGCACCGGGCTGGTTGATGGGTTCTCCATGTTGAGTTGCTCCAGATTCCCAAGCTGAAGTCATTTATTGGGTGGTGGTAAGGCGGTTGCCCATGTCCACTGGACCCAGGTGGGTACAGTGCCCCATAATGTGGCTGCCTGCCTGGAGGCTGTCCACCTGAGGGCTGCACTAAGGAGGCCTGAGAGGGCAACTGCTGTAGAGACTTTGGGGTGGGTGGATGGGTGGGTATAACCAGACTTGGGGGGCTATATGGGTATGGAGGCAATCGCTGGTCAGTAGGCAGTTTACTGGTATCCAAGGGGACACCCTGAGTGATGGAAGACAAGGTGGGTGACATTGTTGGCGAAAACTGTTTGGGCAGCTGCTGTTGGGACCTTCTGGTGTCCGCTGGGCCCGCGGGCAAGCTCAGGGGGCTGAGGGGCACACGACGGTGGCGGGGAGAGGCCCCAGGAGTGGAAGCTGGGTAAGGGGGGGCACTTAGGACAGGAGGTGAAGTGGATGAAGAGGAAGATGAGGAGGAAAGGGCTGGGGCACTAAGTGACGGGTGGCCCAGGGAGGTGGTGGACAGTGCATGGTGGACCAAGGAGGAGGCAGGCAGTGATGGGTGACTATGGGAGCCCTGGAGCTGGGGTTGAGGACTGCTTAGGGAGGACTTCAGGGATGGGTGGCTAAGAGGTGAGTGAAGTCCTGAACATCATAGCTGGGGCCCAAGCCCAGACCTCCACTGATGCCCAGATGGGTCATAGTGTGGGTCAAATTGGTGGTACTGTTGCCCCCACTCAGGCTGGGACAGACTGTCTCTTCAGGGTCCAGGGGCGTGGGCAGTGGAGGGGGGAAGTGTAAGTTGGTGAGGTCAGGTAGGGAGCCCCCTGTGTTCATGGCAGGTGGGAGGACAGGCACATTAGCAGGCTGGTCGGGAGATGGAAAGATGTTGATTCCAGGGACTTCACAGGATCGAGGTCGAGAGGAAGATGAGGACAGCTTCTTAGCATCCCAAGGTTTCAGCAAATGCTTGTCCTCTACCAAGTTCTCCTCAATTGCAGGGACTCCTGGCGGCTGGGCAGGACACTGGGAGGTGTGAGGACTGGATAAGTGTCTTGGGGGTTAGGGTTCATCACACTTGTGTGAAGAGCAGAGTCACAGCTTGTCCTGTTAAGTGCAGATGGCAGTCTAAACAACTGCCCCTTCTCAGCTGGGAGGTTGCCCCAGGGCATCACCCCCAGCCAGACTCTGGGGGAGGAGATAAGTAGGCAGGGCAATAGGGAGAACTGTCAATGTGGCGGGGGTATCTGCGGAGTGGGGACACCATTCTGCGGGGATCTCGTTGTACCCGTTCCACCAACCCATGGTGCCGAGTGCTCCCAGATGAATCCAAAGGTGAATGAAGGGGGCTCTGGAACTCAGCCAGGCCACAGCCAATCTGGTTAACATTGGGCAGAGAACCACCATAATGGGAGCTCCTTGTATAAGCCAGTCGCAGTTTTTGGGCCTGTAACCGAGTGGAGCTGATGTCCATCATCACCTCCTCGAAGGCCGCCGTCTCCTCGGCCTGAGGCTGCTTCTGCATCGCGATCTTCTCACTAAACTTCCGTGGATTGGATGCTGAGGCTGTGGCGGAACCTGTCCCGTTCGCCCCTGACTTCGCCATCTTAGCCCTGCGTCCCTCCCCGCCACCTTCCCAGTTCCAGCCACGGCTCCCCGCCGCGGGCCGCCCGGCTCCTTCAGCCTTAGCAGCCGCCTGCCGCCAACCGTGAATCTGCATTTTTATATTTTACTTTGCTTTCAATTTTTGAGGTGCTGGAAATCTAACCCTTGTTATCCTAAGTGAGGATGTTGGGCAATTTCAAGGAACTTAGGGGAGTGCACAAGCCTCTACAGATATCCCAGTGCTCTGGAGAGTAAGGCCAGGCCACCTGAGGACAGCATCTGATGTGAGGCAGGTCTGAGGAATATAGCAAGTTCCCAGAAGGCAAACAGAGATGCTGCTGGGTGCAGAACTCCACTGTGAGAATGACACTGTAGTGGACAGACGATTTTGCTTGAGTTAAGGTTCTGTGGCATACGGACTGGAGATGGCTCAGTGGTTAAGAGCACTGACTGCTCTTCCAGAGGTCCAGAGTTCAGTTCCCAGCAACCACATGATAGCTCACAACAATCTGTAATGGGATCTGATGCCCTCTAGTGTGTCTGAAGACAGCGACATTGTACTCACATTAGAGAAAAATACATTTTTTTTTTTTAAAAAGGTTCTGTGGCATTTTAAACATTAAAGAACTTGAGCAGTGGCTCAGTAGTTAAGAGCACTGGCCACTCTTCCAGAGGATCTGGGTTCTTCTCTTCCCAGCACCCAAATTGTTGGGAGCCAGGCCAATCCAAGACTTCCTCAGAGATTCCAATGAAAGGACAAAGGCAACAAACATTAGAAGTGGGCGGTGGTAGCACACGCCTTTAATCCCAGCACTTGGGAGGCAGAGGCAGGCGGATTTCTGAGTTCGAGGCCAGCCTGGTCTACAAGAGTGAGTTCCAGGACAGCCAGGGCTACACAGAGAGGGGCTGACTTGGTAAGATCTAGTCTGGGTCTGGATCTGGGGCCAGGACCTGGAAGGAGTTAAGGTTTCAGTCCCTGAGAAGCCAGCATTCCCCTGCCCTTTACCTCCTCCACCCCTCACAGCCCCCACCCCCTACTCTCACCTCCAGCTGTGGTCTTAAGGCGGCTGTGTCTGAGGTATCCTGTGTTCTCTGCCAACGCTGGTTTAGCTTTCTGATGACCTTGGCCCGTTTCCTGCTACCAACAGAATATAAGATGCTGCACTTATTAGTAACCTCGCTCGGCATAAGACATAGCTGTGCTAGACTTCCTGGTTCCAAGCTTGCCTATCTTCTTACTCCCTGGTCCTTCTCAGGCTCCTGTCATTGAAAAAAACAATTTGCTGGTCCAAGTCACACATGGTAGCTCACAAACACCTGTAACTCCAGTTTCAGGGGATCTGACATATTCTTCTGGCCTCCTCTTGGACATTAGCCATGCACAGGTATACACCCATACAGATAAAACAAACAAAAACCCAACAAAACAATATCCTCCTGGGAACCCAGGCGCTATATCCACTCCTGAAATCTCCAGATTGAGCACAATGAGGAGTGCTCCCTAGAATGATAGAGGTCCTCCACCCAGTCCTGGGCCAGAGCCAACCACCAGACCAAGTTAGCACAGATCTGGACTCCCTAGCCCAGTCACATGATTGCAAAGGGGGGGTGGTATTGGAAAGCAGAGCCAGGTGTCCTGAAGGCATCCACTTTCACTGGATATGTGTGTGTGTGTGTGTGTGTGTGTGTGTGTGTGTGTAGGGCAATTTTGTAGTGTTAATTTTCTCCTCCCAGCATGGGTGTTCTAAAGATGAAACTCAAGCCATCAGGCTTCTGTGGCAAAGGTTTTTACCTGACAGAACATCTTACAGGTCCGTGGTGCCTGTTTTAGCTAATAAAGTTTTGTTTTTGCTTTTCCTATAATATAGTTCCATTGATTTTATGTCAGAGGAATACTGATGGATAATCTAATGTGGAAAAATTGTAACTTTTTAGGATTATTCCTTTGACGAAAGGTAAGAGAGACTACTTTATAGAGACTACTTTAGCATTCTGTCTAAACTCCGCCCCACAGTTACCTGGCAACAGCCAGGCCTGACCCACTATAAAAGGGGCTACTTGCCCCCTCCTCTCTCTCTTGATCTCTCTTGTTCTCTTGCCTCTTGCTTCTCTCTTCCCTTCCCCAACTCTCTTCACGTGCTCATGGCTGGCCTCTACTCCTACTCCTCTCTCTCTCTCTCTCTCTCTCTCTCTCTCTCTCTGCCTCTACTACCCTCTTAACTCCCCACCCCATGCCCTGAATAAACTCTATTCTATACTATACCATCGTGTGGCTGGTCCCTCAGGGGGAAGAGATGCCTCAGCCTGGGCCCGTTGAGACACCCCCTTCCCCCACACCTCCCCACACCCCATAGAACATAGTCTATATCTCCTTATCTTTTTATAAACACATCAGCATGTTTTTGAGGCTATGCAAGCAATAGACAAGGTTAACCTGGGGTACCATTTTTCAGGCACCATCCACCTTGGTTTTTGAGTCAGGGTCTCCCACTGGGACCTGGTACTTGCCAAGTGGGTGAGGCTAGCTCAAGCCCCAGGGTTCTTCCTGTCTTCACCTCCCAGACCTGGGATTACAAGTGTGCACCATCTACCTGTGGTGCTGGGGATCGAACTTGAGTCCTCATGCCTGTATGGCAGACACTTTATTTTACTGAGCCCTCAGGGTGTTTACTAACTTGAGGAAGACAGGGTAGTCATAAGACTATCACCACCCCTAATGTGGCTTTTGGGTTCAGAAGCCCTAATTTAGAGGAAAGAACACAGACACCCTGAACATTTAGGGATTCCAGGGTTTTTTTTTCGTTTGGTGTTACTATGTGTGTTGTATAGTATTTTGTTGGTGTGTGTGTGTGTGTGTGTGTGTGCACACGCGCGTGCAGAGGCCCAGGGTTAATGTTGGGTATCTTCCTGGATCACTGATACACTGAGGTGAGGTCTCTAAGTTGAACCCTGAGCACGATGATTTGGCTAATCTGGCCAGCTGGCTTGTTCTGTAGAGTGCCTGTCTCCATCTCACACGCACTCCTACCCTGACACTGGTCACATAGCTCTCAGGGCCACCTGGCCCATCTCACTTTTACATGGATGCTAGGAATCAGAACACACTGACCACCCAGTCACCTCCTCCACCCTTTCTCCTCCACCCTCCTGCTCTTTCGATGTGAAAATGAGGCCCTGTGTGTGACAGGAGAGGCCGAGAGCTCCGTGTGAGAGAGAGGCATCCGGTGAGAATACCCTGGAGGGGAACAGCCATGTTATCAAAGGCCCACTCTCAGAGACAGTGAGCCTCTCCACAGCAGACAGCATCACTTTTCACTCACAAGACCAAGGATGCTTCGGTGAGAGCACAGCCTTACGTTAAAGATGGAGACAGATTTGGGAACAAGGATTGGTATGTAGCTTTTATTTTATTTTATTTTATTTTATTTTATTTTATTTTATTTTATT
>NW_021604615.1:8477001-8488068 GCF_004785775.1 Grammomys surdaster | reverse complement strand
TTTTATTTTATTTTATTTTATTTTATTTTATTTTATTTTATTTTATTTGTTTTTCGAGACAGGGTTTCTCTGTATAGCCTGGGCTGTCCTGGAACTCACTCTGTAGACCAGGCTGGCCTTGAACTCAGAAATCCGTCTGTCTCCGCCTCCCAAGTGCTGGGATTAAAGGTGTGCGCCACCACCGCCCGGCCGGTATGTAGCTTTTAAAACCAAAGGAGTGTTGTTGTTTTGTTTTTAAAGAGTGGATGGGAGTTGGGAGTGTTTGCTTGTCATAATTTGGTGCCCATCTGTCTCTGATATTTAGGGAAAATATAAAGGTTTTTTTTGTTGTTGTTGGTTTTTTTTTTGTTTTGTTTTTTTTTTTTGTTTTTCTAGACAGGGTTTCTCTGTGTAGCCCTGGCTGTCCTGGAACTCACTCTGTAGACCAGGCTAACCTCGAACTCTCGAACTCAGAAATCCACCTGCCTCTGCCTCCCAAGTGCTGGGATTAAAGGCATGCGCCACCACCGCCTGGCCATAAAGTTTTTGATAAAAAAAATACTGGATAATTCTTTGAACCTATGAGAGGAAAATCAGACTCGCACAGAGTCTCTCCTTATTGATTTTGATGATGTTAGACAGCTGTCAAAAACCTGCAAGGAATTCCGAAAGGGAAGCCCTTACGTTTTTTTTTTTTTTTCCTTTCTGAATTATACAGAGTGTCAGGCAGAAGGGAATGGTGTAGAGAAGCTTAGCTTCAGGAAAGGGACGTACCACAGTGGTGAAGTGTTGTCTTTAACATATGCAACCGCTGTGGGTTCATGTACCCTTCCCCGGCCTTAAGCAGGCCTGAGAGACCTTGTTTACCACAACAGACCAAGTGATAAGGACATAGGAGGAGTTACCCACTTTGGCTGCATGGAACTTGAAATAACTGCCCCTGGGCTTGCCTTGAGACTTCTCTGACCGTGACCTGTGACCAAGAACGGATTATCCCACCCAACTCTCCCGGCTGAAACTAGGAAGGGTTCGGGCGGGGTCTTTCCCTTTAAATTGAGAGCTGAACATTAAAGCATTGAGCCTTGATCAGAGAACTTTTGTCTTGGCTTCATCCCTTCTCGCCCTCCGTCCTCCTTTCATTCCCAGCCCCCCTTTCAGGTGAACCCAGTTGATTTGTGGCCCTGGGCGGCTACAGGTTCATTATCTAGCATCAGTGGTGAAGTGTTGTCTTTAACGTATGCAACCGCTGTGGGTTCATTATCCAGCATCAAAGGTACAGTTAAAAACAAAAAGCCATATGGTGGGCCATATCTTTAATCCAAGCCCTAAACAGGCAGAGGCAGGCAGATTTCTGGGAATTCAAGGCCAGTATGGTCTACACCGTGAGTTCCAGGGTAACCAGGACTGCATGGGGAAACCCCCATCTCAGAAACCAAAAGATAAACAAATAATATATAAATAAATAAATTTTAAGCCAGGCGGTGGTGGTGCACGCCTTTAATCCCAGCACTTGGGAGACAGAGGCAGGTGGATTTCTGAGTTCGAGGCCAGCCTGGTCTACAGAGTGAGTTCCAGGACAGCCAGGACTATACAGAGAAACTCTGTCTCGAGAAAAAAAAAAAAAAAAGGGCTGGGTGCCATGGCCCATACCTTTAATATCAGCACTCAGGAGGGAGTTCAAGGCCACTCAGGAAGGTACAATGAGACCATGTCTCAAAAATAAAAATTCCTATGTCATTTATAAAGCATGAAGTAAAAGAGGGTTAGCTTGAAGCAAAAGCAATTACAGAAACAGAGTTCCTATCAGTCTGAATTCACTGTACGCTAGATAGAAAGAAGGGAAAAAATTACACAAGAATTCTAAATGCAGGTTTTCCTGTGTCGTTCTACGAGGACATAGTAGAAAAGCAGAGAATACAATCCTATTGTTGAAGAGTAGAAAATGGTGGGAGAAGAACAAGGTCTCCAATTCCTCATTTAATTGTTACTTCTGAGCTTTGCGTTGGGTTGGTATAATTACTTGTGGATCCATCTAGAAACAATGCGCATCTCTTTGCTTTGTACTTGTTTCAAGTTTGGGACAGAATACACTGAGAAACAAAGAACAAAATCCATCATGTTCACTGCTTTATCTGTTGCTAAACGCTGGTCTATTTCTTGCCAAGATTTTTCCTAAAAGCTTGAATATTAAAGAAATAATGGGGCTGGAGAGATGGCTCAGGTCCTTCCAGAGAACCTGGATTTTATTCTTAGCATCTGCATGGAGCCTCACAGCTATGTGAAGTTTAGTTCCAGGGTATCTAACACCTTCCTCTGTCTTCTGCAGGAACCAGACATGGACAAGCTATCCAGATAGACACACAGAAACACATGCATAAAATAAAAATTAATTTAAAAACTCACTATGCCACTCGTGGTGGCATACAGATGTGCACATCTGTAAATCTAGCCCTTGGGAGATAAGGCAGGCAATCACTCAAATGACCTCTTTGTCTATATAGCGACTTTGAAGCTAGCCATACATGAGACCCTGTCTCCACCCACTATCCCCACTCAGAAAAAAAAAAAAAAAACAATGAGGTTTAAGTGGTTTCAAATTACATAACTAGGGCTGGAGAGATGGCCCATCGGTTAAGAGCACTGGCTGCTCTTCTGGAGGTCCGGAGTTCAAATCCCAGCAACCACATGGTGGCTCACAACCATCGATAATGGGATCTGATGCCCTCTTCTGGTGTGTCTGAAGACAGCGACAGTGTATGTATGAATAAATAGAAAAAGAATTCATAATTAAAAACATCCAGCTGGTTGGAAATTCTAAAGAAAACCCTGAGTATTTGCAAGACAAATATTAGCATGCTGATTTCCTCGCTTGTGCCCAAGATGTTGTCTTTTTGTTTGTTCCTGTGTCATCCATTAGCTTTACCATTTCTCTAGGTACTAGATACCACGTGATGATAGAGCATACAGCAGTGGAAAAACCCATCCCTAACTCCATGGAGTTTTCTACTTTCATGGACGGGCTATACTGATGAACTGTGAAGATAAGCAAGCTGTTGTGGAGGGACACTTAACCTAAACTGGGGACAGAGACTCCGGGTGAATGGAAGGACTCTGGGGCCTTCTGGACTCGATCGTGGGGCTGGAGTAAAGCTTAAGTCTCCACATGGAGAGGAGTTGCGATGGTTAATATTCGTTATCCATGGCAGGATCTAGAATCGTCTGAGGGACAAGCCTGTGAGGGAGTATCTTCCTTAGGTAACGGAAGTGGGAGGAGCCAATCCATTCCCAGGTACTGAGCCTCAGCCCACATAACAAGGGGGGTACTAGCTGAGCACTAGCTCCTCTCTCTGTGCGTCCTGACTGCGGCATGTGACCTGTTGCCTCCGGATCCTGCCCCCAGGACTTCCGGTCTATAACAGGCTGGACCCTAGAATTTCGATCCAAAAGAAATGTTTAAGTCGTCTTGGTCACAGCAACTCTAGGAGGCTAGAGATGCGGGGAGGGGCACGGAGACTCCCCCACTGGCCATGACTGTGGCCTGCTGCAGCTGCGGGACGGAAGGGCACTGGGCAGCTCAGGGAGGCAGGCTCACCTGATGGCAGCCAGAGGGAGGAAAACTCGCTCATACATTCAGAAGGGGACACACAGGCCTCAGAAATGAGAAAGTTGGGGTTTTCCAGGGAGAAATCTGAGGGGTCTATGTAAACACACGGTTATTTAGACGCAGAAGTCAAAGGGTATATGGGTGCTGAGGCTGTAACTGGGGACCCTGGCACAGGCCACAGGAGCGAGTACCACCACTCGGGAAGAGGGTGCTAGGTCAGGGAAATTGGGATGAACAGGGATCGGCCTGAGGGATGAAAGAGCACTGTCATATGACTCACGCTGCATCAGCAACACGCTGCATCAGCAACACGCTCCTAGTAAAGAAGCTCACGCTGCATCCGCAACACGCTCCTAGGCCCCGGTGTGTGATCAGCTGCTGTGAACTACGCGTTATACACGAGAATTCATCACTGTAGCTAGACACGCCTTTCAAAGCATTGGCTTCAAGCTCACTCTGCACTTGAAACTTTCTCAGACCCCAGACACTGTCTTGTGAGCATTCCTTATGGTGGAGTACAGTTAACCACCCCAGTGACCTTCCTCGCTGTGTACACAGGTCTGTACTCGGTGAGTGGCACCAGAGGCTCTGATGCCAGCTCAAAGAATTCCTGTTCTGTGCTCCGGCAGACATGGCTATTTTTTTCCTTACTTATTAATTTTATGTATGTGAGTACACTATTGCTGTCTTCAGACACACCAGAAGAGGGCATTGATCCAATTACAGATGGTTGTGAGCCACCATGTGTTGCTGGGGATTGAACTCAAGACCTCTGGAAGAACACTCAGTGCTCTTAACCACTGAGCCATCTCTCCAGCCCCTTCCCTTATAATCTTAAGGCTGCAATGTTACAAAATTCATCTCCAGTAAATGACTTATGCTAAGCAATTTTTCCTGGTAAATAAAAACCTGATTCTTTAAAAGATGATGGAATGTTTTATTCTGAATTTAGTTTCAAGTTCAGTGCATCCCAGATGAGCAAGAATACTCTAGAAGATATGAACTTTGCAATTCAGCCCACATGGGCATGTGAGCTCACACAGAGTACAACCCTGGACCTACGAACACCAGGCAGTTGTTCTTGTCAGTCTAATAAGGATTTCTACTTGGGGAGCGTGGCTGTGAAGCTGCAGAGCACGCTGGGTATCCACGTACATCAGGGAAGACGGCCCATGGTCTACGGGGCCTTGTTTCCTGGACGATCCTTTCTTGACCCCAGGCTGTCATACTCCTTGTGCTCCTTGCTACTTCTCTCCGCCATGTCCATGGGGACACTGCCATCCTGGCCTTTCTTCCCTCTGTCCTGGGAGAAGCCTTTCCCCCACTTTGACTCGTCTTCGTTTCTTCTGGAAAACCTGGCAAACTCTGAGTGAACGCTGTGCTTTCTGCAACTGTCTGGATGGCATCTTGAAGTTTCAGGTTCTTTCTCTCGAAATCTTTTGTCCCTTTGCTCTTTATCACTGCCATCCTGGAACCTGTGAGTCAATACAAATGGTTAGTAACTAACTGCAGGTAAGTGGCTTTTTGATTATCTGTCTCCCTTCTACCCTGAATGGGGTGTGTGAAAACTGAGCCCAGAGCAACAGAGCTGAGGTTAGCAGCCATGGGCTCACAGCATCCAGCAGACACTGAGAAGATGGAGAAACAATGGCATCTGTCACTGTACCCTAACAGCATGTATACAATGAGATAGCACTAAGGTATGTGGGCACATTGTCCTAGCGCTCAGTTCTCCAAAGGAGGTGCAAACTCCAGGTGTGATGGGAGTGGCACTATTAGGAGGTGTGGCCTTGTTGGAGGAGGTGTGTCACTTTGGGGAGTGGGCTTTGCGACCCTCCTCTTAGCTTCCTGAGGATGCTGAGTTTTCTGCTAACTGCCTTTGGATCAAGATGTAGAACTCTTGCTCTATCCCCAGTGCCATGCCTGCCTGGACACTGCCACACTTCCTACCATGGTGATAATGGACTGAACCTCTGAACCTGCCAGCCAGCCAGCCTCAATTAAATGTTGTCCTTTCATGTCCTTGGTCATGGTGTCTGTTCCCAGCAGGAAACTCGAAGACACCATACAGCTTAGCTAAATGAGTGACATTCCTAGGTGCCCAGATGAACCGAAGTCCAATAGCCAGATGGATTGATTCACGGAATGGAAAGGGTAAGTGAGTAGCGGACAAGGTGCTTGTTTATCTGCTTCTTGAGGTCTCTTCCTCCTTTAACCATGGGCACAGGCTACCATGTTCCCTCTGAGTGCTAGTCACGTGGGAGGCACAGGAACAAGGGAGGGCCTTACGGCACTGCTGTATATAACCCATGACACTGCAATGCTAAAACACAGATCAAGGTGTAAAGACTGTGGAGTTGATAATCCAACAAGTAGAAGAAGCCTTGGGTTGGGCAAGCCTGGGTGTGTGTGTGTGTGTGTGTGTGTGTGTGTATGTGTGTGTGGTAGACATGATACGCAGAGCCAGGGGCTATGCCTGCTGGCTTTGTGGCTGAGCTCCTTCCATGAACCCAGACCATGAGCAGGTAAAGATAAAGAGGCAGGACCAATGAAAGACGGAATGAAGGAATTATGATACCTAAGGCCTATTGCTCCACCACAAAAAAAAAAACAAATAAACAAACAAAAAACCTCCAGAAGGGACCGGCCCTAAAAGATGGGGCTCTGAAATTGTCATTGTAGGTGACTGAAATGTGACCTCACACAGACTGCAGGGGAGCTGGGATAGAACTGTGTGAAATCTCAAACACCAAGGAAAGCAGTGAGCAGGCATAATTCACACAGGAAGGAGGACTGGACGGCAGAGCCTGGACACCTAAGCCCAGGAAGGAGTCTTACAAGGAAAGGAAGAGGCTCAAGAGGTGATGGTAAGGAAGAGCAGGAGAATTCCCAACTGAGCGGACACTGAGGCTGCTGGGTCAGTGCTCGCTACAGTTCTGGTGTGCTCAGCAGAAAACACACAACTCAGAGCAATGTAGGTGTGCAGCACTTGCATGGCCACTGTGCCTACAGACCAGGGACAGGTGACAGTCACTGCAACAGTAGTGCGCTCACCTCTCCACAGGCATCTCCGGCTGGCTCTCTACCGGCCGGGCTTCTGGCTTCTCATCTCCAGCACCAACAGCCTCACCTCTTTCTTTGGGTTTCTCTGTGGTCGTTTCTTCTCCCGTTTCTAGTTTCTTAAGAAGCTGAGAAATCGTAACATTAATATGATCTACTACTATTGTAATTATTATGGTTTATTACTGCGGCTCAGTGGTGAAGAGCACTGGCTGCTCTTCAGGAGCACCTGAATTAGGTTCCTGTCACCCACGTGATAGCTCACAACCATAATTAACTCCAGCTGCAGGGGCCTCTTCTGGCCTCTCCTGGTACCAGACATCCATGGTACATATACACACAGACTTTGCTAACCACAGATATGGTCCTTACGAATTAAAAGCAACACTTAATGATGGTTAATACTTTCTTTTATATTGCGTATTTCTTCAGAACCCCAATAAGGCATCTTAAATCCTCTGGAGTAAGGTGAAATCTCAGTTTTAAAGTCCTAAGCAGGGCTGATTCCAATTCCAATTCTGAAAACAAATCTCTTCAATCCATATAAATAAATGCATCAGCCATGGGGAAAACTGGACATGAGGGTGAAACCCAGGGGTGCTGCCTGGTGCCGAGCCAGAGTGCCTGCCTCTTTCTAGTCCTGAGGTACTGAGGAGGACACAGAGGCTGGCAGGAAGTTCTCAGGTGTGGCTCGCTTCCGTCATGAGAATTTAAGTCATGGACAGGCTCTCCCAGTGATGCTACCATTCTACATCAGGAGGTCAGAGCCTCATGCTTCTCCCTCCTCAGCACACCAGGCTGTGTGAGGACACCTGAGCTCACGGGGATGTTTGAAGCTATTGTTATAGAATGGGTGTGAGGAACTGAGGTAAAGGGTTAGAGTAACTGAAAACGGCTGATGATTTTCAAGAGCTACGGTACTTTAGTGGTGTGCTGACTGTGACAGGTCAGGTCTGTTTCCGCAGTTACCTTGATCCTCACGTCCTTCTCCGCTCTCTTCTGCTTCTCCGCCTCCTTCCTCTTATACCTGTCCTCTTCTCTCCTCTTCCTTTTCTCTTCTTCCCGCAGTCGCTTCTTTTCGAGCTCCCTCCTCCTTCGCTCCTCGCGTTTTTCTTCCCGGAGTCTCTGAAGGTACAGCCAAACACATGTGTAAACTTTCGTATGTAGAAATGGCAGGTACAGGACAGATGCCCACCAGGTAAAACATCACCTACCTGCTTTTCTAACTTTCTATTTTTAATATATTCCAAAAGAGGTGTGGTTCTTCTGGCTAAAGAACGAAAATTATAATACATTACACATAACTTGTAAATTGAGATTTATCTTAAGTACTTGTTTCCAGTTTAACATTAAAATAATTAGGGGAAGAAAGTATCTCTAAAATGTATGTGAGTATGCACTGTCCTTCTTCTTCTGTTGTTATAAATTCAAGTAATTTGTAGGTACTGACAAGTCTGGATACACTGACTTGCTACTCTTTTAAGTTTTTATTAGCGACCCATTGTCCATCAGGAAGTCAGAGCCTCCCGCTGTCTACCTTAGTAGACCAGGTTGTGTAACAGTCATGCATAATAATGGGATTTTCATACACACACATACACACACACACACACACACACACACACACACACACACAAATATTCCAAAGCCACAAACAGAACATTTCTAGTCTTAATCATTTCAGTCAAGAGCTATTCAATCTGAAGTTTAGAAAATGACTGTAGATGGCACTGCTGACCCAAAACCAAACCAACCAGACAACAGTCCAGCACCCATCTCTCTCACCTAAAGTGCATTTCCACACCTTACCTTGAATGGCACCTTTCCTGCATCTCACCTCTCATGTCTGATTGGGATCAGGGGCCCCCACAGGTGTCACTAGAGGGACTAGCTCCAAATCCAGGAGCTCCACAGCCTTCAAATGTGAGCACATGGTGAGAAGGCAGGGATGGACCTGCCTACAGACCTTTAAGATGTCACAGTGAACAGGCTGGGAAGACTCCTTGGGTATAGCTGAGAGTTGGCATGATACTAAGGACCTCTGACACCCTGGTTAGAGATCAAACGGTCTCAGCCTTAGAGAGTGGACATGATCGGAGATGCCCACGTGTTATGGCAGGCACTGTTATTGATATAATCAGTCTGACAGAAATGAATTTATTTTAAAGAGACACTTTGGCTCTCAGACTGCAAAACAAAGGATCCCAAGATAAGCTTAGTAACACTAACTTATCCCTCCTCCCCTCCTAATTACACATCACTAAAGTTTACAAGGCTCAGCAAGGTGATGATGTTTGCTGAGGCCATCAAGTGCCAAGTCTCAGAGCTAATCCTTGGCTGGTCCAGCCGGAACTGCTGCCAGTGTGAGCTTATAATGAGTTTATTCAAACCTTATTTGTCAGGCTTGCTCATGAGACTCCATGGAGGATTAAAGGCTAAGGAAAAACTGGCAACTGATATGGACTTCATGGCGAAGATTCTGATTTAAAAGCAGAAGCGGTAACTACAGATGCAGCCTCCACAGTCCACATCTGGAATGAAAGAATCACTGAGCAAGACCCTGCAGACTGAGGCCCCAAGGACAGAGGCCCCCTGTGGGAACGAAACTAGATTCTAACCTACAAAGAGGATGTCTCAGAGTGGCCTGTAGTGACACCCTGAAAACAAGGGACACTTAAGTTCTAAAACACCTAATTTGCCTTTTCTAACTTTATAAATTTAACATGTTTAGAAATCAAATTTTGATTTTTACCCCCAGTCTCCCCTCTGTCTTTTCTGTGTATATATGGGAGCCACAATTAACCTGCCTGTTCTTCTTAACTCTCTGGCCTTTTGTTCTTTCTGCCCCTGAGCCCCCACACTAATCTGTCTGTCATCCCCCTTTCCATCAACGTGTGACTTCTAAAACATGCTCAGCGTAATCCAACAGCCTTCCCTGTGGAGCAAGAGCTGTCAGTCAGACCCATGCTTCTCTCTGGCACTCACCACCACCGTGGTCAGAGCAATGAGAGTGACTCAGCCCCTGCCTGTCCCTGGGAGGAGTCAGGTGTCAGGTCTCAGCATAGGGCTTCCTACATCTCTCCAATCATAGGAGCATGCTTGTCTGTGCACCGTGTGTGTGTGTGTGTGTGTGTGTGTGTGTGTGTGTGTAATACACACAAGGGCCAGAAGAGGGTGCTGGATCCTCTGGGACTGGAGCTATAACTGGCTGTAAGCCACCATCTAGGTGCTGGAAATCCAAGCTGGGTCCTTTGGAAGATCAACCAATGCTCTTAAAACTATGAGCCATTTCTTCAGCCCCTCAAGAGGTTTAATACTGAGACCATCAGGAAATGGGACATTCAGGAGTGTCTGAGACTAAACTAACTGTGCCTGGTGAAAAACAAAGGTGTTTCCTGTCTGCACATGAATGTTCTGAAGAGACAGACATTTCTAAAACACACCATTTTAGGAAGAAGTTCTATGGGGATTCAAACCAGATGCTAAACTCTAGCTGGGCTTATGCAGTGGCAGGTCAGCTTCCTCTGAAGATTTGTACCTTCCTATATGAGCCAAATGTCTTGTCTCCATAGGCTCCTGAGGCCCACCCATGGCTGTTCTGCAAAGACAGCAGTGCTGCGACAAAAGTTCCTTTCTGAGCAGCCAAGGGCATGCATTTGTCTGTGGCAGCGTGGCCATTTTAAACAAGGACCCTAGAAGCATAGTCTTAATCAAGAAAGGCTCAGAAATATTTCCCAATGATCCACTCTTTTGTCAAAAGTAGAAAATTCTGTTTCCATCAAACCTGAAACAGAAAGAAATTTTACCCTCATCTCAGTAATGGAGAATTGAGTATACACTCCATCAGTAAGTATCTCAATAAACGAATGAGCAAAACAGACCGAGGAGCTCTCTTGTCTTTGCTTCTATCTCTCCCAGCAGTGTCTCGGGACTAGTGCTGGTCTTCTCTTCCTCCAAGCTGTATGATTCCAGAAACTGTTTATATTCAGGATCTGTACGTTTAAAACAGAATGGATGAATGAATGAATCAGTATATCCTCCTCTCCAACTATAGGTAATGTTTGGTCAGCATATTTAATATTAGTTTACAATTCAGCTTTTGAAAAGGGCTCACCATCTTCAATGCTTCCGGTCTTGGTATCTTTTTTCTTCAGCTTCTTTTTGGCAATCTTCTGGAATGGAGCAAACTCTACCACTGCAGGGTACTCCAGGCCTTGTATGGAGAGATATTCCAAGTGTCACTAGGAAACGCTACTCTACTCACCTTGGGAAACTAGTATCTAATGCTGTTATCTGTATACATGGACTAAAGCACAGTGATGACAGGGTAAGCTTCAGATCCAAAAGTGCTTCTGGGAGAATGGTAGAAAGAAGCATCACTCACTACATGGAATGGCCCATCATCAGGGGACTCAGTCACAGCA
>NW_021604615.1:8476732-8476991 GCF_004785775.1 Grammomys surdaster | reverse complement strand
ACTACATGGAATGGCCCATCATCAGGGGACTCAGTCACAGCACCACTTACTACATGGAATGGCCCATCATCAGGGGACTCAGTCACAGAACCACTTACTACATGGAATGGCCCATCATCAGGGGACTCACAGCATCACTCACGACATGGAATGGCCCATCATCAGGGGACTCAGTCACAGCACCACTCACTACATGGAATGGCCCATCATCAGGGGACTCAGTCACAGCACCACTCACTACATGGAATGGCCCATCATC
>NW_021604615.1:8474574-8476632 GCF_004785775.1 Grammomys surdaster | reverse complement strand
GACTCAGTCACAGCATCACTCACTACATGGAATGGTCCATCATCAGGTGACTCAGTCATAGCACCACTCACTACATGGAATGGTCCATCATCAGGGGACTCAGTCACAGCATCACTCACTACATGGAATGGTCCATCATCAGGGGACTCAGTCACAGCACCACTCACTACATGGAATGGCCCATCATCAGGGGACTCAGTCACAGCACCACTCACTACATGGAATGGTCCATCATCAGGGGACTCAGTCACAGCATCACTCATGACATGGAATGGTCCATCATCAGGGGACTCAGTCACAGCACCACTCACTACATGGAATGGTCCATCATCAGGGGACTCAGTCACAGCATCACTCTCTACATGGAATGGCCCATCATCAGGGGACTCAGTCACAACATACAAGAGCTCACTTGACAAGAGAGAAATGTACAGGTCAGCAAACCCAACTATCCCGTATTACTTCCAAATAATTTTTGAATGGAGTATCTTCAGTCATGGTTTTTAGTTATAATCAACTATTTTGATGTTAAAATGTTTTGTATTAGAGAGATAGCTCAGTGGTTCAGGGCATTTGCTGTTCCTCCAGTTCCAGGGTATCCAATGCCCTCTTATGACTTCTGAGGACACCTGGACACATAGTACACATACACGCACATAAAATAAAAATAAAATTAAAAAAATTAATTTAAATGATGTTAATTCAAATATACATATTCAAAGAACTTACCCTGCTTAAAAGAGACACAGGGCTAAAAGGTTTGGGAGCTTTAAGGACATATATTATGTTCTATGCTCGGTTTGTTTCAAACAAAACCATGAAAACTGGAAGCAGCAGGAAGTGACTTTGATGTCCTATGGGAGGAAGATGAACACACACAGAGACGTTCTCTGAAGGATCTGTTCACTGGCTTTAGCCAGCACATGGAGCACTTTACTTTACATTGCCCAGTAAGCAATGTCATCTGGTAACATTTCTCGTTATTTTTACAAAGATACCAAAATTCCAAACTTGTCAGTACATAAAATAAATAAGTATAATTCAAAAATGTAAGAAGTAAGAAAGAATGGGGAGGTGGAAGGCAGTGGACTGGCAGGGACGGTGTTCACACAGCACACAGCCACTGACAAAGTCCACAGAGCTACAGTGATCAAGACAGCACGGTGCTGGCACAAGACAGACAAACACACCAAGGAATGCAGTCGCGAACAGCAGAAGACACTTGGCTATATGATGACATCATTTTGACAAGGATGCTAAGATCATTTACCAGGGACCAGCGGATACTTCAACCAATGGTACTGACACCCGGACAACCACACACAAGACAATGAAATTAGACATTTACCCAATGCCACATACTTAAAAACTAATTCAAAACACACAGCCAGTAACTGAAAGTTCTATGTTCATAAATTCTTAAATGTGACAACACATGCATAGGCAACTAAAGCAAGAACAGATGAACAGAACAATATCAAAATCAAAACCTCAGTTGCATCAAAAGTCACAATCCACAGAGTGAAAAGGCAATCTATGGGCTGGGAGGGCCGTCCAGCTGGTAAGAGAGCGCCACCCAGAGGACACAGAGAACTTCTGCCACTCAGCAGCAACCCAACCAAATGAACAAAGAGAAGAATCTGGGAGTGGTACCATGCACCTGTGTGATTCTAGAATTTACGAGAAAGAGACAGAGGGATTGCTGCAGGTGTGAGGTCAGCCTGGGGTACATGGTGAGACAAGACAAAGCAAATGAAAACGCTCAATATGTCAATTAAATAACCTAGGTCAGGAATGACAAAGAGGCTGAGTGGTTGAGAGCACTTGCTGTCCGTCCAGAGGACAGAAGCTTGGTTCTCAGCACACACGTTGGGCAGCTCACAACCACCTGTAACTCCAGTTCCAGGGAATCTAGTCCCCTCTTCTGGCAGCTGAACCCTTCTACAAAATATGTCTCATGCACACACATACATGTAAATGTTCTCTCTCTCCCCCCTTTCCTTCCTTCCCTTCCTTCCTTCCTTCCTTCCTTTTTTTTTTTTTTTTTTTTTGTTTTTT
>NW_021604615.1:8454978-8474474 GCF_004785775.1 Grammomys surdaster | reverse complement strand
GAGACAGACAGGGTTTCTCTGTGTAGCCCTGGCTGTCCTGGAACTCACTCTGTAGACCAGGCTGGCCTCGAACTCAGAGATCCACCTGCCTCTGCCTCCCAAGTGCTGGGATTAAAGGCGTGCGCCACCACCGCCTGGCTCCTTCCTTCTCTCTCTCTCTCTCTCTCTCTCTCTCTCTCTCTCTCTCTCTCTCTCTCTCTCTCTTTCTTTCTTGACAGGGTTTCTCTGTGTAGCCCTGACTGTCCTGGAACTCACTCTGTAGACCAGGCTGGCCTCAAACTCAGAAACCCACCTGCCTCTGCCTCCCAAGTGCTGGGATTAAAGGCGTGCGCCACCACTGCCCAGCAGAAATAACTTTCTTTTAAAACTTTTAAAAGATTTACTTATTTATTTTGTGTATATGAGTATCCTATTGCATGTATACCTATGTGCCAGAAGAGGGCATCAGGTCCCATTATGGATGGTTGTGAGCCACCATGTGGGTGCTGGGAATTGAACTCAGGACCTCTGGAAGAGCAGCTAATGCTCTTAACCTCTGAGCCATGTCTCCAGCCACCAGTTTTTCTAAAAAATAGTTTTTTTTTTTTAATTGAAAAAAAAGTGACTAAGAACTTCAGTGATGTTTCCTCAGAGCTGGTTTACATGTGGCCAACAGTAATTTAAAAGGTGTTCAGTTGTAAATTTATTGGATAATACAGATTTAAATCATAAAAGTTTGGGTATTTTAGTTAGTACATAACCTATAATCCCCATACTTGAGGGGCTGAGGCAGGAAAAACTCAAGGTAAGCCTGGGATACATCACTAACACTTGATCTCAAAAATCAAGTTAACTCAATCTAACTAAAATCAAAGCAACAACAAAAATAAAACAAAGAACAACCCCATCCCCAAGAGAAAAGAATCCCAGGAGAGCTATTACTCTTGAGCCCACAAGGCCAGCAACTATAATGTAACACAAAACAACCATCTGACCCCCACAGGTGCTGCCAGGGTGCATTACCACCTGACTCCATAAATCTACTTCTGGGTAGACATCCAAACTGAAAACGGGGTCTCTGAGACACATCTGCATATCCAGGGAGTTTACCTCAGCTAAAGCTAACAAGCCAGGTATCAACTGACATACGAATGGATAGGTAAAATGTACAAACATCCATATGGGAATGTTCTCCAGCTTCAAAAGGAGAGAAATTCTGCAGTATGTTACAACACTTTTGAATCTGGAGGACATTATGCTAAGTGAAAGAAGCTAGCCGAGAAGACAAACAGTGTGATTCTACTAATACAGGGTATGCATAGAGTAATAAAATTCATATTATAAAGATAGAAAATAGAATGAGTTCAAAGATGGGGTGGAGAAGGTGGGCACTAGTGTCTAATAGAGTTTCAGTTATGTAACAATCAGGGACTCTGGGCAACTGGTTGTATAAAGGGGATAATTTTAACACTATTGAACTACACACACACACACACACACACACACACACGAAAGAAAGAAGGAAGAACCCACAAGTCACTCAGGAGGCAGGGGAATTAATCACTGAGGCTTTACGGCCAGCCTGAGCTAAGAGACAGAGTTCATCTCAAAAAGAGGGGGGGGAGATAAGATGATTTCTGTTATGTATGTTTTACCAATATTAAAAAATAAAATGATCAGCTGAATGAAGTAGTCAGTAATGAACGAAAAAGCCAATGGCCTGAGCACTAAACTTGCAGGACATTCACAGATATTACAACCCCCCCCCCCAACAGCCCCCACGGGAAGGGAACACTGTTCAGTATGGGGGAGGGGGATAGATAGCAACAGGACGGCTGGGGAGGGCAGAGAAGAGCTTCCTACAGGTGTTTACAGACTTTAAAGGCAGAAAATACAACACAGGACCCTCTGACAGGAGAGGGGAAGGAGGAATATAAGAAACAGATCCAGAAAGTTCAGGAGCAGAGTTCCTGAAGGGGAGGGAGCCTGTGCCACCTGCTCCACGGCTGACGTTCACGACCATACGCCCTCCACCACACTTTCGAGAAATGTCAATCATGGCCAGTGCTCTGGACTCCTGGCATAAATATAAGTGTATCATAAATATATGATACAGCCCAGGAAACTTTCATCAAATGTCACGAGGTAACTTAGTTTTGGAACGCTGAGTTCATTTATTCGGAAAAGGAATGGGTGAACACTCACTCTCCAGCAATGGCGGGCTCCTGTTCTTACCACACAGAACGTCTGGGGTTCGGATTGTAAGCTTCACCAGCACATGACACAATCACAGTAAAAGTTTATGACCTTATTTTAGCTGTATCTGAGAAGTTAACTGAAACTCACTAACCTTTATTGCCAATGAAGATATATCCATCAAAACGGTCTCGGAACAGCAGGATGTCATCAGGGTTCCTAAAATTAATGTACGCTCTGGAGTACAGGTGAGGGTAGAGGCTGAAACCGAGGCAGCAACAGTTAGGAAAACTGTACGACCCTTAACTTTGCCTTATTTTTTATGAACAAGCAAATATTTTTTTATACCAAGGAATCACTTCTCAGTTAATTTTAACAATCTGGGTATTCCTTAGCAGAAAAACCAAAAACCAAAACCAAAAACCAAAAACCAAACCCTAGAGATTAACCAACCATTAGCTGAAGCCTTAACTATTCAGGAGTACCTCTACCATACACAGCTAAGGTTAAAATACTAGTCTCCAGAAGTCACCCAAACACCATGGGCATTTTGACTTGTTTCTTCACGGACAAGTATGTTGTACTATAAATTCTGTTTGGATGAATAGACCAGTGCTTTGGTACCAAGGAAACCATTCCCCCAGTTTCAGCCACAATTCAGTTTAGAATTCTTAAGGTGGATGCAAGTTACGAACTGGAACGGCACACTGAGTAATTACCTGTTCTTTTTGTTTTGTTTTTTTTTGTTTTTGGTTTTTGGAGACAGGGTTTCTCTGTATAGCCCTGGCTGTCCTGGAACTCACTCTGTGGACCATGCTGGCCTCGAACTCAGAAATCCACCTGCCTCTGCCTCCCATGTGCTGGGATTAAAGGCGTGCGCCACCACTGCCCGGCTCTCCCTGTTCTTTTAAACTGTTTTTCTAAACTTCAGCCATCTGAAAACTACCTGTGGGTTTTCAAAGGATACCCGTTTGATTATATTTTTATTTGAATAAAAACATAACTAAAACTTAAAAAACAAAACTGGTATCCCAAAGGAAAGCATTTATATGACCTAAACGAAAAAGAAAACCATAAAAAGATATAAAAATAATTATCGTGAAAAACGACGAATTCGTGTGACGCGGACATCTGCTGGTTAGTTAGGTCAGCCCTGTGTGGCTCCCATCACCACAGGGTGAACCCTGTCTGACTAGGGTGGTGGTGCTGACGTGAGCCGGGCTGCATGCAATGAGATCCCATTTCTCAGGGCTCGGTTAGCGGTCCCTCACTAACGAAATCCACTCTTCGTGTGTAAGGGATGCAATCTGGTTTTCCTCATCATTCAGTTTATCAAAAGCTAGGACGGGGAAGGCGTGGCAACGCAAAGGACAGAGCCCCTGTAGACTGACTCGGTGATCTGCCCGATCCTCACGTGGGCGTGCACTGACAGCAGGGAGGGGACTGCAATGGTGAGCGCCGCCGGGGTCCTCGGTCCTTCACCGCTGGGTGTCCCGCCGCAGCCCTCACCTGAGGTCCGCAGCCACCACCTCGAAGTAATCGTGCGCGGGCAGGGGGCGCAGTTGCTCTTCCAGCTGCTCTTTGGTGAGGCCCGGGGGCAGACGCCGGAGGACCACCTGCGGTAACCATCAGCGCTCGTCACTCCAGTGCTGCCCCCGAGCCCGGGGCTCCCCAGAGCCCGGGGGACCTCGGCTCCTTAGCTCCGGGACCTGGATCCCGAGGACCGCGGCTCCCCATCCCAGGGCTTCCCAGATCCCGGGGGGCCGCGGCTCCGTAGCCCGGGAGACCACCGTGGACCGCACCTCCCTAATCCTAACCCATCCCACAGGCAGCGCCTCGCATCACTTCGGAGATGCGGACCCGCCCCCGAGACGAGCAATCCGCCCCGCCCCCTCAAGCCACGCCCACCCGGGGGTCTTAAGCCGTCCTCTCGCGAGATTTTGATGGCCCCGCCCCCACCTTGCTCAGGGCCGTCCTCTTCTCCTCGCGAGGCTTGCCGGCTCCGCTGTCACTTAAGGACGGAGCCGGCGGCGCCGCCGATTCATTCCGCGGCGACTCGCGGCGGAAGTGAGTCTCCGTGCCCGACACTTTCTCCCTCCAGCTCGGGCCCCGCGCAGAAAGGGCTGCGCCCGGGCCTCCGGTCCCTTCTTCCGAGCGCATCCCCACCGGCCGCCCGCCGCCACCTCCGCGAGAACGAAGCCTCGCGAGGACTAGACAGCCCCTCCCTTGGCACTCGGTGTCCAGTGTCCCCTCCCCGGCCCTGACGGGGGAAGGGGCGGTGCCAGTGCTGCCCTGCGCCCGTGGGGGCGCAGCCCGCCAGTTTCAAAAGTTCCCGAACAGCCTAGGGCAGCGACGACAGTGAAGGAGATGAGTGCTGTCACACGGAGAGGACATGCACGCCCGGGACATCCCGTGCGCTGCTGATCCGCGACGTGGACGGCGTCCACGACAGCCAGGAGCAGAGAGCAGTGTCGGGTCCAGCCAGAGTCACCGGGACAGCACCGGAAGTAAACACACCTCTCTCTTCGCCCCACTCCCTCCCCCCACTGCGGCCCCTCTCCCCCTCTCCCTCCTACGTGTTTCTCTGGTCTTCATGGAACCCAGATCCTCTGCCTCCCGAGTGCTGGGATTCAAGGCGTTCCCCACCACCGTCTGCCAAAAAAAAAAAATTAGCAGACGTACAAACAGTACAGTTTTCCTTTTTTTTAAAATTCATTTTTATGTATATGAGTACACTGTAGCTGTTTTCAGACACACCAGAAGAGGGCATCAGATCCCATTACAGATGGTTGTGAGCGTCCCTGTGGTTGCTGGGAATTGAACTCAGGACCTCTGGAAGAGCAGTCAGTGCTCTTAACCTCTGAGCCATCTCTCCAGCTTCCCAGTACAGTTTTCCTATGTGCTCGAGTTTTTCTTATTCGCGTTTGGCTGTAGTTTTCATTTATAGTACCTTTCTCCTTATGTTAAGCGGAAAGGAAAATTAGAGAATTTCAGAAATTGAGATTTATATTAAGTGTATCCAGGCTTCACGATGACGTCCCATATCGGTTGCAGCACTCCTGAAATGTGACATTTTTAATAGGCCAAAGACTCAAACCCGTTTACAAGGACTCAAACATCAAAGTTCTATAAAAGCCTGGGCAGGAGCAGTTGCCAGTATTTCATGTTGCAAGGAAAGCTAGGCTTCTGAGCCCACCGTTTGAACCAGGTCAGTTTGCAATAACCAGTTATGCTGACCAAAAGCTATGATGGCATGTTAACCTTATTAGGAAAAAACCGAATGTCTGAGAAGCTGATAAAATGTGGAAAATGAGTTGTCAGGAAAAAACAACCCATACCCAGTTGTTAAGATTGTACAAGGCCAATGGATAGTAACATCACAATGGAAGAAAGTTGGAACATTACAAGCTCAGAGCCAGAATTATCTTGGGCTGGCTTTAGTCTCCTAACACCTTCTCAACTGTCAGGTAAACTGTGCTGGTTAGTTTACCTCAGCTTGCCACAAAATAGTTGTGAAGAAGACAGATCAGTTGAGGCATTGTTTTCATCAGATTGGCCTGTGGGACAGTTTCTTTACTATTGGACATGACAGGCTCCCAGAGCAGGTGGGTCATGGTTATAATAAGCCAATAAGCAGCATTTTTTATGGCCCTGCTAGTTCTTTCTTTTTTTTTTTTTTTTTTTTTTTGTTTTTTTGAGACAGGGTTTCTCTGTGTAGCCCTGGCTGTCCTGGAACTCACTCTGTAGACCAGGCTGGCCTCGAACTCAGAGATCCACCTGCCTCTGCCTCCCAAGTGCTGGGATTAAAGGCGTGCGCCACCACCGCCCGGTGGCCCTGCTAGTTCTGGCCTCCAGACTCCTACTTGAATTTCTGCCCTGACGTCCCTCAGTGATGGTCTATGACCTGAGAGCTGTAAGAGGAACTAAATCTCTTCCTCCCACAAGTTGCTTTTGTTCAGTATTTTATCACAGCAACAGAAAACTAGGATAGAAACAGATGGTAGGTAGTGGGCTATTGCCAATAGTCTGACCATGTTTTCTTGCGTGTGTCTTTGAGGACTGTGGAAGTCTTTGGAACTTTGGGGCTGGACTGGAAAAGCCATCAAGTGCTCAGAGTATAATGCGTTGTGGAAAAATGAAAGACACCATTGAAAGAATAGAGAGGCCTTCTGAAGTATAGGGATACCAAGACTATCAGGCATGTTCTTGTGATATTTAGATTAAGAATCTGTCTTTACTGGGACAAATAATGATGGCTAACTGGGGATGAAGAATCAGTTTGATTGACCAGCATCATCAAGGTGCAATTCTCTAGATACACTTCCTAAGGGTCAGCACACAGAAACTGTGGTCCAGATGCAGTCATGCTGCATCTCAAGCAGGAAAGCCGACTTGGTAATGTGTACCCCACAGAGTGGTACTGGTGGTGCAGGCACAAAAGCTGCAAGATTTTGGAGGTCACAGAAATTATCTGAGACTGAAACTGTAAGGCGCCAGGAGCGGCCACTGGTGAAGGTGCAGTGGAGACTCCAGCATACTGGAGATGCTAGGACTGTAGGACAGTGTCAGGTGAGGAGCAGAGCCAACTAAGCCTACCAGAGACGCTGTGTGCTGTGGATGGCAGAGCCAGCCTGAGACATGGAGCTACCCAAGTCCCCTGGAGCCCAGGAGATCACAAGTAAGTTCTAGACGTTAGATTACAAACTATTTACATTGCTGGATTTTGCTTGTTTTGATCCAATTGTAACTGTGCTTTGGTTCTTTCTTCTCTCTTGGAATAACTACTTGTTTCTGAGCCTATAGTTATGAGAGCAGATATTTTTAGTGTCACTGAACTTCAACAAGTTTTTAAAGACCAGAGACCTTGAAGGTTATACTTTACATTGTAGTATTACATCTTGATGGTAAATAAGGAAAGGTTACCGTTTAATGGTGATTTATGTGTCAAGTTAAGAGGTCATCCGAGTTGGTTAGTTTTTGTGAACTTGAAACAAACTAGTCACCTAGAATAGTTTCCATCAGATTGACACAGGGCAGGTTTTTGATTAATGATTTTAGTGGAAGAGTTCAGCCATCTGTGGGCAGTGCCATCCCTGCACAGGTGGTCCTGGGTTGTATAAACAAGCAAGCTAAGAATGCTTTAGGGAAACCATGCTCAAAATACATGAAAATACATGAAAAAATATTTTCAGTAAAATTAAATTTATTAAAGTAAATAGGTAGTCAATGTATGCTTTTCTCAACACAGTATTACAAAGCATAGAAAAAAAGCTGGAAAATATGGCTAACATAGCAAGGAAAAAAGACTGGACAAAACTGAGGAAGGCCAGACATAAAATTACTAGTCAATGATGCCAGTCAGCCATATCAAGTATGTAGTGGTGGTAACTAGTTAACCTGCTCTGAGCTCCCGGCAGGTCACGAGCGCTGCACCCACCCAAGAGCTCTCCGGATTCATGAATGAAAGACACACAAGTATGATCAAAGGGCTAATGGAAATCACACAGAACTCCTAATGGAGTCACTAGGAATGATCAACAGGAATCAACAGGAAGTAATTGCTTTTGAGTGCCTATGGGTGTTTTTCATTTAACTGTTGTAAAAGGAATGAAACAGAAGTTGTGGAACTAAAAAAATGGAACAGCTCAAATGTGAAAATTCACTTGGAGGGACTCTGGAACCAAACCATCTGCTCTTCCAGTGTTCGTATGGAAGACAGGAACTAGAAACAGGCGGTCCAGAAGCTTATGGGCTAGCTAGCCTGGGGTAGCAGCAGTAGTGAAACAGATCTTGCTTCAGACACAGTAGGTGAGGACATCATTGTCTAGCAGAGATACAGCTAAAAGAAGTTGAAAGGAAAACAGTAAGAAAAAAAATGTTCTTGTAAACAGCTAAGAGAGCTGAATCTCACTATCAGACGAAATAGAGTCAAACTTAGAGGCATTATATATTGTATCTGTGTGTCACACATTGGTGAGCATGTGGAGTCACCATGAATTGCCAGGACTGAACTTACCCAGTCAGTCTTGGAAGCAAGTGCCTTTACCTACTCAAGCCATTTCATCAGTCCTCTTTATTTTTAAAGATAGTCTCATTATATTATTTTGGCTAGCGTGGAACTCATTACACAGACCAGGCTGGCCCTGAACTCAAGAGATCCACTTGCCTCTGCCTCTAGAGTGCTGGAATAGGGAGCAAACCTTGGGGGAAACTGAAGCTATGAGCAACATATCAATCAGAGTGTTTTAGCCAATACACATGTCCCATGGTAATAGTATGTTAACAATGGGACACACCAGGGAAGGAGCAGACGGAAACTGTGTGGTAGTGAGTGTTCCCCATAGACTTGGGCATGTGAACACTCAGTCCCCAGATGCTGTCATTGTTGGAGGAGTGTGTCACTGGACGGGCTTTGAGAGCAACTGCCTTTGTTCCCCTTGCAGCTGCTCTGCCTGCCTGCTGCACTGCTTCTCCAGCACAATCAGTTCCACTCTTCCTTCAGTAGCTGCCTTGGTCACAGAATGTTATCATAGCAACAGAAGGTAACAGATACACTCTTCCAGCTTGGAAACTTCTAAAGTTATTCACAAATATAAATTTATTGGAAAAGACAATGAAAAAGACAACAAACAGTTGACCTTCTTTATTCTGCTACATGTAACTAATTACTTTGTAGGTTCAGAAAATCAGAAAACATCTGTTGCCAAGGTCTGCTGTCCCACCTCTTAATGCAGGCTGCTGGTCCTAACTGGAGAGATGTAGTTTGGAGTCACATCAGGAACCGGGAAATCCTTACGACGTAGCAAGGCTTCAAGGGAGCACTGACCTACGCTGGCACATGAGGGTGGGCCCTGGACCTCTGAAGTTAAGTGCTGTGATTATGTGCTGTGGTCTGACATAGACGTCTCTAGCATCATGTCACTTTCGTTCATTTCAATTTCAAAAGTCTCTTCCAAGGAAGGTCTGGACTCTGGAGTTTTAGTGGCGTTTTCCAGAGGTGCAAGCCCCGCTTCCTCTGTGTTCTGCTTTTCTACTTCAAAGTCCCTGAAATCCCATGGTGGTGAAATGATGTTTTTCAGTGTTTTCATTGTATGTACATCGAAGTCATAGCACTTTAATTTGTCTTTAATGTCTGCTCCTATAAAGAAACACCATCATTAGAAAACATGAAATTCCATCATTACTTGTTCTTCCCTGCCACTTAAGTCCAACTGTGCTTTAAACAACATAAACTCCGGGTACAGGGGAAGCCATTTTTCTTCTTTCCTTTTTCTTTCTTTTTCACCATTTCCAAAGGAGACTCTCAGAAAAGTTTTCAAAGTGCATGCAGTCATGGTTCCAACATGGCTCCAGAATTAACTGTTCCCAAAGTCTGGGTGTGAGTACATCTTAAACCATGTTGGGTACAGTCCTAAATGACTGCCCATAGAAATGAAGCATATTTGCAAGGTATATCAAAGCATATAAAAACATTCTATACTTGGGCCAATCTAATTAGATAGATTAGGGTCAATAATTTCTGACATAACTAACTGAAACTATTACACATTTCAAACTGATAGCTCTCAGGGCTAGGCACTTTGGCAGAAGAAGTTCTTCCTCGTCCTTTAGATCTCTGAGCCCACTTATAAAGCAGCCTGGATGGAAATCTGGCTCCATCCCAGCTGAGGTCCTCTGCACACTGTGAGCCCATCATAGAGTCAGTCAGTCATCTGACCACAGCCACGTGAACCAACCAGAAAGCCCAGGGGAAGAGCATGCAAGTGACCCACAGAACTCAACCTTTATTCCTGTTGATGAAAGCCCATGACTCAGCAACATTTAACTGGTAACTTTGACAATACACTAATGGTTTTCCAGGTTTTACTCATTTCTAACTCTAACATAATCAAAACACAGAAATACCAGTTGTTCCACATCATCACTAGTTGGGGCTGGTGAGATGGCTCAGGGGTTAGAAGCACTAGCTGCTTGAAAGAAGCACGGTGGCTTCTTATGCCAAACGTCAGCTCCATTCCCAGGTGAGATGTTGCTGAATGCCTTCAATGCATTCCCTATCTTTATGCCACTCTTGCAGTGTTTGTTCTTTTCATGGATAGGACACATAAACCCATACCATCCATGAGATTGTGTATATAGCCCAAGCTGGTCTGCATCTTATGATCCTCCTGCTTCAGCAATGCAAGAGACAGATTATAGCATGTACCACCCCACCCAGCATCTTTGCACATTTGAATGCATTCTTTTTTTAGAGGGCTTTTTCTTACATTCTAGACAAGAAGTTCCTGATAGGCTGTCTAGGCTGTGATCCACACCTCCATTCAGTGGCAGGCCTTTCTTCTTACAGTGTTATTTTTAGTTCTTTGGTTTTTTACTTTTTTTTTTTTTTTAAAGATTTATTTGTCTTTTATGTCTGTGAGCACACTGTGGCTGTCTTCAGACACAGCAGAAGAGGGCACTGATCCCATTCCAGACGGCTGTGAGCTGCCTCTAGAAGTCAGTGCTCTTAACCACTGACCCCTCTCTCCAGCCCAAGTTCTTCATTTTATTAAAGCTCAATTTATCAGCCCCCCGTGTTTGTTTATGTTCAAGTCTTTGAAGCCTCTTTATTTTTTTTTACCTACCCCTAAGTACAGGTCTTACCATTTAACCTCAATGTACTCTCCTGATCTTACAATACTTGTTCTCAAGTATAGCATTTGTATTTAAAATGATTCTACCATTATAAAAGTTCTTCAAAGTATTATAAATCACTATTAAATAAATGAAAGGTATTTTAATACATTAAAATATAGATTGTTATGTTGTGCTCAAAATAAAGGGGACAAAGTCATTCATTCTCTTTAGAGAAACATCTCCATGATTTCCTCTTCTACCATGATACTTCTGTACTACCATACAGCACAAATGCTCTGTGTATAGCCAGCATTAAACCTGACACGAGCTACTAACTCACACTGCACTATTCCAACAAGTTAAGTGCATTTCTTGAATTCCAAACGCTGGATGAGATTTCAAGAGCCCAGAACAGAGTATAACATGCTGTCAGGAGAACAGTTTAATCTTACCTATATAGGCTTCAGAATCACCAATGTACATTTCAATGCAGTGACCAAGCATCGTAACAGAAAATGTGTCATCTCGCCTAAGACCAAGAGCCTGCCAAAAGAGATCAAGCATGGTTATTAAAATGCAATTTCTTCCCCTTTGTTAGAAATATTTTCACAAGCATCCTATGGAGTCCTGGATAGGTTAGCCAAGATAGCAGTGAGTAGCTAGCTCCAAGTTTGGGCATGAGTGGATGCCTGCTCACAGCAGGTGAGGGTCAAGGGTGGTTATCACACTATTCCACTCTGTCCTAAAGGCTGTCCCCAGCACATCAGACAACTGTCTTTAGAGTTCTGTGACCATTGTGCATTAACATGATTAAAGATCAATTTCTTACATTAATATTCACATTTAAACATCTCAGAGACTTTAAGACCAGAAAACATTCTAAGGTTAAGTGTTCCTATGACCACAGAACTAACTTTATGACTTCACATAGCATGAAAATTGCTAATTGATCCTTAAAGACCAGTTATGAACATATTACACCAATGAATTTATCTTTCAAGTATAGCACTGCCTCATATATTACCTGTCTCTCCAAATATCATTAGTTAGGTGTCCCTAAGGCTAGGATGTTCTCAAATGCTAATGTTTCTGGTGTCTCTGGTATCTTAGAGCTGGCCCTATCCTGATGCTGCTGTGACAGGCACAGCTGAAATCTGAATGCCCTGCCTGTGAAGGTGTACCTAGTGATCAGGGCAGGGGAACGAGACCACATGAAGGCCATGGAAAGATAATCTATGAATTGTGGCAGTTGTCTAAGCCTTTGACGAATCAGCAATCTGAAGATTTTATAAGATGTGTAAAACAGGTATCTGTAGCTTGTAAAACCCCGACTCAGGGACAGCCATGCGTGCTGCCACTAAGATAAGGAAGAAAGTGACACCACCTGCCTGTGCTGGAAACTGAAACCGTTTATTCGTTTATATTTTACTTTTTAATGCATAGACTAGAGTGCCAATAAAAAAAAACTTGAAATCGGGGAGGAGGGGGTAGGTTGCAGGGGCTTCAGGAGGGGAAACAGAGAAAGGGGATAACATTTGAAATGTAAATAAATAAACTATCCAATAAAAAAAATAGTTTTTGTGATAAAAATTGAAATCTAGGTATAGACGAGTACAACCCGATAGGCGATGATGGTGACAGAGCAGCTGCCGTTCTCCCTTTAGTGCTCACTGTACTTACAAGTTAAAGCACAGCTTAGCACTTTCGCTCTGTCTTTCTCTTATGGACCTTCAAAGACCTGCCTCAGGCTTTCTCTTAGCTTTCATGAAATAAGGCACATGAACTAAGAAACGGCTCTTTGTTGTGATCAATACATGGACTGCTTTTGTTCACATACAGGAGGAACGGGGTTAATAGTCTCAGTTCTCAGGTGACAGGGAATCCCCTCTCTCTTCTTGGCTGGATAAATCCAGATGGGACCGAGGGACAACTCCTTCAATGCACATGCAGGACAGCCTCACATTTACTTCTAATTTGATGAACACTACACAATGTGCATAGTTTCTTTGCAGAGGAAAGAATAAACACAGGGTTACTAAAGAAGTTTAAGTGTGCACGTCAGTAACATGTGGCCTAAGAAAAGAGCTTTTCAAATGGAGGAACATTATTAACCAGACTGAGTAAAATACAAGCAAAAGACATACTGTGTGGAAATAGTCCACAGCGTTTTCAAAGTTGCCCATCAGGCTATGGATGTACCCTATAGCAGAGTAGGTGGATGCGTTCTGTGGGATTAGCACCAGTGCCTGCCTGTGGTAATCCAAAGCCTCAGCATATTTCCTGTTGGAAAAAGACAGAGAAGAAGAGAAAGGGGGGAAAACAACAATTATTGGATGGAATAAAAGTGCTGACTAAAAACATTCTACTTGTCTTTCTGAATCCACAGTCTTTCCTGAGAGACGTGGTCAAGACTTAACTTCCCATACTTACTTTTATGGATTTCACCATCTGAAAATATATTTTCCTGTGGAGTATGGTGTTATGTTACAGGCCTTTAATCCCAGGCCTTGAGATGCAAGAAGCCGGCAGATCAAGAAGCCTTGAGTTTGAAATCAGCCTCGGCTACATAGCAAGTTACAGGCCAGCCAGGGCTATTTAGTGAGGTTGTCTCAAAAAGTCAAAGTATTTATTTCCTGGTGTGTCCCTTAGCTGGATGAGGAACTCTAGCATTAAGCTGCGACACCAGCCAGAAAGTCCTGGGCTTCCAAACTGAGCTTCATAGCACACCATTTTTTCCTGTGATGTATAACCTTTCTATACCAAAGGCAGTTGAAAGCAACCAAAGAGTTTTGCCTTAACATCTATCTATAAATTACTTGGAACATTATTTCCCAAAGTTTCTGAAATATTTGTTCTGTAGAAATCTGTGAAAAGGTTTCATACTCAATTTAAGTCTGGGAAATGTTAAAACTTTAACAGATAGTCAAGACTCAAGAAATTCTCCAGCAGAACCCTCTCCTGCCTACCATCCTCCCCCAGTTATTTTTAAGCTGTAAAACTATCTTGTATTACATAAGGATATTTATGCAATACCTCTAAAAACTTTCTTTGTTTGTTTGTTTACTGAGACTGAGTTTTACTCTATATGCAGGCTGACCTTAAACTTGCATCGATCATCCTGCCTCAGCACCTCAAATCCTGGGGATTACCATCTAAATGTGTGCTGCCACACCTAAAGCACTTGTGAACTTCTGAGTCATCTTGCTCCTAAGCCTTACTTTTGACAAAACAGCACCCCCCCACACACACATTTTTGAAACAGAGTCTCACATGGCTCCCAATTCACACTGTAGCCATGACCCTGAACCTGAAGTGCTTGCCTCCACCTACTGAATGCTGGGGCCACAGACACAATGTGCCACCATGCCTGCTTTTACGCAGAGCTGGGGAGTAAACCCAGGGCTTCCTCAACATTAAGGAAGCATTCTTACCACTGAAGTACATCTCCAGCAAAGAACACATTTGTAACTGTCACCTGCTTATAGTATCATGAAACTTCTGGGGAAACAAAGCCAGAATATGGATATGGTTTTAATTAGGCCTTATTGTTTAAGTGCTTCCAAATTAATTTTGAATATCAAAGTTTTTTAATATAGGAGAGGGAAAAAAAGCCATAGCTGTTATACTCTTCAGTGTCTCTAAAATAAAAGTATACCAACTGAAATAGGAAAACAGGAGATGTTGATGCTTGTTGCAGCCAAGTATGGGGACTGGAGAATGACATGAAATAAACACACTTCCCGTGACATGGAATACAACTGAGAATGCTCACTTGACTTACTTAAGTTTTCTGCAGACATGCCCCAGGTTGTTCAACAGAGGCTCCCATTTGTCAACTGTCACCTAGAACATAGCAACATCAAGTCCACGTTACTGTTCAGCCTGAGCTGTTTCTAGTAACTCATTTCACATCTTGCAAGTTGCAAACTTGGGTGTCTCCTGGTATCCCCCCACCCCAACACACACACACAACAGAGACAAGATTTATTGGTTCATCCAGTTTTCTCCTCTACTAGATGAGCCTTCCTAAGTACTAGACTGTAGTTACAACAGTTTCATCCCAGAGTCCAGCCAGGCCAAAGAGGTTTAAGTTGTGTACTTGTCAACTAGAGTTGATTGAAAGCCTGGATCTGGATGGCCATCTGCCTTTTAAATATTTCTATCTAGAAATGTTATAAGCACTTTCAACTCAGTATACTAAACTCTAGTCATTCTGACTCTCTAACCTCATCCCAAATATCCAAGCCAGCAACTCAATGGGAACAGGACGCCCTGGCCTTTCTAAGACTCTAGAGTTGTTCAGTTTACCTGGCAGGCACACCTCCAATGCCACACACCTTGGATTCCCAATATTAGGAGTCTGGCCTGAGCCTCTACCCTATGAGCACAGCTTCTTTCTGAAACTTGTCATGTTCTCTCTTCTTGGATAAGCTGCCAGCTTTCTAGCACTACTTCAAGATTTTTAATAACCCACTTAATGTTCCTGCTCCATTTCTCTGAAATGTCAAATCAAAACACAATGAATCCACTCCCGCTTTTGCACACACCACTTCTGCCTCTGAAATACCTTGTCCCTTATTTCTGTCTAGCTAATGTCTGCATACTAAGGATGGGGTGTGTAGTGTGCCCCAAACCCTTCCTCACTGTCACATGTGGGTGAGCGACCCTTGCATGGAGTGTTTTCATATCCTTGGTCAGACTGGACCATTGCTCCAAGTACATACTTGTACTTCCCAATGCCTAGCTCTGTCCTCATGGCTGGCACTTGGTAAACATGTTAATCAAATACACAAAGAAACTTGGGTCATCTTTTCCCTGGCACTGAGGACTGGATTTAGGAGCCCAGCCCATGCAAACAAACTCCTTCAGAGATTCTTGGGCATGAGTACTTCTGGTTAGCTAGCTTGATTTCTGCTGTAGTTTCTTACTAAAATAAAACAGAATTTTCCTTTCCTGTAACTTTTATTTGGTATTCTGATCCTTCGATAGTAGTATGCTCTCATATTTAAGTTTTTGTAAGATTGCAAACTGCCTATGAATGAAAAAGTATTTTTAGGAATGGCTCAGGTTTCTCAACCTTTCCTATGCATGAAACTCTCATCAGAATGCTGCTAAGACTGCAGCTCTGACTCAGTGACCTTAGGGCTGTTTCTAACCAGCTCCAGCTGCTGCTGTTGGGTCAGTGAACAGCAAAAAATTGAATTGTTTCAATGATGGAATGTGGTGACTGGCAATCCTACTTTGATAAAAACACTAGTATTATTCAGAACTACCCAAGACTCAGCTGACAATAAACCATGCTTTGCAGACATACACGTGGGACACACAGCCATGTTTGTAAGTTCAAATGAATAATAATCAGAGACCAAAGCAAGCAGAGCTCAATCTCTGTGGACAGGCAGACTGTCCCAGGTGGAGACTCTGAAACTGTGTCTGTCAGAGAGACAGAACCAAACATAAAGGAAGGGAGACCATGAGCATGGGGTACAAAGGAAAAGCAGGGTGTGAAACGCAAACAGAGTAAGACTAGACAGGTACCAGTTCCAGAAACAGAAATCCAAAGAGCAGCCACATGCAGTCTCTTAAGTATACATGCTTATAGTTAAAATGACTATGAATAATGCCAGTACATATATACAGCCTTGCCATTAGGGTTCATTCATTAGCACTAACTAATGAAAACAACAAAATGTCTGAGTTAGAATGACACCTAGTTCTAAAGAGGCTGGTCTGCTGCCAAACTGCTTTTTCTTAACTGAGCCAAAGACGAGGCTCTCTGAAGCCCTAGAGAAGCAATGTTGAGTAAGAGACTAATACTTTAACTAGTCATCAGAAACCATATCAAAAAACCACTGTTGTGTACTTTGATTGCTGCCCCATGTCACACCCAGTAGCTGCTCTGTAGTCAGAACTGAGCTCATGTTCTCTGTGGTATATGAGTCAACAGATGATCCTAACACTGTCTAGTTATCTGTGATGTCAAACATTAGCTGATTCTCCTCTAGGAGAAAGACTGCCTGCATTTTCCACATCCAACATTAAATATGCTCAGTGGTGTCTGTGTGTGTATGTGCAGATATTACACACAATACCTCATTCCCAATTGCTTTAATTTTTTCCAAAGCATCGAGAAACCATTTTTCTGCTGTTTTCCATCTAAAATAGAGGAGAGGTTAGCAGTTATTCACAATTGCAAAGATAAGACTCTGAGAAAAATTTGAGTATCTCTGTTAGTACTAAAATAACATGGAAACTGCTAAAAATAATTCAGATTATACAATGAATAAAAACAAAGTATAATGACACATATACATGAAAATGCCATAGAAACTCATCACTTTGCATGACAACTCAAAAAACAAAAACAAAAGATTAAAAAAGAAAGAAAATAATTTGAGCTAGACAAATAGCTACTCTTACGACTATTGTACAGGGTTCAGGATTTAGGAGAGACAGTTGATTCTAATGGCTCCTGTAAATGTCTGGCCACAATATTTCATCAACTAAACAATGACTAACCCTCTTTAACATATACTGTCAGTTCACTGACAGCAAACCTACCGCCAGTAGCCCACTCCCTCAGCTATTGTTCAGCTACTGCACATTCCCTTGAGGCACATGATGGCTACTTAGGTACACCAAGAGGCAGCAGTAAGTTTGGAAATTATTTTAGACAGTAAAGTTACCAACAAAGAATACATACACTGTGAAAAAAACAGCACTAAAAAGACTATTAGAAGATGGGGCACAGTCTGGTACGAGATTAGCCAGGAATGGTTCAGCTGACTCCAGTGGAATCAGGCTTTTTTCACATCTACATGTATGAAGATTTAAATTGCTGGAGTATTGGTTTTAGGGAACGAGTGATTTTTGCAGGTCTATTCACAGAGAAAGTGACGGCAAACTTTGAGGAGAACTGTATTAAGGTATTGTCTACATCCAAAGTTCTATGGGTTTAGAGAATCGGCTCAGCGATTCCTGGGACCCACAAGGTGGCTTAACAAGCCTGTATCCCGACCTCTGTGCCCATACATACATGCAGGCAAAATACTCATACACATAAAATAGTAATTCTTAATTTTTTTGAGGTTACAAACCCTTCTTATAATACCTACATAACCTAACTGAAAATATTTTAAAGATTTATTTTATGTGTCTAAGTGTTTTGCCTAAATATATGTGTGTGCCAACAGAGGTCAGAAGAGGGCATGGCTCCCCTTGAACTTGAGTTATAATTGCTGTGGCCACCATGTGGATGCTAGGAACGAGATCCTGATCCTCTGCAAAGGCAGCAAGTGCTCTCCCCTGTGAGCTGTCTCTCCAGCCCTGATAACCCAAGTCTTAAAACAAACAACGCTGTGCTTACATTTAGGTAGTCTAATGCAGTGTACAGTTTTCTCTTCCAAATTGCTTATCCCCTAGACACTCAAGGCTATAGGAAAGCCTTATTATGAAGATGATCACGCTAAATAGTTTACTTTTTATTCTGACAATAATTAATCACAGGACCTTTTTTATTTCAAAATGTGACACTGTGTAAATCTAACATCTAATTGATAAAGAAGACATTGTCCAGACTATACGGTGGGTACTGGAGTTTGGGGCAGCCCACATTAAAGGAGGAGTACAACAGGGTTTAGTGTTTTTTAGATGAGAATTTCTAGTTTTGAATTCATACCTGCCTCATAAAATAATACATCTAAAAATAAAAATGAATGAACTAATTTTTATAAAACAAAAATCCAATGAAGAGCAGCTCTGGTCAGTGGAGTTTTAAGGGCCAAGGCTCCACTTCAAAGAGCTCACAGAAGGCGGGAGCCCTCTGGTACTTACTCTCCGTTCTGAAAGGCAACCACTCCAACCTCATGAATAACAAAAGGATCTTCTGGGGCGATGCTCAGAGCTTGGCCAAAGAACCGCTCAGCCAGTTTCGAGTTATTGGTCAAACCATATTCCAATCCAATATACAGCATTGGCAAGTGACACCTGAAAAGATCGGAAAATTTCACATATTCAACGCTTGAAATTTTGTAATGCAACAGAAATTTGTCAGCTTTAGATCCTATTGTTTACTTTTTTCTAACTCTAAATACAGTCCAAACAGGGTGAAAAAAAGCAGTCAATAGAAACTGTCCTAGCAGACGAGGAGACACTGGACTTAAAAGACAATACCTTAAATAAGCTAGGTTAATATTCAAATAACTAAAGAAAATTAAGTTTACAAAGTTAGTTAAAAGTATAAGAATAATTCCCCATCAGAGGACAGCAATTAAAAAAAAAGAAGAAGAAAATTAAATTAAATACATGTATGTGACTAGTGCATTATATGTGCAGGAGTCCGTGAAGGCCAAAAGCAGACATCAGATTCCCCAAGCTGGAGTTACAGGCAGCTATGAGCTGCTACTGGAAACTGAACCTAGTTCTCTGCAAGAGAAATTAAGTGCTCTTAACTGCTGAGCCATCTATTCAAGGCCCGCAAAACAGAAATTATAATAGAGAACCAAATAGTGATTGGGGATTGACAAGCAGAATAAATAGAATAAAAACCTATGATAAAAGGGCTTTCAAACAAACACATACAAGTAGCTATGAGAGCGACATGTAACAGAGAGACTCCATCACTAGTAGATCTACCGTAGAAAACTAAAGCGAGTCCCTCATGTGAACTGTGAGGACATGATGGTAACATATCTACATGTGACCTG
>NW_021604615.1:8437744-8454968 GCF_004785775.1 Grammomys surdaster | reverse complement strand
ATGTGAACTGTGAGGACATGATGGTAACTTATCTACATGTGAACTGTATCTACATGGAAAATGAGTGAGTCAGTCCTTGTAAGTGACGTGACTGCAGTGGTGACCAGAAGGCAGTGAACTGTCACTGTGTATGCAACTCTTCTACGTGATTACAGACAATGGAGAAAAACTCAGTATAAACCATGGTAACGAGGCCAGGCAGTGGAGGTGCACGCCTTTAATCCCAGCACTTGGGAGGCAGAGGCAGGCGGATTTCTGAGTTTGAGGCCAGCCTGGTCTACAGAGTGAGTTCCAGGACAGCCAGAGCTATACAGAGAAACCCTGTCTTGAAAAACCAAAAACCAAAAACCAAAAAAAAAAAAAACAAAAAACCAACAACAAAAAAAAAAACCCAACATGGTAACGGATTCACCTATGAGGTATACGCTGATTCACAATAACACAGAGGAGGTACATAGGGGCACAGCTAAAGTGAAGTGTTTGAAACTATACTGCTTTAAGATGTTGCTTCTCCATATGATGATCACTAAGAAAGTCACTCTAAACAACAATACTCAAAAGAACTAAAATCCAAACTGCAAAATATTTAACATAAAGGAAAGCAGTAATGAGAGAGCGAACACTGACATGAAGGGTAGGGAATGAGCTAATGGCTGAAATAAGTCTATCTCACCATGTTACATGGAAGTGAATACACTACAGTAAAAAATACAGTTTTAACATGACTTAACCCTATGTTGCTTCTGCCTCTATTCAGAGACTGCAAGGGACAGCGCTCCCTAACTGCTGACTGACAGTTCACACACTACAGTAGGGTGGTCCTGAAAGGATGGCAAACTAACAAATGAGAGCTGGTGTGGCCACGTGACCAGGTAAGACAGACGCTGAGACAGGGCTGTCACCAGAGACAAGTTTGGACATGCTAGTGATAAATAACTCAGGGCATCAAGGAGCTGTAATAATTACACATCTAAGAATTAGCAGAGATTCAGAACACATAAAGCAGAATTGTTAGAAAGTCAGAGGGAGAAACAGCATCAGAACTGCACATACAGCAGCGAATACAGCTGCAACAGTGGCGGTGTTGTGATTTTACTATGAACACATCCATTCTTCACGACCATGGAAAGTAAATGGCTCTGTGTTCAAGTCTCCCCTAGGTCTCATTTCCTTCTCTCTCGCACTGACTGGAAGAGAATCACAGCAGTCCCTTCCCTCTATTGCCACAGTCACATATAAATACAGACTGTTAGCTAACAGACACGTGTGACAGTTTTGTCTAATTCAGGACCCAAATGATAACAATATTCTTAAGAGAAACGCCCTGCACTTGGCAAGGGAAGTCCTTCTTGGCATTGAGTCAGGCTGTGTGCCTACCCTTTCATCAGCTGTGCGGCTGTGAAATAGGCAGCCATGGCCTGGTCGTGCTCACTCTCCACTGCGAAGGAATGCCCGTAGGCTATCCAGGCAGGCCCGTAGGTCTTCTCTAACGTGGTAGCTTTGCTGAAACAAAAGCAATATTCAAATAATGTATTTATTCTCCAACTTCTAGGTTTGTATATGTACATGGCATCAAAAACAATAACATCAACTGACTAAACTGCTAACAAATGTACAACTGTTGTTAATGCTGCCAAATGAAAGGCAGTACATAAACGTTAGAAACTTCAGGCGAGTCCTGTGTTTTTTAGATAAGGTAATACAACTGAACTCATTAGCATTCTGTAGGCAACTTACAAATACTATTTACACAGCAGTCCTGTTACCCAGGGTTAGCACTGGACTTACACAGCAGCCCTCTCTGTTACCCAGGGTTAACACTGGTGGCTTAAATGGCCACAGAACGTGAGCCTGCTCTGACAGGTACCATGTCAGGCTCCCTGGGTGCATATTTCCTAACAACCTGCAAGGAAACCTGAAACCACAGCAGATCATACAGGGACCTACTTACTCAGTGGTCACACCAGGTTACCTCATCTCATTCATAGTTTAATGCTTTTTCTGTTAACAAAAGCTGAAGGCTGACAGTGTAAAGGAGAACAACCCTTCCAAACGACATTATTGTTTACTATGCTCATGTACAAATCAGACAACACAATCAAGGTCTTGAGTCCACGGCCCACATCCCTGCTACATCTCTGCTTACAGCATCCTACGGAACGGTATACACATAACCAGTGCACGTGAGCAGACTGGCTTAAGGGAGGATCATTCATGCTACTTTAAAGGACTTACTGCACTAAACCTATGAGCAACAATTCTCCTCTCACAGGTTCACTACATAGCAAAGAAGAAAACAAATTCATACCTGAGATATCTTCTGGCATGCTCATTTTTATGACCAACCATGAGATAGTAACATCCCACCGCAAACCAAGATACCTAAAAAGTCCAATATTTACTATAACCAGAGACACTTAACCTTGAACTGGAATCTAACAAGGTAGGCCAGACAGAGGGTGGGTTGGATGTTCTCAACTCCTAAATTTTAGGCTAAATTAGGGATTCTCTGAGACCATACACGTTACTAAGGTCCTGAATAGGAACAGATACTGTGGTTTTCCTGAGGTGGCTCCCACTGAAGTCAAGGCTTCTGAGCAGCACAGCTGCCTGGGCTCTGGCTTGACCCTGGCTCACCTTTACTTTCTAGCTGGGCTCTGAGTTTTAGGTGGCTGGATTCCCCTACACTGGTTTCAGTTGAGCTGGACAAATTCTTTTTTTTTTTTTTTTTTTTTTTTAGGTTTTTCGAGACAGGGTTTCTCTGTATAGCCCTGGCTGTCCTGGAACTCACTCTGTAGACCAGGCTGGCCTTGAACTCAGAAATCCACCTGCCTCTGCCTCCCAAGTGCTGGGATTAAAGGCGTGCGCCACCACCGCCCGGCGACAAATTCTTTCTTATTGAGAGTCGGCCCTTACTCACTGGCTTTTGTCTTAAGGACACAGCTCTGATCTGATTCTGTTTTCCACTCTTAGCTCTCTAAGCACAAGCTCAGTCCAGTGCCTTACATGTGCATACAAAAAGCCATGCGACAATTATGTCCTTGGGAAAGGGAGGCATGACTAACTCATACTGTTGTGCTTCTGCACAGTAGTAAAGGAGTATGTATACTTTTATAACCAGAGAAAAACGGTTTTAATCAAAGTTATTGCCTTAGTGGAAATAAAAATGATTTCATGGAATAAATAATAAAGCTGCTTGCTATTATCTCTAGAACTAGAACATTCTGTCTCACTGCTTTAACATAAAACAGTATTTGTGGAACTGGAGAGATAGCTCAAGGGTTAAGAACACTGACTGTTCTTCTCGATGTCCTGAGTTAAATTCTCAGCATCCACATGATGGCTTACAACCATCTATAAAGGGATCTGAAGCCCTCTTCTGGCATGCAGGTGTACAGGCAGACAATATTGATACATTAAATAACACATACAAAAACACACATTATTTGCTTGAACTTAAATATATAAGCTACTGTTTACATACTAGCAAAATATTTTCTTAAAGTTCACATGACAAAAAGAAAAAAGAAATTGTATTACTTACAGGATTACTTGGATATAAATCCACCAATTTGTGAGAAAGATAGAAAAGTTCTGTTTTAGGAAAAAGGGGAAAATATATTTGACATGAATAATCTAAATTTCAGATCTGACCAACTTGCACACGACAATCTCATCACTTCTTCCTCTAGGTACAGATCCACCTGCATACAGCCCTCCTCAGCCCAACAGCTGCCACTGAGCACTGGCTACAACTGTGTAAGTGGAGAAGGGCACAGGGTGGGCCACGTAAGCACACGTCCCAACCGAGCACTGTAGGTGAGGCAGAAGTTCTTCTAGAGCACTCATCTAAGAAAGTCATGTGCCTCATGCCACAGGCTAGAAGGGGTATGGTATAATCAAACTGTCAGCCAAATTCTCATGTTCATCATGTAAGTAAGTGATAAAGACATGTGCCTGACTTAGCATTCATGGTGACATGTCCTATAGCCACATATCCTACAGTACACTCTGGATTCAGTATTCTGGGTGCTTGCTTCTAGGAGAACTGATGTACAGACCCCCGGGCAGAGGTCAGTGAATGCAGGGCTGGAGCTTCTCTAAATGTTTTCCCCTCTTGACTAAACTCATCATTTGGTTTCAAAAGACTTAAGTATAAATATACTGCCCAACAAATCAAATGTTTCTCAAATGTTAAAATATGGGAAATATCTACTCCCTTTCCATTTCTAAATATTGACTTAACTGTTTGTCTATACTAATTTCATACTTAAAAAACAGCAGGAAGGAAAAACAGTCAAAATTGATACTAATGAAGTATGATACTAACATACTCTGGACCACAAGTTACATCTGTGAAGAGGAGAGGGAGCAGGAAGATGGGAAACCCTTTGCTCTGCATCATCAGTCATCTGACGATGATGGCATTCCTGCTGTGGGTCCACCATGCTGCATCTAAGTAGCCAGGATTTGGAATACCGACTTTCAATAGTTCAGAATGCTCATAAAAATAAATAAATACGTAAAGCCTGGCCTGGTGGCCTACGCCTATACTCCCAGCATTTAGGAGGGAGAAGTAGGTCAGGAGTTTGAGGTCACCCTCAGCTGGTAAGATTACAGGACTGGGGACGGAAGCACTCACCATTTGCTTTATTCAGCTCCACAAGAGTTCCTATGTGCACAGGTAAACAGTTTGCATGGAAGGGATCTTTTTCCATCACTCTGAAAGTAAAAGCAACACATTACCACCTGGAAGGCAGTGGGATAGCAGTCCTCCTCACACGGCCCCCATGCTCAGTCACTGTGCATCAGGTGCATGATGCTGTAACTGTAATACTTCACTTCAATTAATTATAAAGGAAAGAGAAGCCAGGCCTCACAGTGTATATTTACAACACTAGCTACTCAAGAGGCTGAGGCGGAAGGATCACAAGTTCAAAGCCAGCCTGGGCAATTTTGTAAGACTCTGTCTCAAAATAAAGAGGGTATGGGATGAAGCTTGGGGCAGGACCCTTGCCTACAATGGACAGGCCCTAGGTCCAATCTCTAGGATCACAAAAATAAAATAAGCACAAATAGAAAACTGGTTTAGTTGGAAGGAAAACAAAACAAAAGCCAGGTGTGAGGTGTGTTAGTGGCACACCTTAATTCCAGCACTCAGGAGGCAGAGACAAGTAGATCCCTGAGTTTGAGGCCAGCCTGGTCTACAGAGCAAGGAATAGCCAAGGCTACACAGAGAAACTCTGTATCAAAAACCAAAAACCAAACAAGCCCCAACCCCGTGCTCCACAAAAATTTACAAAGTGTAACCGGGCTGCAATGTCTGAAGACACGCAGTGGGAGCTGGTATTAGAGGAGGTGGTTTAGCAGTGAATCTGCAGGACAGGGCAGCCGGGGACTGTCACAGGACTGCCTTAGAGCTAGCAGGACTAAATGAGGAGGTTTACAAGACCATGGGCCAAACTGGTATTATCAAACTATCACCTCTTGGGTTTGCATGTCACAAAATACTTTGGAAAGAAGAGGGACCTTCAGAGGGTTGAAGCCTGGACTGTGGTGTGGCTTAGAGGCCAACAGGCTCTTGGTGGTTGGAGACAGGTTTTGCTTCTATCTTTTGCCTTGTCATTGTTCATTTATGTATAAATTTCTCTGTTTCAGTACAATTAGCCCAGGGAAACTGTCGGTCCCACATCAGTGGATGGGGAGGCCGACACGCATCTTCTTCCCAAGTGACTGTAGTGAGCCTACACATATCAATAACTTGGTGCCTGAAACCTGCTCTTTTAATACAGCAACCTGTTCAATACGCTACAAATGGTAAAGGTAACTTCAGTCACCAATTAATGTAAGCCTGTCAGAGAATGTGTCTGTGGATTACAGTACAGACGGAAGCTCACACTGACACAGAAACACGAGGATACTTACGCAGAAGTAAGCTTGTAGCACATCTTAAAGTCACAGTTATAATAATGTCTCTCAGCTAAAGACACTACCACATCCAGATTCTCTTGCAAGCCGTCCACTGACTGGGGAATGACGGTTTCACTGGGCTTATTATACTGAAACAGAAAAATGTACACATGAAGTGAGCGATAGCAAAGCAAAAGGAAGAAGCAGTCCATGTTATACCTAAGAGGTGAGGACACGGCACGAGGGGCCGTGAGCCTCTCAACACATTATTAACTGGAAGATATCCTGACACACCCACTGCACGCATAGGCAAGTGTGTGCACGGACACACACACACACACACACACACACACACACACACACACAGCATACACATATACAAAAGTAATAAAAGGAAAAAGGCCAATGTGAAGGGAAGATGTAAGGTACTGACATAAGAGAAACATTAGCTGAGGTCTCCCTCACCTTCTTTAATTTGTTCTCAAATACAAATCGTAGCAATTCTTGTTCTTCAGCACAGAGCTTGCTAAGAGGCAGTGAGTCCAGGAGTTCTTTTTCTTAAAAACAGCAAGAAAAAATAACATCTTCAAATATTCATGGGAAAAGAGCAATTGAAAATACTCTTCTATAGTGCTCTATGTAAATCAACTCGGGAACATGAAATCAAAGTACAGTAGAGAATCCTTACAGTGTGGCTGCTACTGGAGAGCTGGGCCAGGAGTCCTCGGTTGGTTCTCCTCATCGGCCCGACAAACCCAAGCCTCAGTGATGACTACACTGTCAGTATGGCCCACTCTCTGAAAGGCATCCCGAACACAGAAGGGCTCTCTCCAGGATCTTCAGCCTCTACTAGATGCCGGCAGCCATCGTCCTACCTGTCCCTGTCCCTGTCTTTAGAGCCCAGTGGTTTATGAGGCAGTATTTTGGCTAGGTCTGTGTATGAACCCCATTACCACACCAACCCCGTGTTCTCTGCTCTGCTCTCCTGATTACCCATGTCACACAGCCGGTTGTGGCTCTCAGTCTCTGGGGTTAGAGTCACACCTGCTGTCAGAGCCCAACCTGGGAAAACTAACTGGAAGATATCCTGACACACCCACTGCATGCATAGGCAAGTGTGTGCACGGACACACACACACACACACACACACACACACACACACAGCATACACATATACAAAAGTAACTAATAAAAGGAAAAAGGCCAATGTGAAGGGAAGATGTAAGGTATTGACATAAGAGAAACTGTTGATTAAGCTGCTCTGAAATCCAGACTTGGAAACAAAGGGACATCACGTGTGTCTAGGATGAAAATCACTGACTCTTGTTATTAACTCTCCCTTAAATCACTTCTCATAAAGATTTCATGCCATCACAGCCCTCAAAGACTCTACCAGCAAAAAGCAGTGCAGCACACTGTTCTAGGATGTGCTTCACACATGAAGACACTAAGAAAGCTAGGTGCACTTAAGCACTGTCTACTCTGCTCTTAGTTATACAGACTTCAGAAAATAAGACAAGACAAGCAATTATTCATTCTACACAACAGCCATAAACACGCACGCACTCGTGCACACGGGGATGGACAAACACGGGGCTTTCCAAACCTTCCTGTGCTGTCAGCATGTGGTGTGATGTCAGCAGGTCAAAGGCCTCGAAGCAGTAGACGTCGAGCTTCAGAGCCTCCTTGTAACTGTAGGTGGCCAGCGTGCGGTTGTCCAGAGCATCATAGATTTTCCCTCGGAGAAGACAGATAGAGCTCTTTATCTGCTGGGAAAATACAACTGGTGACGTGCTAAGTAAAATTAATTTTTGATCTAGCGATATATACTATTAGAACACTGAGAAGTCTTTACTATGTCTACAAATGTCATCTCAACTGCCAAAGCACAGTATAACCAACAGACGTACAGTAGTCTCACCAGGCTAGAATCCTAACACTTGGAAAACTGAGGAAGGGGGATTTGCAAGTTCAAGGCCAACCTGGGCAACATAGTTAGGTCTGAGGCTAGACTAAAGCTTCTTTGGCCTGTCTTCCCTGACACTGATCACTGGTGACTTTATGCCAATGAAGCTTTGTACCTCAGGAGTGTGGCTTCAAAGCATGTCTCCTGATGATGACGTGAGAGTGACAAGAGACTGTATAAAACCAAAACGAAAGACAAAGTCTGACACGTAAACCAAATGAGAAGGCCTAGAGTATTAGACCCTGGCAGCAAGACAGCTCAAGGTTGAGGTGAGGAGTGGCCAGGGAGAGCCCAGAGCCCAGTGCCCAAACTCTGGAGCTGACGGTTGTATGTGCTTCTGGGTAATCATTTAATCTCTCGGCCTGTTTCCTCTCCTCACTTGTGATAAAAGGGAAATATACGTTAATGACAGAACTCTGTAAGGCCTGGAGATGTGGGTACCTCTGGGGTGCGGGCCATCCTGCTACCTACCACCAACAGAATGTAGACTCTGATTCCTGTCAAGACTCTAAACCTTAAGAAACACATTAACTGAACTTAATGGTGATTCACAAATGAGCAACTAAATCGAAATTTAAAACATACTGGACACTGGAAGAGAATCTTAGGCTTAGGCAGTTTTCTCTGGAATATTTTAAAACATAATCTCATAAAACAATGCATTACAAGTATGCCATGCATTCATAGCAGGTAAGTTAATATGTAAGAGATCCAAAAATAATCCCAAGATAGTAAATACATGCATTTCCTAGTAGAACATTAGTATACTTCTAAGTACATAATTAATAAAGAGTAAGGGAAGAGAGATACCCAGATGCGTAATATTCCTGTATTATTAGAATGTACAGGAGAGTGACCAGGTTCCAGCTCCTTCATAACTATGTTATAAAGGAGACAGGTGAATATGTAGGTAACAAGTAAGGAATTTGAAATCTCTCTGGATGATAAAAATGTCCTAAAGTTGCTAGAGGTAAAATCAGCATAGATTTACCTCACTAAAAGCCAGTGGACCATACACTCTGAATGGGTGAACTCTATCTGTATGCTGTGAGCTGTAACCCACTAAAATAAGAGGCCAAGTTAATAACCTGAGCTGTCATCAATTATGTCAATTAAGTCTGTTTCAATTTTGTAGAATTATAAATAACACAAACTCAAACATTCTTTCTTATAAACAACTGAAGCTAATTAAGATTCCTCTTCACATGTCCACACCACAGAGAGGAGAGAAGACGTTCCCCGCACTGTGTGCAGCTCCAGGCATTGGTGAAGTCCTAGCTCAGCCTATTCAGAGGGCATCTATATCCTTACAGTTTCCCACCGATGCTCAGTCAGAAATGGCTGACTCTGGCTACCTGAAACAATCAGGGAACCAGAACTTTTTATACACATGTATTTTTTGCCACATGGGCACTTCCTACAGCTGTTACTGAAACATGCTAACTACATCACTCACAGAGGACTGTGACATCTCCCAGTCACTGGAAGGGTCTTTGGAGCCACTGTCATCCTTCAGGTACTTCTCAAAGAGCCTTCTGTTAATCGGTTCCTCCATATCGAGGATGTCCAGAGCCTGCTGGTGCTCTTTTGCAGCATACTATGAAGAAAATACAAGTTCCATTCATCACCCATGTCTTCTATATATTTTTTTAAATTTTATTTATTTTATGTATATGAGTACACTGTAGCTGTCTTGACACACACCAGAAGGGGGCATTGGGTCCCATTACATATGGTTGCTACAACCATGGAGTTGCTAGGGATCAAACTCAGGACCTCTGTTTAAAGAGCAGTCAGTACGGATGATTGTGAGCCACTATGTGGTTGCTGGGATTTGAACTTAAGACCTCCAGAAGAGCAATCAGTGCTCTTAACCTCTGAGCCATCTCTCCAGCCCAGTCTTCTAGATTTTTAAATGTCAATAAATACTATATCTATTATTTAAATGCCTAAAGTACAAATAAGAATCAATATTTTATAGAAAATAATACTAAAAAGGACATTCTTTATGAAATGCTCTGCTAAGTCCCATTCTTCAGCTTCCGGACAAGAGCTGCCACACATCCATGAAGGACGCATGCTGCTCAGTCACACTTTGACCAGATGAGACAGAAACGAAGCACACTTACGTGACATCTAGCTGCAAGGTATCGGCAAGCCTCATACAGCTAGAAAAGAAATAAGTGAAAAAGTCAAATGCTTTACATGTGTAACATGTGTGTGTATTGTATAAAATAATACACATCTACTTTAAAAAAGAGAACTTAAGCATGGAGAGTTTTAGAATTTCTCCTTTACAGCTTAAAAAAAAAAAATAGAGCCCCAGTCTGTTTAGCCCATATTCATCATCAAAAATATGTTAAAGGCACCAAGGATCCAAGACAAGCTATGTGACTGCAATCCCAACCACACAAGAGGATGAGACAAGAGAATTGCCCTGAGCCCAAGACTTAGAAGCCAGACTAAGAAAAACAGTGACAAGTGGGCTGTCAAGCCAGCTCAGGAGTTAAAGGTACTTGCCACAGACTGAGGGCCAGAGCCTGGTCCCCAGAGACTCACATGATAGGAGAGGACAAATCCCATAGGTGGTTCATGACACACACACACACACACACACACACACGCACGCACGCATATAATATTAAAAAGCAAAATTTTAAAGCAAACAAAAGCAAAACCACTACAATGAGACCTGTTTGCATCACCCACATAGAGCAGCTAACAGTGCCTCGAACAAGGAACCCAATGCTGCCTTCTGGTTTTTAGAGGCACCCACACTCATGTGGCACACACACAAACACATGAATAAAAATAATAATAAAAAAAATCTCTTAGCTAGGTGTGGTGGGACATACCTTTGATCCCAGCATGAGGTAGAGGTAGATGGATATATCTGAGTTTGAGCCAACCTGATCTATAAACTGAGTTCCAGGACAGCCAGGGCTACTACATAGAGAAACCTTGTCTCAACAACACCCCCCACATCCCCCCAAAAAAATCCCAAACAAACCGATAAAACATTTTTTCACATAAAAATAAAAAAATTCAAGCTCTTTTAAATGTTAGCTTAATAACAGCACACACCCAACATAAGAACCTAATGACATTGTAGACAGCTGGGAAACTGAGGTTCAGTTTTGGTACTTACCTTGTCCAGCTTGCGTGACCGGAGTGCATGGGCTGCTCTGTGGTACTGTGCTGTGAGGTAAAGACACTGAGCCAACCAATAAACATCCTGGGGTTCCTCTGAGGAGCAAAAGGACACAAGTGGTCAGAGGCTCATGGGGAGATTTCTAAAGATGAATTAGGGGAAATAAATTGCATGTCACTCACCATGAGAGAGTGAAGCTACCTTGTCTGCCCAAAACAGAGCACTTTGATACTGTTGCTGCATACAAAAAGCAAACACAGGGTGACTGCCGTTGCCCCCACAGTTCTGACAGATGTCTACTAATACAAACCCACACACCAAATCAACAACTCACTACAACACGATGTAGCACAGGCCCACCAGTCATCTGTATTTTACAGCTCAGCTAGTGTGAGTTTTAGCTCATTACTGTAAGAACTTCATATATACAATTCAAGATAGCAGTTCACTACCAAAAATGTACCAGCTAGTATCTAAAAACGGTAGCTAAGGGATTGACGTGCAGTCATCTAGAACGTCTGGTACTGACATCTATGTAATAACACTTTCCACAATCTCCAATGAATCCCAAAGGAGAATTTAGTAGAGCACCAGATCAAATATTTCAAATTAAACCCATAACACATTAACAGTCACTGGTCATGGGCAAAGTCGCCTCCCAGAGCCAACTCTAACAAAATTTAATCTGACAGCGGAAAGACTTTATGAATTTGTCCTGGTTCGTGCTGAGCTCTTACTGCCTCGGCCTCGGTTCCCCAGGATACATTCAGAACAGGATTGCCAAATGGATGGCCAGGAGAAAGCCTTCTGGACCCGAGAATCTGCTCAGAACAGGTGCCCCCAGAGTGGAAACGAGGCCCACATGGTCCTCTCTACATCTTAGTGCCAAAGAAAATAATCACAAAACCGACAGCCTGTTAGCACACAGCAAACATTTGGCTCAATCACTTAGCATCTATTCCGTTTTCCATTTACCGGGAGAGCAAGCATTTTAGCAAAACCAAATGACATCACAATGACGTGGACCCCAGAGACACACCTTCCCTTAACACTCTCTGCTGTCCACTCGAGGGAGGCTGAAGATGTAGCACTAGGTATTGTTTCCAGTCCTAACTGGAGACAGCTTGCTTGTATTCACAAGTATTCTATCAAATAAGAGCCGCAACTAAATCCTCTCAAACATCCTAGGGCCCAGCCAGATTCCAAGGCCACAATGCAACCCTCCTGCCCCGACCCCGCTTCCGCAGTCCACGTAGGATCTGAGCGATCAGGGGCGCGCTCCCCGCCAGGCCCCACCGCCCCGAAGCCCAGCGTCCGGCCACCCGCCGCGCACCTGGTCCAAGTACTGCCGGACGCGTTTGCGCAGCGGCTCCAGGTTCATGGCCGCGAGGCCAGGTCGGACACCCGACACCCTCTCGAGCCTCCGCGCGCCCTCGGGTGTCGATGAACCTAAGCCCGCCGACCACCGCCCGGATCAGACCCCGCGCGCCACACGGCACTTCCGCTCCGACAGGCCCTACCCCGGAAGTCCTCTGCAAAAGTGTCCCCCTCGGGTGTGTGCCCACTCAACTGGTTCCGTGGCAAGCTCTGGAGCTAGACTCCTGTTCCCAACCATTCGCCTTTGTCTGGGAGGCGGTTAAGGGTATCTAGAGGGATTCCGTGCCTTCACGGAGTGGAAGAGACGCTTCTATGGCTACCTTTCTCCCCATCAGATATTTTTGAGACCGAATTTTTCTCTCTTCAGTCCTGGGTGGCCCAGAGCTGTCCCTGGGTACCAGACTGGCCTCTTACTTTGAGACTCCTTTACACACACACACACACACACACACACACACACCCCTCCTTGAGTGCTGGAAATACAGATATGCATCACCACACAGGGCATTTTGTGTTTTAAAAATTCCATTCTGTGCATGTGTGTTGCTTATTGAAAAGTGTAGAGAATGGCGCTACTCAAATGTTCTGCTCTCCGACGAGCAGTTGGCTGCATCCTTTTCTGTGAATGTATACACATATGTATGACAGTAATATTTTAAGGATCTACACACACACACACTCCCGTCGTCTCCATTTTTAGCTATTGATCCAATAGCTAATCATTGACTTGAGGTGGGTATGTGGCAAGGTATAGTTTACCGTATTTACGGTTGTTTCCGTTCATTTTATGAATAGAATCATTTAGAAAGAATATTTGTTTTGTCACCACAGGTGGTAAACATCAGAGACAGGAATTTAATCTTTAAATCAGAGAGCTAGTTATCTGAGAAAGTAATAGATTAACATTCTAACACCCTGTTCTTTTCATCTCATCTCCAGCCAAGAAAGCCTTATAAAGAGTTAAAAAGCTGGGCAGTGGTGGCGCACGCCTTTAATCCCAGCACTTGGGAGGCAGAGGCAGGCGGATTTCTTCTGAGTTCGAGGCCAGCCTGGTCTACAGAGTGAGTTCCAGGACAGCCAGGGCTATACAGAGAAACCTTGTCTCGAAAAACCAAAAAAAAAAAAAAAAAAAAAAAAGAGTAAAAAAAAAAGAGTTAAAAAAAGTTAATTATTCCAAAGTTTAATATCGCCTCTCTGGTCAAGCGGTCAGCTTTACTCCTGAGATGATGTTGGTGTGTGTCTCCATGTCTCCTGTACTTCTTCCTTGTTCTCTCTCTGTGCAGCTGGGCTTGCATCATCCCAAGGCTGCCGAGACCTTCATTCTTCCAGTAGAGACCCTTGGGACAAACAAACCATTAGCAGTGTGTACCTGCTGAGCTATTTGCAATATGTATTGCAGGATATTTTTTCCTACAGTATGAAGTACAAGTGTTTGCTCACAGAATATTAAGGTGCTCCATCTTTCCTGTCTGCGGTGTATTTTCCTGAATTGTCTGAGTTTCCCACGATCTCTCTGAAAAGCCTCTAACAGTGCTAAGGAGTTCCTCTTTTCCTTTGGTCTCCAAGATACGACGACTACAATGTATCCTACCTAGCACATCCTCTGCTTCCTTTCTGTACTTTGTATGTGTGCATAATTACAAATATATCTCCTTTTCTACAAAAAAGTGAAAGGTACAATATTTCATTCTGAGACTTGCTTTGTTCACCAGAATACTTTAAACACTTTTCCTCATCAGAAGCCACCTTGTTCTTTGTAATGTTTTATAGTGTTCTCCAATCTGTGACGGTAGGTCCCATGTGACAGGGGAGAGCTACAAATGTGGCCCAACGGAATATCATAAACTTTCTTAAAACATTATGAGGTTTGTATGCGGTTTGTATGTGTTTTGTTTGTAACTCAATTGTGTAGTTCTCAAGAGTGAACTTTGTGTCCCAGTGTCAACAACACCTGAATATTTTTTGTTGCATCCATCACAGTAGATTGAGCTATGATGTAATTCAAAGGAACTCTTTATCTCTTGCCTGAGGGGCTATGATGCTCAAGGACTGGACCACTGGGTGCTGAGATATTTGGCAAAGCAATACTCTTAAGTTTATTTACAGAGGTGTTTCTGGATGTGATTAATTTTGAACCAGCAGAGTAAAGCAGAGGCCCTTCCCAGTATGGGTGGGCCTCTACATCTAACCTATTAAAAGACTAAACAGGACAAATTCAGTCTCTGCCTGCCTGTTAGACACGGGATGTCAATGTCTCATTACTGTGGACCCAGCCTTTGCTAGGGCTGGAACTCATATCACTAGCTCTTGTACTAATAGCTTTTCTTCTTACCTTGACTAGATACCTCATAAGAAGCAGCGTAAAGGGGAAATGGTATATGTTAGGTTATACTTTGAGGGGACATTGTCATGGCAGGGAAGGCATGGTGGCAAGGGTGCAAGGGAGCTAGTCACTCTATGTCTGCAGCCAGGAAGCAGAAGGATAAATGAATGCCACTCCTCAGTTCTAGCACTTTCCTTTTTGATTCAGTCTGGGATTCCAGCCTACAGGATGCTTCCACCCACATTCAAGATGGCTCTTCCCTCTTCAGTTAAATCTTTCTGGGAATATTTTAACAGACAGGCGAATAGATCTGTTTCTATGGTGATTCAGACCAGTTGACAATCAAGATTAACTACCACGGTCCTCCTGGGTCTCCAGCTGGCTGAATATAGACCCCAGGACCTTGCACCACTCACCATTGTGTGAACCAATCCCCAGGACCTTGCAGCACACACAATTGTGTGAATCAATTTCTATCTTCTAATAAGTCTCTCTTCTTACCTCTCTTCTCCCAGCCTCCTCCCTCTTCTTCACTGGAAAATCTAAATCCACACAGTGACCATTTTCTCCAGGAAGAAGAAAATGAGCTCTCCAAGCTGGCAATATAACTTCTCCTTTCCTTTCAGTGGTAGTGGTGAGAACAGGGGATAGAGACTGGTCAGGCCGTTTTAGGGCAGGGACTTTAAAAAACCATCAGTTCCATTCTGGTCCTTGACCAGAAGGCAAAAGTGTCCTTGCCAGAGGCCAGAAATGCCAAAAATGTTTGGGCACTTAACTACCCTAGTTTGCTTTTCTGATGCTGTGATAAACACCACAACCAAAACCAATCTGATGAGATGTCTTGCTTAGGGCTTCCGTTGCTGTGATAAAACATCACAACCAAAAACAACTTGGTGAGAAAAGGGCTTCATTCATTTTATACGTCCTGATCACAGTCCATCATGAACAGAAGTCATGGCAAGAACCAGTATCATGGCCATGGAAGAATGCCACTTGCTGGCTCATTCATCCTGCCTTCTTACAGCATCTGGGACCACCTACCCAGTGGTAGCATAGCTCACGGTGAGATGAGTCCTCTGACATCAGTCATTAATCAAGAATATGCCCCTCCCACCAGGTTTGTGATCAGGTCAATCTGATCTAGGCACTTCCTTCTTCCTGAGGGACTATGGATTGTGTCAAGCTGTGAGCTGAAGCTTACTATGTTGGGGGCTCTATGGTGTTGTTAGTTTTTTTTTGTTGTTGTTGTTTTAAGATTTGTGTATCTTTTTACATGAATGGGTGCTTTTGCCTTCAAATATGTTTGTGCATCATATGTGTGCAGTAACCACAGAAACCAGGATATTGGATCCTCTGAAACTAATTACAAATGGTTTTTAACCACCAAGTACAGTGGTTCTCTCCCTAATCTGTGACCCTTTAATCCGGTTCCTCGTGTTGTGGTGACCCCAGCCATGTCTGAGCTCCCGTTTATTTGACATAAGTGACCAATAAGATAACAGAGATATCTAATATTTTCTGCCTGCCAGGGTTGTTTCCTTATTTTATTTTTATGTGTATGGGTGTTTCTCTTTCACACGTGTCTGTGCCAACATGTGCATGCAGTGCCTACAGAGTCCAGTAGAGGGCACTGGATCCCTTAGAACTACAGTCAAAGATTGTTGCCAGCCACCTGTGAGAACCGAGGTTGCAGTCCTGTCCTCTAAAAGAACAGTTTAGTATTCTCAGCTGTGGTGCCATCTCTCCAGTCCCCAATACATTTTTAAAAACCCATTTTAAAAAACAGATTTAAATAGTGAATTTAGCTTGAAGTATAACGTCTTAGTAAGCAAATCACGCCCATATTTCCTAGGTGTGCATGAAGTTCATACTTGAACTTTTTTTGTTTGTTTGTTTTTTGAGACAGGGTTTCTCTGTGTAGCCCTGGCTGTGCTGGAACTCACTCTATAGACCAGACTGGCCTCGAACTCAGAAATCTGCCTGCCTCTGCCTCCCAAGTGCTGGGATTAAAGGCGTGCACCACCACTGCCCGGCCATACTTGAGTGTTTTATTCTTCCAGTTGTCCTCATTTATGAAACACTTTGTTGTTGCAAACATCAGTAAGTGAAAATCATATCTTTGAACCACTTAATTACTTAGTTTCTCTTTCCCTTTCCTGATCTCCATAGTGACCACCAGTTCCACTGAGACCATGGTAACATTGGAATAGATTGGATACAACTAAACTTCTGAATAGTTCATTGCAAAGTCTCTACATTACCCTGGCTATCCTGGAACTAGATAGACCAGGCTGGCCTCAAACTCACCTGCTTCTACTGGCATTAAAATTGTCTGTCTCCACACTTGGCTCTATTTCAAAAATCTTGAGGTTCTTCAAATAGTAACCAGCACCCACACAAGAATGCCATTCCAGTTCCTTTCTAAGTTCCATTCTGATAGTCCCCACAGACACTATACACACTGATCACACACAGCAGAAACCCTCCACAGACACT
>NW_021604615.1:8420838-8437734 GCF_004785775.1 Grammomys surdaster | reverse complement strand
ACACACACAGCAGAGACCCTCTCACAGATGCTATACACACACTGACACACACAGCAGAGACCCTCCCACAGACACTGTACACACACTGATCCTCCCCAGATATGGTACTAACCACTGATCCAACAGCCTACACCTCATGAATACTGTGCCACACATATAGATCACACACACCACATATATACACCCTCACAGATGCCACCTCACACGCTTACCACATACACCACATAGATATCTCCCCACCGATACCATAGCACACATACAGGTCGTGCACACCACCAAGACTCCCATACACACATACCACTTCACATACCACTTCACATACCACAGAGTTGCCTCCCAGGTTATTACCCTATGATCATAGATACCCCATCCACAGATATGGTACAGCCCATAACACACACTACAAATACACCCTACACAGATACAGTACTACCCACTGATCATACACAGCACAAAGAGACACACACAGAGGTACCACACTGTACATAATAATCTCAAACATCACATACCAGAGAGACTGCCACACACACAGGGACTGTACTACCACTGTTTACACACACAGCTCATCACACACACACACACACACGTGACACCACACAACTCATCACACACACAACTTGTATACACAAACAACTGTACTACGAGCACACACATCACTCAGCACACAGACACTACCAAAATACCATACCACACACTCGTCACACATAGCATATACCACAGAGACAAAACAGTTACGCACAAATACTGCTTACACATAAATACTGCAGTTACATACTGCTTATTGGTCATTTATACTGACCGCGTAGACATTCCTTAGACACCACACTGCACACACTGATCATACAAATCCATATGCTATACAGACACCCCTTCCAGATACCACACTACACACACTAATAACACAGAGAGCATTAACTTTTCCCCTAGGTACTATACCATACACACTGATCACACACACCACAGATTTACCCCCAGATACTATACTTCACTGGTCATGCACCCCACATCCTAAAGAGTCATCCCCACAGATACTATATTATACAAAGTGATTATACACATCACAAAACTGTGCTGGATAGTTCTATGTCAACTTGACACAAGCTAGAGTCACTGGAAAGGCGAGAACCTCAATCAAGAAACCACCTCCGTGATGGGGCTGCAGGCAAGTCTGCAGGGCATTTTCTTAATTATCGATTGGGGGGAGGGCTCAGCCCATTGTAGGTGGCGTCATCCCTGGGCTGGGTTCTATAAAAAATCAGACTAAGCAAGCCATAAGAAACAAGCCAATAAGTCACACTCCTCCATGGCCACTGGATCAGCTCCTGTCTCTGGGTTTCTGTTCTGACTTCCTTCAGTGATGAACAGTGATGTGGAAGTGTAAGCCAAATAAACTCTTCCCTCCCCAGCTTGCTTTGGTCATGGTGTTTCATCACAGCAGTAGTAGCCCAAAGACAAGTTGGTATCAGGAGTGGGGTTTTGTTGGGACAGACCTGACTGTGCTGTTTTGGGGAGGATAATGGAAGGACTTTGGGTAGAAAAGCCACTGAGTGTTGAGAGCTCAGTGAACTGTCCTGTGTGAGCTTGGGCGATAAGACTGTTGAGAGCAGTGCAGGTGATGGAGACCAGGTTTGTGAAGCTTCAGAGGGAAGTTTAAAGGTTCCACTGGAGCCATTTTGAATTAAGATTCTATGGTTCTGGTTAAGCTGGGGCTGAAGAATCCTCCATGATTAACAAGATACCAGAACTACTGATGTGAAACCTTTGCTCTGCTGGGATACATGATGCTGGTTAGCTGGAGCTGAGAATTTAGTGGTGATTAAGAACCAGCACTGGTGAGGTGAAATCTTCTGGAGAGTGTTTCCTAAGAGTCAGCACAGAAGCCATGTTCCAGACATGACCAAGTTTGGACCTTGTGCTGTCAGCTGAACTTGGTAGTGTTCAGAGTCGCCCATGTGGTACTTGTTCTGAAGGTGTGAAGGGGCATGGAGAAGAGTGAGGGTTGGCACTGTGTGACAGGTTTGGGGTCCCAGAAGAGAGACTAGGAGAGGCTGTTGGTGAAAACACAGCCCAGTTGCAGGGCAAGACCCAGCATTTTGGAGATTCCAGTTCTGTGGGACAACCACCAAGAACAGCAGCAGCAATGGAGTGGAGCCAGCCTGAGCCTAGAAGACAAGCTGTGTGTGCTGCAGAGGGCAGAGCTGAAGCGGTGACCCATGCCCTTTTGGAGGAGCCCAGAGGACAGTGAGCAAATCCAAGACAATGGGCATTGCATTAATACAGCATTGGAATTTTATTTGGATTTGATCTGATTGTGACTGTGCCCTGGTTCTTGTGAAGTAAGAAAGTATTTAAGTTAATTTTTATTTTAATTTTTATTTTTCTACATGAGTCTACAGTTGATGTGATACAAGCTAGAGTCTTCTAAGAGGAGACAACCTCAATTGAGAAAGTGCCTCCGTAATATCTGGCTGTGGGCAAACCTGTAGAACATTTTCTTAGTTAGTGATTGATGGGAGAGGACCCAGACCAATGTTCATGGTGCCGTTCCTGAGCGTGTTGTCTTGGGTTCTATAAGAAAGCAGGCTGAGCATGCCATGAGGAGCAAGCCAGTCAGCAGCACCCTCCATGGCCTCTGCATCAGCTCCTGCCTCCAGGTTCCTGCCCTGTGTGAGGTCCTGTCCCGGCTGCCTTTGATGATGAACAGTGAATTGTAAGTTGCTTTTGCTTATAGTGCTTCCTCACTGCAGTAGTAACCTTTACTAAGACACAAACCGTATCTCCAAACCCACACACAGAGACACCACACTCTTCACACTTACTACACGGGCCACAAAACACACTTCACTGCCAGTGACCCTCAGGCATCTACAGGGTTTCCAGGTCTGGGAGGCAGGGATGGGTGTGTTGGTGGTTGGGGCAAAAGTGGCCTACTTTTGGTAACATTTACCTTAACTCTTTGCTATCCTAAGGCCAAACATTGCTGGTTCCTAGTAATTGACTTCTGCTGTGTTTTAGTAAGCACTAAAAATTTAACTCTATGCTTAAATAACCTCTAGGGAAACTTAAGTCTTTCTTACTGTTCTGTGCTTAAATGGATGCTAAATTCTGGTGAATTAACACATGCTGTGTAGCGTGTGTGGGGAGAGGTGGAATTGAGTGAAAGGATTTACTGCTAGTTTTCCTTTCTCTGGGTGAGTCATCCAGAAGCCTCCTGGTGGCCAGGGAGCTTATTAACTCTTAGAACCAAAGAGAAAAGAATGGAAGGGAAAGAAGTCATTCACAGTGTACACACACACACACACACACACACACACACACACACAGTGAAGTGGAAAATGGCTGCACCCATACATTTGGATGGATGGATGGATGGATGGATGGATGGATGGATGGATGGATGGATATATGAATGGATGGATGGATGGAAAATGGCTGCACCCATACATTTGGATGGATGGATGGATGGATGGATGGATGGATGGATGGATGGATGGATGGATGGATGGATGGATGGATATATGAATGGATGGATGGATGGATGGATGGATGGATGGATAGATGGATGGATGGATGAGTAGGGCACAACCCCCAAGCCAGCACTTCATTTCTTCTCTCTGGCCTTTTTATATATTCTTAGACAAAAGTTCTTTATACAATTACCTCATAGATAAGATGTTACACAAAAGAATGTTGACAGAAAGTTCGAAGCTGTGTTTCATCCTATAAGCTCATTATAAGTTCAAGCCACAGTTTCACATAGCCTCACTCTATCAGAGCGCACACCTGTGGCTTCACCCTTGGATTTGACCTAGAACGAATGTTTTTCCTTGATCAAAAATTTGTCCCAAGCCTGTTTCTCTTTTTAGTGTGATTGTGGAAGCTCATTGTGTTCCTTATAATGCAGCCTTTACTTACTATTCTGTTCTTGATTCTAACTTTATTACACCTTTCTAGCAAAACAACTAAGTCCATCTCTTAAAACTTTCTTCCTAAAATTATTTGAGTCAAACCAGGAATTTTATAAAACCATTAATTCATCTAAACAGAATTAATTTACAAAAGTTCATCTTTATGTTGATCTGCAGAAAGTCTGTTCAATAGGGTGGGCCCAGGAATCATTAGCATATGTGATAGTGATGGGAAAGGCTTATCAGCTGCCGAAGTCTCTAGGGAACTTGCCTCAAAGACCTCATCAATCTTAGACTATGCAAAATGGTGGCGGGCCACCTCTAGGAAAGTCACCTGCCAACCTTAGCCCTTCCTAGATGGCTCCTGGCACTTTACATAGTTCACACATAGCATGTGAATCACCTTAAGTATTCTCACATCGACAAACTTCATACTACACAAATCACACACACCATTCCTTCCCTACACCATATATACTGTCCTTATCTATACAATATACACTTCCACATACACCATACTCCACACACCGACTTTACCCCAAATACACGCCATATATAACGATACATTTACCATGTATATCATACCCTATACCACATGTACTGGTACACCATACTACAGACAACATGTACTGACACACATCATATCCCCACACCACCTATATTACATACTTCATACTCACCAAACATACATATCACACCAGACACACGCTAATCATGCTGACACATACCACACACTTCTATACCACATACACTACACTAAACACATGACACAGTACTCAAACCACACAACACATATACCACACTTGTATAATACACACAACACATAAATACTTCATAGAACACACGCATGATATATACCACAAAACCCCACAAACCACGTGCCACATAAACCACACATACAAACATACCCAATACATACCATAAATTATATATATAGTATATTTGCATTATATATCTATACATAACACATACTACATTGCATTTATACCTCTCTCTCTCTCTCTCTCTCTCTCTCTCTCTGTGTATTCAGGAGTTAAAGCCTGGCAAATTTCATATACACTGAGTAATTGAGCTGTGGTAGTATGAAGAAAAGCTAATTTCTTAGCAATGGACTCTCCCCGAACCCCATCTGCTGACATCTCAGATAACTGTATTGTGTTCTCACATACTTCAATAGAAATTCCAGCATGGTGGAGGACCTGCAAGGGGTCCTGCTTAGGAAACACAGTTGCTGGACTGCTGACCAGGGTGAGGGACCAGTTTCCCACCAGACTTTGACTTTGTGAAGTATGAGGTGTAAACTGGGGACAGGACCAGAAGCACACAGGGTTGTAGGAGGGTGTCTCGTCACGGAGAAGAGAGAGGAGAAGCAGAAGATACGTAAGGAGTTGGGTGAGAACAGAGACACATTGGATGTTTAAAGGGCTGCCCTGAGCGCAGTTTGATGGATGCTCTCTCCTCCTGACGAGTTGTGGACGGTGTCTTCACTAGAGTGAGGCCTCTTACCTGTGGACCATGGTGTGACAGTACAGAGGGCAGAGTGGGCGGGAGAGTCCCCTCTGCTGAGAAACTGGCAACTAGACTTCTGAGCAGGGAAGGAGCCAGGATTGTCAAAGGTCACAGGGTCCTAGAGATAATCGTCAGTGACAGTGACCAGGTCTGTAGGCAACCCGTGTGACAAGGTAGTTCTGCTTTTGACTCTACACACAATGTACATTGAGTCAGGGATGCAAGTTACCATGCAGACGAAAACACCAAACAGGGCAAGTGCCAGGGGAGACATGGCTTTGGCTCGCACCCCACTGGATTGTATCAGGTTTACACACTGATATGAAAATGGAGCTTTGTGTGAAGATCAGGTGATGATCTTACCACACTGCTTCCTGAACACGATTCCGTGAAGATCCATGGGAACGCAAGGTAAATTTAAAGAGTCTCACAAAATGATAGCTCAGATCCAGCTCTGCCAAGGACTCTTGACTCAGCTAGTGAGGGGCCTGGTGACTGGACACAGTCTTTCCATTCTTTAAACATGGCTTACTCTTTGACAGTTTCATAGATGTCTAGAATATACTTGAGATGTTTTATAGACCAACCCCCCACTATCCTCTCTCATCCCCCTTCTCCTACTGAAGCCCTTCTTCCTAGCAAGTCTTTTCCCTACTTGTATTGTTCCATAAAGATTTATTTCATTTTAATCTTATGTATATGAATTTTATGTATATGAACCACAAGCATACAATGGAAGCCAGAAGGAAGCGTTTGGTTCCCGGGAACTAGAGATACAGAGGGCTGTGAGATCCCCTGTAAGTCCTCTGAAAAATAGACTGTGCCCCTAACCACTAAGTCATCTCTCTAGGGCCATTTCCTATCTGTGTGCTTGTGTGAGTGTACACATGTGTGCTTGTCTGTGTATACACATGTATGCAAGTGCGCTGGCCACTTCATTGAATTAGAGCTACTTGCATGAACATACACGGAAGTTATTCACTGAAGCTATACCACTGAAGAATATGATACTCCCCTTCCCCAGTAGCCATGAACTGCCAATAGTCCTTCAGGGAAGGACGGACCCTCATAGGCCCCTTCCCTAACCATAATTACATGCTGACCAGCGCAATTCCATGCAGGTCTTGTGTAGATAACCACGGCTACAGTGAGTCCTTGTGTGCGGTTATGTCACAGCCAGAAAAGGTCTCTTTGCTGGCTCGTGCATTAGTTTTACCCCTTCTATGATGTACTGAACGAATCTTTGCTGTCTGAGGAGCTAGCATTAAGCTTACTACTGGCCTGCAAGGAAGCATCCAAGGGTTTGAGCATAAAGAAATGAAATTAGCTTGTACACACACACACACACACACACACACACACACACACGCACGCCAGGATAACTGAACTTCTCTGAAATGGCTGCTCCCAGCTTACACAGAGCAATGCATCCTCTACACTTCCGAGGCTCCAGAACCCCACAGGGCTTTGCTGGATGAACAGATGAAAGTGTACATGAGGTTGTTTGTTTGTTTGTTTGTTACATTTGGGGCAGACAGGCTAGCAGCTCCTTGTTATAGAATAATTTAAATGTGATCTTACCTGAAAACAGGGGAGATAGGCAGATTTGGGGCTCTCACTCCTTGATTGCTCTGTAAGACTTGTTGGGTCCTTATCTTTTGGATCATGAATTGTGGATCTGGGTTAAAGATCTCAATTTGATTTATTTACATAATTGGTAAAATGACAGTCACAGGGTTTGGTTTTTTTTTTTGTTTTGTTTGTTTTGGTTTTGTTGTTTTTAAGAGAATTACATACAACCACCCAAACTCATGGTAACTCAGGAAAGTATTAACAGCTAGAAAAGAAAGTCTAATTCAAATCCTGTAACTTCCAGTGTTACTCTGCATATTTTGTTTTTGGTTATCGGTCCAAGAAACACAATAAATAGCTGTGCTGTGTTATCTGGTAAAGGCCGTGACGGAGCAGCTCCCACAGTGGTCCCCGGAGGCCAAGAAGCCAGCTCGACCTCAGATGCTAGGCCACTGGCCCTAAGACCTACACCCCCGTCTCCCCAGGGAGACACAGGAAGGCCTCATTGAGCATCCGGCCCTGGTCTTCTCTCGGCGGCTGGGTTCTGAGCCCTCACCACTTCTGCTTCAGGCTGCGCATCCAGATGAGGCTGTGGCCTTGTCGGGCATCACTCTCAGCTCCTGTGGGACAGAAACAGTCACATTCCTTAGGCAAGAGCAGGAAAACAGGCCAGTTCTCCAGAATGGATGGAGGCTGGACCACCTCCCTTGACAATTTTTTTTTTAAATTTCGAATACACTACATAATCTTTTGTTGTTGTTATGTGAAATTTTGCTTATTTGAGACAAAGTCTTACATAGCCCAGGCTGGCCTTGAACTTCCTATGTAGTTTAGTTTAACTTTGAATCCCAGATCCTACTGCCCTCTATCTCCCAATGTTTGGCTGCATGCTGGCTCATATCTTTGTTTTATAGTGCTCAGACTGAAGTGTAGTAACACTATATGATAAAAGCCACCCTTTAAAGTGAATGCTTTAGTGCTATAGAGATATTAATATGTGTATAACTGTAATTACAGTATAATTTGAAAACATTATAATCATCAACACTTCACAAACCATAACCCATAACTATTTCCCCCCAAGTCTCCCATCCCCGTTTCCAGGAACCACTTGTCTTTTTCCCACTAGGGTTTGCCTGTCTGGGCATCTCCTATATGTGATCTTCTGCATCTGACTCTTTCACCGATGTCTCTAAGCTTCATCCATAAGGTAGCATTGCAAGACCTCGTATTTTTATGGCAGAATAATATTCCATCGACAGACACACCTCTTTTTCGTCTGCTGATTCATCAGTGACACATGTGGACACTAATGTTAATCATGTGTCCAGACACAGGTGTGTGTACAGTTTCGCATGTGTTTGTGGCCCTGGCTCTCTCCTCTACTTGGGTGTGCACTTGCTGTCTAATTTTTAGGAGTCAGCAGTGTTTTCTAAGTCAGTGCATCACCACAATGCTTCCTGCTTTCTCCACATACCTCACAAGTATCTGCGAACGTCATGTGCCATTCCGGTCAGCTTAGTGAGTGTCAAGTGTGAAGTGTGAAGTCTCTCACTGGTATCAACTCCCACTTCCCCGACAACACTGGATTTTTTTTTTCTTATGTGCTCATTGGTCATTTGTGTATCTTTCTTGGGTGTATGTGTCGTCAAATGATCAAATAATTTCATTTTCATTGTCGAGTCTCTTCTTACACTGCATCAGCAGACTGATCGTTGGTTTCAAGGTGTCACCTGAACCCCAGATTTTGGGCTCCGTATGATAGAAGTATGTGGTGATGAAGGACAGAAACTAAAACTCATTTGTTTTTTTCCTCAGGGTCAGGAGCTTAATAGCCTACTGGCAAACGCTGCTCGCGTATCCCTCACATGGGTGCATATGGGTTCAGGAGATAAGGTCCGTCTGTCTGTACTGATCCTGGGGACCACGGGGCTGTCTTGAATTGCTTAGAGCTTGCCTGCTCCTCCACCGTCGAGGGGGAGTTTGTTTATTTGGCTTTCTCATTGTGATCATTTCTGGGTTTTGTTTGTTTTCTGGTGTTGGTGTGGGGATGGTAGAGGCCTTGTGCTTCCACCAACCTAAGCCCCAGGAAGCAACAAGATGGCCAGTGGTTTAGCGGGTGCTTTTATAGATAGCATCCTGACAGCAGAGTGTTTTCTGTTGTTGGAGTAGGGAGCCAGCAGCAATGTGGAAGAGTCTGCTGAAGTGGCTAGGAGAGGGTGGTGCTCTCTGTAACGACTGTGAGAGGCTCAGGCCAGCAAAAGTTCTAGATTGAGCTGGCCAGCCAGCAGAGTGCACTCCAGGCACTCTAAAATGGAGCCTGTCCATGTCATTTTCAGATAACATAAGTTATGTCTCTCTCTCTCTCTCTCTCTCTCTCTCTCTCTCTCTCTCTCTCTCTCTGTGTGTGTGTGTGTGTGTGTAAAATTTTATTTCTATAAAAGGCTGGGGCAATTATCAGACATGGTGGTACACACCTTTAATCCCAGGACTTGAGAAACCGAGGCAGGCAGATCTCTAGGAGTTCAAAGCTAGCCTGGCCTACAGAGTAAGACCCTGTCTCAAAACAATACAAAACAACAAAAGGCCAAGTCACCTAAGAGCAAGGCATTCCATATCTGGTGGAGCCTGGAGCCCTGCATCCCTCACTCTCTCCCGTGGACACACAGAGCGAAGGTTCTGGAAATGCCTAAGATGGACTCAAAGACTCTTGGCAGGAAGCTGCTTCCAGACCACAGCACAGCTGTTTCCTGTCTTTCGAGAAAAGGAAAAAACTCCAGAGTCACTGACAAATCACCCGTAGGCCTAGAGGTGAACAGTGGAGGAGGTGGGGTTACCCTGAAGAAGCTCCCCCACCCCCTACCTCCTGGGGAGCCACTGCAGGGCGTACTTGTCCTTGAGCCAAGCTGGGAACATCCTACATGGAGTATGGACCGTGGGTGGTAGCTGCAGGGATCGGTTCCAAGCAGAATAGCCTTCCCTTATGTCTCTGTCTTAGCCTCTCTCTTACTCATCAGCCTCATGATTTCCTTTACGTAAAAAAGCAGGGAGAGCAAGCTATTCCAAGGAAGAAAACGAACGGCTGAACAGAGCAGAGCGTTTCTTCTAAGCATTTTCTGACATTTTCCACTGGAAAATAAAAGAAAAAAAAATAGCCCCACAAAATCAACCTTATGAAAAGGACTGATGAATAAAAAAACAGCCAGAAGACTCAGAAACAACAGAAAACACAGTACTCAGTAAAAGCTCTGGATTTGGCAAAAAGTAAAAGTCGTCTTTGCCCTTAAAAGCGGCCTTGAATAAAGCCAATTCGGAAACAAAGCATTAACAAATGCTTAGCAGAGGTAGCAATACTTTTTAAAAAGTTTTTAAAATTTCCAATATATTTGGGGAAAAAATGAAAAATTAACTTTGAATTCAGGCAGGGTATGGATGCTGGTGATCTTAGCAATTGAGAGGGAGAAGTAGAAGGATTTGGGTTCAAGACCAGCCTAACCTACATAGTTAAACTACATCTTTTAAAAAAAAAAATTCCTTTGATAACTAATTTACACCATGTCCATGCCTTATTTTTTACAGTAGCAAATACTAATGCTCTGTAATTAAAACCAAGGTTTGAAACAAAATGTTCAGGTTTTCAATGATATTAAAAAGTGGACTAAATTTCCCTAGTGCTTTGCTACTTAATAATTGCTTCTTATTGTACATCTCTGCAAATGTACTTGTCCTAATGCCCCAGGGACTTAGAAGAAATGTCCAAGCAAACGATATAGGAGGGCCATATGCTCAGAAATAATATAAGAGCTAAGTTTAGGGCTTATGGAGACTGTGGGGACAAAGAGGCCCCCTCCCACTGGGCGGGGGTCTGAGGGATGGAATCTTTCAGGGACTGGGTCTTGATCAGGGCAGGTTCTATGTCCTACAATACTCAATTTGGTATCGACATTTCCCCGTAGAATAGACTTGGTCCTGAAAACAGCGTCCTGCATAAGGACGGTGAGTGACAATTTAAAACCCCTAATAACTGGCTCACTGAGAAATCCGTAAGGCTGATGACGACAGAACTGAGTCGTTCTTCATTCTCAGGAATTTGCCAGTGATTTGGGTTACGTGGAGAGGAAGGGTTTAGAGTATTAAGTTTTCTGGCAAATTCTTCCCAGTGATAGATTTTTATTTTTGGTCCTGGACTCTGAGTGGAACGGCTACTTCAGGTCATCATGCAGTTTCATCATGAGGTTTGATGGGTACAATCTGATCAAGTCACTAATTTCACCAGTCTCTCCCCCGAATCTATAATCAATCAGCGGGACTCATTTTTAATCTCTGTGTAAATTTGGGAAGAAAGAAGGGAGAACTTTCTAGGCTCCATTATGGCTTCTATGACGAGGCATTTATTCACTGAGTAATGCACCAAAGGCTCTGGACCGCCAAGAATCTGAAGCGCTTGTGCAGTGACACTGATGGAGTCAGGAACTTCAGATAGCTGCACATTCCCAAGAAAGTGTACAGAAATGGCAGGGTCCTGAGTTCGAGGCCAGCCTGGTCTACAGAGTGAGTTCCAGGACAGCCAGGGCTACACAGAGAAACCCTGTCTCAGAAAAAAACAAAACAAAACAAAACAAAACAAAAAAACAAAACAAAAAAAAAGAAAAGAAATGGCAGGGTCATCTCTATGTAACTGCCAGGGGCCACACAGTCACAAAAGCATCTCCTGCAGGAGGGCCTAATTGAGGACTACTTGAGAGACCAAGGATTGCTGGCACAGACAATGTCAGCCAATTGGGAACTGCTGTATAGAAGAGATTCTTTCTTGGGATCCATGGGGCACAGGTGGAGGGTATGAAAGGAGCTTGCAGTGTTCAGATGAGCTTGCTGCAGTGTTTCTCACCTGCTTCTGGAGTCTGTGTTATTGACTCCGTGCCACCTCACCCCCAAACCCCAAGGGCAGGTAGGGTCAGGTGGTGAGTAGTTCAGGACACACACAACAAGAAAGAACTGCAGATACCTTTACTCCAGGTGTGTCTGCATTTGCTGGGACGTCCGGCCATGGCAGCCCAGTCCTCCCGCCGTCTCTGTGCTGCGTACCAGGGCTCCCAGCTTCTGAGTCTCTCTGGGATGACTTGATTTTGTTTCTGCACTTTCACAAATGCCTGCTCTCTCCTCTTCCTGTTTAGACTCAAGGCAGAAAGGAATGCACACATTCTTTCATAGACCGAGATTATGGGACAGAGAGATTTCTCTGCATTCACAGAGGGAGTCCATGTGTCCTCAGGCCTGGCAGACTCTAGTCAATATCAGGGCTCTTGTTTGCTTCCCATCGAGAAACATTCAGCAGACATTTCTCCCTGTCCTTGTTCTAGGATGCCTCTGTCTGCTGGGGGAGTGGGCACTGAGCTCATGAGGTGAAGATGCCAGGTCCCTAAGGGAGAGTTGAGGTGGCATCCAGGAGGCAATGCTGAACAGAGCCTCAAAGGGAGGAGAGGTTGACAGCAAGAAGAGGAGGGAGGCCCAGCGCCCATGAGGAGACACCTGGTGGCCAGAGGCCTGAGGAGCCTAATCTGTTTCGAAAGTGCTAAAGGCTTCAAACCAAGTACACGTGCACACGTAGTTTAGAAAGATCATCGTGGGAAGAACCAGCCTCAGCTCCAACAGGACTTCCCAGGTGGGTCTTGTGTGGATTAGCTCGGGGTCGGTGGAGTTCAAATACTGTAGCTTCCTCTAGTGATACAATAGATATCCTAAATATTCCTTCATGTGTATGTGTCCTCATGACAATGTACAGAACCTTTAAATGGCTTTTGTTTTGTGTCTGTTTAATTCCTGTCACTGATTTTGCTGGCGGCATGTTCAAGGAGTCCCACCTTTTCCTTCGGGGGCATGGGGGTCCCTCTCTGGGTGGCTTGTTTGCATTCTCTATTTTCTACTGAGCTGTTGGTCTCTTCAGACATGGTGATAAATTGTTGTTGTTTTAAAACGTGAATAGTCATGTAACCTGATTACTAGTGATCACAAAAACAGATCAAAATGCTCGCTGATAGGTGAAACGAATAGAGAATGACCTGTAGGAGAAGGTGTCCCTCAGCAGCCCCAGGCTGACCCAACGATGTCCTCAACAATGTCAATCTAGACAAGTGTGGTGGCGCACACTTTTAAGCCTAGCACTCAGGAGGCAGAGGCAGGGAGAGCTCTGTGAGTTAAGGGTTAGCCTGGTCTACATAGTAAGTTCCAGGAGAGCCAGGCTATATGTAGAAACCCTGTCTTCAAAAAACAAACAAACAGCAACAAAACGAACCAATGTTGTTTTGCAGAACGTGCGTGTAGTCCCAGAGCCAACCACATCCAGCCTGACCTCCAGGGCCTGGCTGTCATGAGAATTCCTGACCTGTGCCAGAGGAATCTGGAGCAAGGGTTGTATGCACCATCATCTCTAAGGAGATGGGTTCAGTGTGGGACATATCAAAGCCATTAAACCATATACCTTAACTGTAAGATACTGCTTATCAAGTGCCAAGTGTATCTCAATGAAGGTAGAAAAGTTATATAGTTAAAAGTTGTATAGTTTCTCTAAAAGTGTTGGCTTTTCTTTTTCTTAATAAGATATCTGGCTGTATCAAGACTATCTAAATCAACTAGTTTTCTGTGTCCTTGAAACAGACATGATTCCCCAAATTAGTGACCTCATACATGGCACCTCTTGTCTTTTCCCTGAATTAGATAGCTTGCCTGTGGTTTAGCTTACTATGAATCTGGAAACTTCTCTAAAGGGTTAAAGAGTCCAGGAGTACCTGCAGCAAAGCCTGCATTGCAGTGACCCTGTACAATCACTGCCGTGACTCTGTACTCAAAGGGAAAGATGACAGATATCTCCTAGGGCACATGGCTACCAAGGACGGAGCACCGTTCTTTTGCAGAAGCAAGGACAAAGGACAGGGTGATCACAGGGCGGTTTCATGGACCCCGAAGGCATGCTGCCCTTCATCCTCTTGGGAAGCACAATTCTAAGCTGAGGGAATCACAGGTTTCAGAGAGCAACGGCAGCAGAAAGGGGACAGCCACGCTTCTGCCCAAGTATCAGGTCTGAGCCCTTTGCTCTCTCTCAGAGTTAACACTTCAAGGCTGTTGGGTGCTCTGCAATTTGGACACACCCCGCACCCTCCACAGTGATGGCAACTTTGGTCAAGTTGTGTAGCTTCACCATACCTCAGTTTACCCTCTATGAAATGGGGAGAAGCACAGCCTCTACTCTGCCTGGTCCTTGTAAGAATGGTGATCGGAAAGGCTCTGTGGATAGTCCCTGGCCCTCAGCAGGCCTGTGGCTGGGCTTGCTGTCATTCTGGGTCCATTCTTGTGCTCTGAAATATCTCAGAGCCTCAAGGAATGTTTGGAGTCAGGGGGCGTGTGGGCCCTTTGAATTCGGCTCTTATGATCAGAAAGAATATCCTGCCTGTGGGTTGCCATGTCCTTGTCCTCTGCCCTGGGTCACCATGCCCCTGCCTCCTGCCCTTGAACACAGATCCAGCCAAGACAAATGTCAAGAGCCTTTTTGTTACCTTCTCTCTGTGAAGTTATTTTGGCCATCAGTCTGTCCCCTGGTTTTCATGGCAGAAGCCACTCTCTGAAGAAGCAGGTGGTTGTTTCTGTCAATGATGGAGAGTCTCTCTTCCTCCATCTGTAGACACAGGGACCCCCTCCAAAGCACAAGGTTCTTCCAGACACACTTTTCAAAACCACATCCCGTAGGTCTCCAGCAGGAGCCAGCAGGTACACCACAATACTGGACACCAAGACAAGAGCGTGGACGACCGCTATATCTTTGGGGTGACATACACTGGGGTGGGCTACAATAGCAACAAGGAGATATACTGTCTCATATGGTTAGGTCATCTCTTAAAGTGACACGTGGTGGTCATGCTAGCAAGGAAACTATCTCAAGAGACATTTTATGCTGCACAGTAGAAGGGTGTACTTAGTTCCAGAGAGAAGAAAAGATTATACTTATAGTCACCCCCTACTGTGTGTGTGTGTGTGTGTGTGTGTGTGTTTTCAAATGCCTCTATGCCTCAGCCTGTGGAGGTCAGAGGTCAACCTTGGTTGTCCATCTTCATGGTCTATTTTGTTTGAGAAAGAGTTTCTTGTTCATCGCTTTATATGTCGTACGACTTGGCCCACAAGCCGCTGGGGCTTCTCCTGTCTCTCCTCCCATCTTGCGGTAAGACCGGTGGGACCACTAAGCCCGCTTTCAGCTTTTAAACCGGCTAACTTGATGGATTGCTCAGCTGCTCTGCAGCTCTTCTGTCAGCTGATTTATGATGTCAGCAGTTTCAGTCAGCCTCACTGACATCCCTACAAGCATGACTGCTTGCCTATCCATGGCCTGCACTTCGAGAAATACAAATCCAGAAATGGCCAGTGATGCTGATTATCCGGAGCTGCACTGTACAAACTGTCCAAGAGTTATCTGTCTGTGTCTATGACGTGATGGGTCAATATCAGAAGGTTCTGGAACAAGCACTAGCCAGCTTCCTGCCATTAGGGCAGGACAAGTTCAGTTGGCCCCTTGGTGACATCTTGTCTTTGACAAGGCCAAGGAGCTTGTCCACTCACATTCCAGGCTCCAAGGCAACATCACCTTGTAGGCTGGGGGCGTGACTAGAAGAGAATGAGGCACCTACCTTCAACTTCTTGAACTTTAGGTGGAGATGGCTGTAAGTCTGTGGTGGGTGGGTGTCCACTAGTGGTTGGGCATTCTGGACCTGCAGCACAGAGTAGGCAGTGAGACTCCAGGGGGCAGTTTGAGCAGGCTCTGAGACATCCCCGTTAGGATGGCCTACACAGCAAATGCGGGGTCATCCTGGGCTGCACAGTGAGTGTGACTGTCATTCTGCTTCGTTCCCTCTCAGAGTTATTTTAAATGTTTGTGTAAACCTTCAAATGTAGGCCAGGTCTGATGGTGCATGCTAACCCAGGAGGGTTGTAAGTTTGAGGCCAGCCTGAGCAACTTGGTGACACAACGTCTTAAAAAACAAACGGAGGTGAAGCTATAGCTCAGTGGTTGAGAACTTACCTTGTGTGTACAAGTCCTGGGTTCAATCTTCAGTACAGAAAGATATCCAACCATAGAAAGCGTTGTACTTAATGAGGCTGCATAGGTCAGTCCTTGCAATGCAGCACAGCCTGATCCCAAGCTAGCGTCTCTGAGCTCACTACAGCACACTTTGTCTCATCTGAGTGCATCCAGGGAGCCAGTAGGATGGTATTCCAAGCTAGATGTTTCAACAAATGCATGAATGTGCACACACACACACACACATACACACACACACACACACAGAGTCTCTCTCTCTCTCACATACACACACACGCACACATGTGCGCGCACACACAGTTTCAACACAACAAACACACCTCAAACGACAACAGTTCTTTCAACATTCGAACACAGTCCACACTCTCGTTCTCTTCCCTCTTCCTTCTCTTCCTCCATCTCTTCTCTTCCTTTTTGACTTAGGATCAGTAAAATGATCCATCCAGTGATCAGCAGATGTCTTCCTTACATTTCTTGTAAGATTGTTCTCCCCAGGAAAACAAGCAATTCTGATCTACAGTTTCTCCATCTGAGTTTTTACAATAGATTGCTTGATATCTCGTATGAATTATGATTCATAACTTCAAATTCTATAATTCCCTTTGGTAAGAATAAAACATGGACGATACTATGGCAATTTTATCAGAAGGAACAGAAGGAAGTCTGCCTGCCTCCCTCCCTCTCCCTCCCTCCCACTCTCTTGTGTGTGTGTGTTTGTAAATCTGTGTATGTGAGTACAAGTGTGTATGTGTGCACACATGTGTGTGTCTACACACACACACACACACACACACACACACACACACACACACACACACACAC
>NW_021604615.1:8407547-8420828 GCF_004785775.1 Grammomys surdaster | reverse complement strand
CACACACACACACACACACACACACACACACACACACACACACACACGGAAGCCAGAAGTCAGTATCAGGTGTCTTCCTTTATTGTTTTTGATTCTTTAAGCAAGAGTCTCTCTGAGACTGGTGCTCACCAATTGTTTAGATAGACTGGGTGTCCAGGGAGTTCCAGGGATTGACCTGTCCCCCAGTGCCCATTCCCAGTGTGGGTTATTGGCATGCACCGCCCTGCCTAGGTTTTTACATAGGTTCTGGAGATGCAAACTCAGGTCCTCATGCCTCAACATAGCGCTCCATCCACTGAGCCACCCATCTCCCCAGCACTGCTCCTGTTTTTTTAGAAACTGACGAATCCCAGGGTGGCACTTGACTGGGTTCAAAATAGAGATACTCTTACGTTTCCGATTCACTTTGCTTTTACTTCTGAAATACTCCTACAGCGGCAGACTTCATCTTCACAGGATAAATGACTAGGGTCTCTTCATTTAGTTGTCTTTCTTCCTCCTTTAGAAACAGGGTCTTCGTATGCAGGCCAGGGTGGTCTTGAACTCCTGAGTCTCCTATGTGCTGGGGTTGTGGGGGTACACCACCATGCATAGCTTGTTTATGAATTTGTGCATATGTGTTATATTCATGTGTCCATATTTGTCTATGTCTATGCAGATAGGAGTGGGCACACATGAATATGTACATGTGGAAGTCAGAGGTCAATGTCAAATGTCTTCCATTATTGGTATTCATATAAGTACATGTCGATCATCTATCTATCATCTATCTATCTATCTATCTATCTATCTATCTATCTATCAATCATCTATCTACCTCTATCTATCATCTCTGTAGTTTTGTTTTGAAAAAGGCTTTTCGCTGAATCTAGAGCTCTGATTGGCTAGACTGGCTGGCCAGCCAGCCCTCGAGATTCTTCAGTCTCTGAGATCTCCCCAGTGCTAGGATTGCAGGTGGGAACCACCAGGCCTAGATTTTTATGTGCTTGCCAAGGTTCTAAACTAGGCTCCTCATGCTAGTGTAGCAAGCCCTTTACTCACTGAGCCGTCTTCTCAGCCCCTTACTTACTGAATTTTAAAATAATAGTGCTTAGTGTATTCCAGTCTGTCATGAGGGTCCCGGAGGCCTCTGTCTCTAAGGACCTTGACTGTGCCCTTCTCTTCCAGAACAGTGAGGTGTAGGACTACCTTTTGAATCTCCAGCTCAGCACAAAGCTAGCATGTCTATAGCTGATTACTGTGGCAAAGGGCCTGCCGAGACATCAACCCATGTGGATAGTTAATGTTAGGATTGACATTTCCTGCCTGTTGTGGTAGACACTGCAGTTTCACTAGGTTAGAAGCACATTCCTTCCAGAGAGCCACCCTAACCTCAGACTACACCTTCTCATAGGATGATGTGTTCAGCTAAATGTCAGCAGGACTGCCTCTTCCCCTAAACACACACCTCCGCTAACACCATCCCTATATATTAAGGCTTTGTGTTTGGGAGACTGTCACTGTGTGGAACAAGTAACTGATTTTAAAGGTCTCTGGAATATGTCTTCTCAGTGTGATTAGGAATGAGTGGTGTCAGCACACGGATTAATTTCATTCGCAGTAGTTGGGAACACCTTTTGAATTTAATTTGCTTTGTAGAATGTAAGATGTTTACACAGTTCCAAAGCCAAATATGCCTCAAACAGCTTTTTAAAAGTGATCTGGAGGTGGGAGAATGGAGAGGTGGCTCAGCAGTTAAGAGCACAGACTGCTCTTTCAGAGGGTCTAAGCTCAATTCCCAGCCACCACATGGTGGATTTCAACCATCTATAATGGGATCTGATGCCCCCTTCTGGTGTGTCTGAAGGCAGTGACAGTGTACTCATGCATAAAATAAATGAATAAATCTTTTAAAAAAAAGAGACGTGAGTTCTTTCAACTCCATTCTGCTCTCATTAGTAATTCTTCCAGTGTTATACCTATTTTCATAATTAAAAACATCAAGTCATATAGAACATGGCTACATTAACTTCATAGTACATGTGCCTCCAAACATTTGCACACATTTTTACCTGTTTCATTTCCACTAACAACAAATTTTATGCATCTTTATCCACTGTCTTGCAATTATATTATAATTAGTATATTATATGTTGTATTATTTTATATTCTGTATCATATATTATATATAATTTATATATATGTTGCTGTACCTTGTCTGCTCCCAGACTAATGTATACAATACATGTTTTATATATTATATATTAATATAATTGTTTCTATATAAAATATACTTATATATTTATATATAAATAGCATATATCAATATAGTATATATTGATATATGAATATACTATATAAATATACTATATAAATAAATGTTTATATAAATATAAATTATATATAAATATGATAAATATAATATATAAAATATAATATATTAAATGTAATATATAATTAAATAACATATATTATACTATATGTTTGTTATTTATATTATATAAAGTATTTAATTTATCTTTATATATTATATATAGATATTCATATAATATATAAATTATTTAAATTATATAAGTTATTTAATAATTATAATTGCATATAATATTATAGAAAATAATATATTAATACATAATATTAATGTATTAATAGATATTATACATAATATATGCTATCTACAATATTATATATAGTATATATGTACATATAATATAATATAATATAACATGTGTATATATAATATGAGATGTATTACATATAATATAACATATTATAAATTTTATAAATATAATATAAATATTATATGAACAATATAGACATTATATAAATTATACACATACATATAAATATTATAAATGCAATAAAATAAGGTAAGTACAAATAAAATTATAAATAAAAATATTATATTATAAATATATTACATTTTATAATATGTTATGTAATATATATTATAAAAGATAGATAGATAGATAGATAGATAGATAGATAGGTAGATAGATAGATAGATAGGCAGAGCGATCTTATTGCAGTGCCCCCTAGTGGTAGAAGCAGAAAACTGCTGCCCAAGCTTGTGCCCTTTCATGAGGAGTATTTTTTTTGTTGTTGTTACTAGAATTAAATACCCGAGGATGAGCACTTTATATAGAAAAGAGGTTTGTTTTGCTCTGGAGTTCTGGTCCATCTGATGCTAGCCTTCTTACCAGCCAAGCCCCTGCAGATGCAGAGATATGGGAAGAGATAAAATGTATGTATGCACATGTATGCATGTATGTATGTGTGTGCATGTGTATGAATGTACACATTTACATGTTTCATGGTCTCTCATCCTATCTGTCTATCTATCTGTCTATCTATCTATCTATCTATCTATCTATCTATCTATCTATCTATCCATCCATCCATCTTCTGTTTATTATCATCTATCTACATGTAGAGATGAAAACAATATTCATTTGTGCCAGGCAAGAGCTCCACTGCAAGGACAAACCTCCAACCATCCCTCTGTTTTTATTAAGCCACCAGGATTCAGTCCGGGGTTCCATCCTGATGGCATTGTCTAATCCAAATTACCCCCCCAACCCCCACCCCAGGCTTCACCCCAAACATCATAGTAGATCAAATTTCTACCCTCACAATGTATGTGCCTCATGATGAGGCTTAAATTTCAGCACAAGCCACAACATACTACATTCCAGAAATAACTGCACAGTAGCATGTGGAGCCGTCTCTTCCTCCTTATACAATCGTGTAAGTCATTATGTGTAAAGCGCCCTATTTACCCAGCTGCCCGTTGAAGACTATTTGAACCGGTTCCAACTTTGCTATTACAAAGAAAAAGCTGCAGTTAACATCTTTTGCAATTTACCTTTGTGTATTTGCCAGTGTATCTGGAATTGGGACTGCTGGGGTAAAGGCTAAACATGTGCGCAACTTTACGAGGTATTTCTCAGTTCCCCGTGGGGCTCTGCCTTTCACACACAGGACGCACGATGGTGGTCCTCTCCCCAGAGCACAGCCAGCTCCTCACCAGGCTCAGACTTGAGAAACAGCATTAGAGAGAAAGCTCGGTTTGCATTCCTTTATTATTAGTGAACTTGACGATCTCTCTCTCTTTCGTCCTCTCTCTCTCTCTCTCTCTCTCTCTCTCTCTCTCTCTCTCTCTCTCTCTCTCTCTCTCTTTATATAGGTTAAAAGCTACTTGAAATTCTTCTGAAACTGGTTTTCCATATTTCTTCTCCCTTTTCACTCTCCCGGTCTTAAAGCCTGCTTACAGATGAGTATGAGCTTTTGTGATGTAACATCCAATTATTTCTCTCCATTTACCCTTGCTCTTCCTTCCCTTACTATTTATGACATGCTATTATAATTTGATTGTTATATAAAGTTTATCAATCTTCTTTTTCGAAGGATTCTGAATCATGGTTAGTGTATTTTTCTACTACGGTTCTATAGAGTAATTTTTATAGTTTCTACTACTTTCAGAGCTAATTTTAAATAAGTTTGTACTTTTTTTTTCTTTTTTCTTTTTTTAGGTGGGATCTTACTGTGTAGCTCTGACTGTACTGAAACTCACTATGTAGACCAGGCTGGCCTTGAACTCTGCCTCTGCCTCCCGAATGCTGGTATTAAAGGCATGCACTACCATGTCTGGCTACATTTTTTGAAGACAGAATCTTACTATGTAGCCTAGGCTGCTGGCCTTGAAATCTTGACCGTCCTCTTAGCCTCTAGAGTGGAGGCATGCGTTATCACAACCATGTGGATTTTTATATTTAAATCTACAATCCTTCTGGAATTTTTTTTAGTATAGAATGTGTGTGCTAAAGATTTCAAGCCCTGAGAATTCAGATGGATGCTCCAATCTCAGGAGGGGAGCGTAGAGACAGGGTCCCCTGAAGGAGTGTGAGTCTGAACAAAGCATGGGGGGTCAGACAAAGGGAGCCCATTGGTCCTCTCTGTCCAGTGAGCTGAGAGAAGGTGTGCTGTATGCAACTCATGAAGCCACCCTTACCAAGGACTGAACCCTGCCAGCAGATTTGACCCTAGACTCCCAGTGCACAGAACTCTGAGAAATAAATCTCTGCTATTAAAACAGTCTAGTCCAGTATTCTCTGTGGCAGCTCAGGTCCAGCCAGCAAGAATACATCCGGGCTTATCGTTTGTGTACAAACAACATCCTACCACTCAGTGCCACTTGTCACGATGTTTGAGATGCTGTTGCTGGGGCCTGAATAGTTACGTCCTCCAGTTTCATGTGTTGAAATCTTAACCCCTAGCATCAGAGATGGAATCTTTGGGAGTGATGACACTCTGGGGCAGATCCTCCCTAAATTGGATGAATGGCAGAAGAGATCCCAGTGACAGGAACGAGGGGAAGACACCATCTGTAAAAATGGCCCTGGCCAGACATTCCAGTTGCATTTTGACTTACACCCTCCAAGCTGTGAAAATAAATGTTTGTTGTTATAGGCAGCCCAATCAGACTAAGAGATTATTGTGGTCTTAATGTGCCCTCAAGTCCATGGTAGAAAACTTATTCCTCAGTGTAGAGTGAAGAGGTAACCCTGTGGGTAGTTGTAGCCTTGGAGATGAATTTGCAGTTGCTGTACAAAAAGGTTTGCATCAAAGATGGCCTCATCTTCACTCCTCATGAAAGGGCGCAAGCTTGGGCAGCAGTTTTCTGCTTCTACCACTAGGGGGCACTGCAATAAGATCGATCTGCCTATCTATCTATCTATCTATCTATCTATCTATCTATCTATCTATCTATCTATCTTTTATAATATATATATTTATTTATAATTTTATTTGTACTTACCTTATTTTATTGCATTTATAATATTTATATGTATGTGTATAATTTATATAATGTCTATATTGTTCATATAGTATTTATATTATATTTATAAAATTTATAATATGTTATATTATATATAATACATCTCACATTATATATGCACATGTTATATTATATTATATTATATTATATGTACATATATACTATATATAATATTGTAGATAGCATATATTATGTATAATATCTATTAATACATTAATATGTATTAATATATTATTTTCTATAATCTTATATACAATTATAATTATTAAATAACTTATATAATTTAAATAATTTATATATTATATGAATATCTATATATAATATATAAAGATAAATTAAATACTTTATATAATATAAATAACAAACATATAGTATAATATATGTTATTTAATTATATATTACATTTAATATATATTATATTATATATATTACATATTTATCATATTTATCATATTTATATATAATTTATATTTATATAAACATTTATTTATATATTATATTTATATAGTATATTCATATATCAATATATACTATATTGATATATACTATTTATATATAAATATATAAGTATATTTTATATAGAAACAATTATATTAATATATAATATATAAAACATATGTATTATATACATTAGTCTGGGAGCAGACAAGGTACAGCAACATATATATAAATTATATATAATATATGATGCAGAATATATAATAATACAACATATAACATACTAATTATAATATAATATATATAGAATATATAACATAATATAGTGTATAATAAATAGAATGTACAATATAATTCTAATTTATAATGAATTATATACTATATATTATATATTAATTATATATTATTATATAGTCTACATTAAATATATATTCTGTATTATAGATTACATAATATATAATATATATTCTGTATTATGTATAATTTATATATTTCTGCATCTTGATTGCCTGCCCTCAGGCTCTGGAACAGCGAGGGGTACCGTCTGCACAGAGTCTGCAGTGACACCACTTTGACTGTCTTCTGATTTTCATATGCACTTGAGGCTGAGTCCACTGTGCCTTTGGTCTGACTCCTGCCCATGCTTAGCACTGTTAGATGCTTAGGTCCAGAGGCCTTGTGATGGTTTTAGCATCTGTATCATAGATTAGCCTCCTGGAATCATACTTTCTTTCCAGTATTTCCTGAGTGTTTATGCATGGCCTATCAGGTAAGCTTGATGATAAATGTATCTAGTCCTAGGGGAAAAACAGTGGGTTTCCCTAAGGATACAAAGTAACTCAAGGGGAATTGGTACCTTTCCCTTTGTGTACCAAGTGTTTATCTTCAGGAATATTGCATCTTTTCTATTTGTCAGTCTTCTACTGTGATCTTCTGGGATGTACTGTTGCTCGCTATACAGGTGAGGGAAGACATATACTCGGTCTTCTCTCCCCTTCCTGTTGTTACAGAACTGGAATCCTGGAACTCTTTAAAGCTATGAGTGTCTTCCTGTTGGTAGCCAGTGAGCCAGCTGGATGAGGCTTGGCCTCAAATGGAGACCAGTCACCAGGGGCTGATCATGAAATTGTAGAGAACTGGAAGTTTTGGTTGCAGTCCTCAACCCCTCTGAGGAGAGCAGGGATGAAGGTTAAACTGGTCCTCAGTGCTTAGTGATTTGATCATGCATGGCTGTGTGAGGGAGCATCAATAAGAACCCAAGGGACAGTCTGGTGGAAGATTCTAATACACGCCCATGTGGAGCTTCCTGGAGCATGGGGATTCTAATGAGAGTATAATGCTGTCTAATTATTGTTCTAATCTATCTTTTCTGTACGAAATGATGTGAGGCATTTTTTCCACAGGCTTATATTGTCTGCATATATTGTCTGTGGATGACTGTTCAGTCTTAAGCCCAATGTTTAAGTTAGATTGTTTTCTTAGTTGAGTTTTAAGGAAATTTTGTACATTTTGGAATACAGCATCTACCATATACGTGTTTTACAAGCCTTTCTCCAAGTTTCTCTCTCCCAACGCTGTTTTCCATTGTGGAAGCATTCTTTAAACTTTGATGAAGCCCAGTTTGTCTGTTATTTCTTTCGTGAACTATGCCTTTCTTTGGCTTGTATATACAAATTATCCCTATTCCAAAGGTCATTGAATTTCCATCTGTTATCTTCTAGAAGTTCGATGGTTTTGCATTTTACATTTAGACATGGTGAACTTTTCCCTTAATCTTTGTGAGAGTTGCAAGTTATAAGTCTAGACCACTATTGCCGCTGCTGCTGCTGCTACTCCTACTCCTGCTACTTCTACTTTGCACACAGATGTTTAGTTGACTTAATACTATTTATTGAAAAGATTATTTTTTGTCCAATGTATTGCTTTTGACTTTTTTGTGAAATATTATGTGATTATAATTATTTGTGTGCTTATTTCTGGTTCCTTATTCTATCCCACTGATCTAATTGACTATTCTTTGAGCAGTAGCATACCATTCTGATGACTACAGCTTTAGAGTATGTCTTGAAGACAGGAAGCTCTGGTCCCCCAACTTGATTCTGATTTAATTTCCTTCCTTCCTCCCTTCCTTCCTTCTTTCCTTCCCCCTTTCCTTCCTTATTTTCCCTCTCTTCACTTTCTCCTGTTGTATAACAGATTATATTCATTGTTATTTGAATAATAACCCACTTCTGCATACTGGGGATGCATCCCAATTGGTTGTGGTATACAATTTTTTTTTTTTTTTTTGGTTTTTCGAGACAGGGTTTCTCTGTATAGCTCTGGCTGTCCTGGAACTCACTCTGTAGACCAGGCTGGCCTTGAACTCAGAAATTCGCCTGCCTCTGCCTCCCAAGTGCTGGGATTAAAGGCATGCACCATCACTGCCCAACTTACAATTTTTTTTTAAAAAAAGGTTGTATTCTATTTTTAGTACTTTGTTAGAGATGTTTATATCTATGTGCATCTGTCATTGGTCTATGGTGTTCTTATAATGTCCTTACCTCGATTGCGTTATTAGATAACGCTGGCCTCATGAAAACGATTAGGAAATCTTTCTATTTTTAGCCTTGGAAAGAGCCCGTAGAGAATTAGCCCAACCTATTCCTTAAATATCTGGGAAAATTGATTAGCAAATCCATCTGACCTCAGAGATTTCCATTTTGGAAGCTAATTAGTTGTGGATTCAATATTTTAATAGATATAGGCCTGTTTCAGAGTCTCAGTTTTTGTTGTATCGGGAATCAAACCCAGGGTCTTACACATGCCCGGTTAGTGCTCTGCTGCTAAGCTACACCCCAGCCTGTGTCCATGGTGTCTGGACTAGAGTTGTCTGTTTTCCATCTCATATAATAACTTATGACATCTTGATTTTTTTTCTTGGTTAGCCTATATAGAAACTATATATTTTAGTGATCTTTCTAGAGAATCAACTTTCAAGGGACAGATTTCATTTATTTTTCTTACTAATTTCCTGATTTTCTTGTTTCCCTACTTCAGCTAACTTTGTATTTAACTCCCCATACCCTTGTTTTTTGAGGCAAGGTCTCTCTATGTAACCGTGGCTGGGAACTTGCTATGTAGAACAGACTGGCCTTGAACTTACGGAGATCCTCCTGCCTCTACTACCCGAGTGCTGAGATTAAAGTTGTGTGCCACCACCTCCAGCTTGTTCCTCTTTTGTACAGACCTATGTCCCCAGTGTTGCAGGTTCCCCTGTGACGCTGTTCTGATTGCATCTCACCCATTCTGAGAAACAGTGTTTCATTCACTTAGTTCAAAACATGTGAAAGTTTCCTCTGGAGGGCGGGCAAGATGGCCCAGTGGATCAAAGGCACTGTCACCAAGCCTGATGACCTGCACTCAGTCCCTGGGACCCGTGATGGAGATAGAGAACCAACTCCTGCATGCACATACATATGTGCATGTGTGCACGTGCACACACACATATAAAATAAATGGAATGTATTTGTCTATATATTTCTCTTAGGATATCTTCCTTAATCCATGGGTTACTCTATTGTTGGGAGCCGACTCCTAGCAGAAAGCGGCTATCATCTTTGCAGCCATCTCAAGCCATATACCCTGACAAGAGACTTGTTTTCAATAGCCTACAACAGCTGAGCACACTCTGATAAACATTTTGTTTTTCTCACATATCTTGTTTTGCTGTTTAGTGCTGCTAGCTAGGCGTACATGGTCTCCACACTGCTAGCCAGGCACATGTGATATCCACGCTGCAAGGCACATGACGTAGTGCCTTCAGCTGTGCTTGTCCACGGGGGCAAGGTGGTAAAGGGTATAAATACCCAGGATTTCCTTTCAATAGAGAGACTTGAACAGACCCTCCGTCTTGTCTCCATTCTTCGTGTCTCTTGCCCCTCCATCCCCACTCTCTCTCTTGCTTGACCCTGACCCGCAGACTGGAGGAGCAGAATGGGCCGGGACAAAGTGGCCCCCAAACGTGGGGCAGAACGGGTTGTTACACTCTATAGTGTTTGATTTCTCATGTTTGGAAATCTCTCCAATTACCTTCCTATTATTCATTTCTAGCACAATCCCACAGTGATTTGAGAACAAACGTCATAAGATTTCTAACCTGTTAGGTTTACTGAGGTGTGTTTTATGGGCTGAGACTTGGTCTATATTGTTAAACATTCTAGATGGTCTTGAGGAAAACGTATATTGTGTTGCTGTTGGGTAGGATAATCTATAGATTTCAAACCAACGGACTGACAGTGTTAACCGAGTTCAAATATTTCCCTACTGATTTTCTGCCTGGCGATCTATTTCTGAAGGAAGTTATTAAAATCTCCAGCAGTGATGGTAGAGTCATGTATTTTTCCCCTACCCCGCTTTAAAACCAGCACAGGTTGAATGGCAGTTGTTTCCATACACTGTATAATGCACTGTGATCCCTCTCACCTCCACCCCTTCTGTTGCCCTCGCCACACGCACTCGGAACTTTCTCTTGAAGTTCTCTCTTTGCTCCAGGTTGCTTGACGTGCTCTTGCTAGCTGCTTACTAACAAGGACTACTATCTTTTTGAAGGGTTAACCCCATTGCTGTCATGCAAGGATTCTCAAATCCCTAGTGAAATTCTTTGTTTTAGAGTCTGCTCTGGCTAAGATTAAAAAGTTGTTCTTGTTTCCTCTTTTTTTTTTAAAAGATTTATTTATTTTATTTATATGAGTACACGATAGCTGTCTTCAGACACACCAGAAGAGGCATCAGATCCCATTGCAGATGGTTGTGAGCCACCATGTAGTTGCTGGGAATTGAACTCAGGACCTCTGGAAGAGCAGTCAGTACTCTCAACCACTGAGCCATCTCTCCAGCCCTCTTGTTTCCTCTTAATGTTAACACGCTGTATTCTTTTTCACATACTTATTTGTAATCTATACAACTTTATACTGAAGTATATTTCTTCGGTCAATGTAGATTTGGTTATTTTTTGATCTACTTTGCATTTTTAAACATTTATTTACCTATCGTGTTTTTGGGGGTGTACATGCTATAACCTGCGTGATACGTGATAACGTGCAGAAGTTGGTTCTTCCCTCTCACCATGTGGGTTCCAGGAAATCAAACTCAGGTCCAGGGCTTGGTGGCGAGAACCTTTACCTGCTGATGCTGTCACTAGTCTCCATCTCTGTCACTTAATTGGTGGCATTTAGACCAGCAGTTCTCATCCTGGGGTTCATGACCCCTTTAGCAAGCCCCCATCTTAAAAAAATGTTTATATTACAATTCATAACAGTAGCTTCAAAAATGTTTATATTACAATTCATAACAGTAGCAAAACTATAGTTATGAAGTAGCAATGGAAATAATGTTACGGTTGGGGACAGCACCACGTGAGGAACTGTATTAAGGGATTGCAGTGATAGGGAGGTTGAGAGCCGTTAATTGAGGCTATTGACATACAAAGTGTTTGTTAATGCAACCGGATTCACGTTATTGCGTTTGCTGTGTCTATCCGTCAGCCTGGTCTTGCTCCTTTTTGGGGCTTATATTAGTTTTCTGCCTTTTCTCATTTTATCTGAGATTTTAAAATGTTTATTTTATGTGTACAAATGTTTTGCTTTTCATGTATGTATGCATATTGCATGTATATCTGGTGCCTGAGGAAGCCAGAAGAGGGTGTCAGATCTTCTAGAACTGGAGTTACAGGAGGTTGTAAATCTCCACGTGGGTCCTGGGACCGACCCCAAGTCCTCTCTCTGCAAGAGCGGCCAGCGGTCTTAACCACTGAGCCATCCCTCCAGCCACATCAGTTAAACATTTTGAAGAGATTTTTAACTGTTTCCCATGCAGTTTGCCACATGCACTTAAAACGATTTCGAGTCCGTTTTCAATCAGCATCACCATGAGTCTTGAGCGGAGTCATACTTTATGACAGCTATGTCCTGTTGTTTCCCTCCTGCTCCATCATTGAAGTATACACAGACACACATAATCCAGGCCGCCGTTACCATCTGTATTTAAATCTTTCTTTATTACTTGTATTTATTTATGTGTGTGTGTTGTGTCCATAGCTTCTCTCCTTCCACCATTCGGTGCCAAGAATCAGATTCACGCCATGAGCCTTGGCAGAAGTTACCTTACCTCCTGAGCCACCTAGCCAACCCCTTAGATAGTCTCTTTACTTTCTTGTTTTTCTGAAGTTCAGCTATGATGTGCCTGTGTGTAGTTTGAGACCCATGCCTTACGGCATCTCTGGCTCCTTGGACTCTGCCGTAGTGTCTGATATGAATCTTTTCCCTCACTGTTCCTTCCACCTCTTCCTTTCCTTCCTCTCTTTCCTTCCAGTGCTTTCGTTACTGCCGTACTACTACTCTGTCCTCGTCCCACTGTGTTCAGAAATTCAGGGTTCTTCTTATGTTTATTTTTCATTGGGCCTTCGTTCTCTTTGACTTCAGTTTTTGAAGGCTGCCATGGTTTGACTCTGTCCTTCCATGATTCATTCTAGGGTTTAATCCTTCCCACGGTGGCATTAACAAGTAGAGCCTTTGGCAAAGTGATTAAATCATGACAACTCTTTTCTCACGAATGAAATTAAAAGCCCTTATAGAATAGTCACCAGAAATCTGCCTGCCCTTCCTTCTCTCATTCCACGGAAGCTGTCATCGTGGAAGCCACTCTTACCAAACACTAAGGCATCCAGAGATTTGATCTTCAATGTGTAGCCTCTTGAATGGAAAGAAACAGATGTCTGCTGTTTATCCGTTGTCTACTCTGGGGTGTCTTGTTATAGCGTAAGGAACAGATCAATACAGGCTCTGTCAATGCGCCCTTAGGTTTGCAGACTCTCCACCATCAGTGTAAGCCCATCAGAGGAAGGGTGCCAGGCAGACCAGGAAGGAGAAGGAAGCATTTCCAAAGATGCAGTGAACAGAAGGATGGCTGTGCCATGGTGGTGCTGGCTGTGCCATGGTGGTGTTGGCTTCGCCATGGTGGTGCTGGCTTTGCCATGGTGGTGCTGGCTT